>NC_029788.2:119120670-119143861 GCF_000816755.2 Arachis ipaensis
TATAAACATCTATATTTTTTTATTATACTATAAAAATTAAAATTATAATATTATGTTACTATAAATATGGGTAATACGTTCTTATTTTACATTTATAGTTTGAGAATATTAAAATTATCATAAAAATCTGTATTATTTACATTAATCATCTAATTTTGAACAGTAACATTGATATAATATTGTTTCAAATATATGTTTTGCAGGCATCAAATGAGAGTATTGAGTTATTTTTTAGTGATTTTAAATTATTTATTGTTTATTAGAGAACTTTGTGCATTAGAATTCTCTAATAATTTATTATTAATTTTGAGTTGATTTTGATATGTTCTTACTTCACAGTAAAACAACATACAAAAATTTGTTGGTGGGTTTAAGAATTACTAAGTTATTTATTTATGGTTATTGAGTATTTATGTCTGATTTATTGAAGAAAGTAGATTACTAAAATTCATTAATAACTATTTAGAGTTAATACACTTAACAATAGATTAAAAAAACAAACAATACATAACATGTTATTTTTTATTAATCAAATTATTATAATTCAAATTAATTATTATTTATTTGAGAATAATTTGTAAATTGATAATTAAATAGTATTTTTAATAAATATTAGTGTTGGATTAAAATAGGTTTTCAATTATTCTATTACCTTTAATTTTATAAAATTGTTATATTACTCATATGAATTTTATCCTAACTCTAAATTTCCAAATAAAACCCTAATTTTACAAATCCCTAACCCTAACCAAATGAAAAAAAAAGGGAAAGGAAAAGTAAGGAAACAGAAAGCTTGAGGGGGAAACAGAAGAGAAGAAAGAAAGGGAGACAGAGGACGAGGGAGAAGAAGAGAGGGAAAGGGGGGAGAGCGCGCCGATGGGAGTCCCTGCCGCTCGTCGCGTGTAAAATCCGGTCAAACCGTAATTAATTAAATAATAAATTAAATAGGAGCGAATATGGTTAGAAAATTTAGCAATCAGAATTTGATAATTTAATTATGATATTTGGATTCAGTGAATTTTTCTGAGTCGGAAAACATAGTTTTCTGCGTAAAAACGTGCACTGGAAGTTTGACCGGCAGTACCGGCTGAGATCTGTCTGGTACTGCAGTTGAAAAAATTAATTATAAGTGAATAAGGCTAAGAAATTAGCATTTATAATTAGAAAAAGTAGAAATATTTAAAATATGATTTAAAATCCTAATCTTAAAGATTTTGGCCTAAAATTGAGCCAATAGACAAAAATAAGTGAATCGGGCCCAAGTGGGCCCAAGACCCAACATATATAAACATTAGTTATGGGTATTTCAGCTTATTTACCCTTGAGAATGAGAGAGGGGGCGCTGAAATGGAAGACAGGTGAGAGGCGAGGGTTTCAACTTCAACTTCAATCTTTAAATCACCATAACTTTTGATCCGGAACTCCGATTGACGAGCCGTTTGCGGCCACGCGTCACTCTTCTTATCTTCTACAATGCTATCTGAGTTTTTTGGTGAGTATTCTATTCATCTCTGCCCAGTTTTCGAAATTTCTCACTATTATGTGTTTTTGGGTAGTTAGTGTTAAAATCTTGTGATTTTGGTTGTTTAGTGATACTCTAACATAGATTCTAAGTGGATTCTATCCCTATTTCATATGAGCTGAGATAAGAAGTACTCAAACTCTTGTGATTTATCATTTTCATAAACCCTAAGTTAATGTATATATGTGAAATTGGTTATCTTAGTGTATTTGGTGATTTTGGTGCACAATTGGGAGGTTGGTATTGCTTGAGAAGCTTTGGTGAGGCTTGGAGCAAATAGTTGGTGGAGAATTCTAAGAAGAAGCTCAATTGTTTTGGCTACAAGAGGTATGATTTAAGTTTCATTTAGGTACCGTGTGGTGTGGTGAGAATTCCTAGGCTAGATGCCCTTAGGATTAAGTTTGGATTGTATGAATGGTTGGTACTAAAATGCATAGTTGATATGTAATATAAATTAATGGTTGGGTTGCGGATTGTGTGAATTTGTATGTATGGTGTGTTGAGAATTTGATGAATTGGATAATGAATATTGATTTGTGGAATATGCAATGAAATTGTGAATTTGGGCTGGAGGCCGTGAATCTTGGGTCGGAGGCCGGAAAGAGGTAAGGAAGGTAAGTTGATGTGTGTATTGTGTGATGATATAAGAGATTGGATGGATTTTTGATATTGAATATGTGAATAATTGGGTTGGTCATTGAATAATATGGTTTGAGGAATTGAGGTGTGGAATTTGATAGTTTTGGGTGAAATTGTGTAGATGAGGTAGGTTTGGTTTTGGTTGAGTGTAATTATGTGAATGTGGTTGGGTTGTGGTCATTTGGATGAGTGGAGATGAATTTGGCTTGTGAACATTGGAAAAACTGGTGATTTCTATTTTTGGGTAAAAACTGATTTTTGACCAACTTTGGTGGTCCGTAACTCGATCCACGAAGTTTGGAATTCTTCAAAATTGGATTTTTATGAAAGTTTATTCAACAATCTTTTCAACGGTTTAGAAATGGTTGAAAAAGGAATTTTATAGAAGTTATGTGTGTTGGGAGTTTGGAGTTTGAAAATGTAATTCTGCAGCTTTATCACGTAGTAAAATTTTTGGCAAATCGTACTCCCACGCGTATGCGTGGCGCGTCACTTTCAAATTTCCACTCCCCCACGCGTGTGCCTGGCTGACGCGTACGCCTCGATGTACTGATTCAAGTGCCCAGCCAAGGTTTTCGAGAGTTGTGCGGGTATGGTGCTGATTTTGTGCGTGGGGCACAAACCACACCCACGCGTACGCGTGGCTGACGCGCAGGTGTCACTTTACTTTTCACCCATCCATGCGTGCGCATGGGCGACGTGTATGTGTCACTATAACTTTCCTGCTTTCCACACGTGCGTATGGGTGATGCCCACGCGTGACCCCATTTTCACCCCAAAGCTTATTTTGAGTTTTCAAGCCAAATTCCAGACTCCTAAGTCTCCAATCTCACCCTTTATGTCCTCAATTCTTATAGTATTCCTAGCAATGGGAAAAGGCTAGGATATGTGGTAACTTGTGGAAATGAAAATATGGCTTTGAATGATTGCTTTATCTTGAGCTCTCTTTCTTGGAAGTGCGACCCCAGAGAGATGAAGGGAGGTGAGGATCCCCTTCCTTGTACCTCCTGGTATTGTAAAATCGCCCCCAACAAGATGGTGGGAGGTTAGGATCCCCTCCTTGGTTCCTCGTAGGCATATGAGAACGTACCTCCTGGGAAGATGCAAGTGTTGTGGTTGCGCCCCACTTGCTCCAGGCTGGTTAGTATAGAGGCTCTCCGGGTGGACGCAAGGGTTGTGGTTTTGCCCCACTTGTCCCGGGTTATGATGAGTGATGTATAAAATGTGCAATCATGTGATGTATAAATGATGATATGGTCATGAGGAATGATTATGGAATGTTATGAATGAATGTGAAATGGTTATCTGAGATACGAGTTTCCCTAGATGAAAGCAGTGACTAGCCACCACGTGCTCCAGGTTGAGACTCGATACTCTGCTGATCCTATGTCATAAGTGTGGCCGGACACTGTGAAAGTTCCAGATGAGCTCGCCCCCGTGGATAAACACCAGTGTGGGTGTTGTATGATTATGATTATGATCATGTTTATGATTGAGAATAACTCGAGTTTGGGATGCACGACAGAAGGACAGTCTAATGGTTAGCTACTAGGACTTGCCGGGTTGGCTTTATAACCGACAGATGAGACTCATCAGCCTTAGAGCGGGCATACATCATTTGCATATGTTTGAATTATTTGGGTTACCTA
This sequence comes from Arachis ipaensis, assembly GCF_000816755.2. Lineage (NCBI taxonomy): Eukaryota > Viridiplantae > Streptophyta > Magnoliopsida > Fabales > Fabaceae > Arachis > Arachis ipaensis. Next base: position 119,124,481 of record NC_029788.2, read on the forward strand.
TTTGTTTTGGATTGCTATATCATATATGCTATGTTACCTGATTATGTGCTACTTGTTCTACTTGTACTTTAATTATGTATTACTTGTCTGTATTGCTTGTGTTTGTACAACTGAGAGGTCCCTCATGCTGGCGTTGGTGGACACTGAGTGCTGTTCTTAATGAGATGAGTTGAAGATGTAATTGAATGATGATGATGATTATTAAATGAGATAATTTAAGCTCCCTGGGTAGACGCAGTGAAGTGATTTCACTTGCTCTAGGTGAGGATTTGATGTATTGACATAGAATTACTGAGACAGAATGGCTGGTGATGGTTTTGTTTATGACTCTGATTCTGATTCGTTGGAGAGTTAGAGAGAGTTGAGAAGCATGAAAGATATAATTTAGATTTAGCATTCACTTATGACAGTTGCCTATTTATGAATTAGTGAGAACATAAGATGAATAATTGGTGAAAGGAAGTTCAGGATGCTTAGTGAATTTTTATTACAATGCATTGTATTTATTTGACACTTTTACTGTACTGGGAACCCATGGGTCGGGGGTTCTTATTTCGTATATATCACTTGTTTTTCAGATACAGGTCCAGGTGCTTAGAAGTGAGCTGTGGTTCATCTAAGAGACGGCAAAGATCTTTATATTCTCTACTTTACTTTTTGCTTAGAATCTCTCCACCTTTATTTGAAAAGCTTATATTATGTCTTAAACTCTTTTGAACTTGCCTATAGAGGCTCTTATGTTTCTTTTGGGAGATATTAGGAGATACTGTTGTCAACTACTTTCATACTGTACCCTAGTCGGCCTAGACTTCGCGAGTCGCGACTAGTGGCTATTTACTTATATTATATACCTATATATTGTCCTTCTCTTATTCTCCTTTACGCCTTTATCTGTACATCGCTTTTAGCTTCACGCTTTAACGTTTAGTTGTCGATGCGTGAGTGATACGACTTCACGATTTTATTTTTTACTCTTTTCAGGCTTGTCGATTAATACTCCTTTCAATTATACTTATATTTATGTATTAAAAATCCACCTGAGAGTCGTACCACCGTAATATCATTTACTTATGACTCGAGCATAAGGATTTGAATATTAAGGTGTTGCATTATGGTATCAGAGTAGTTCGTCCTCGTGAGCTTGAGGGATGGAACTGCTTATGCTTCAATGCATACTCTGAGTCTGTGCTTGTGCTAGTTTGGGTATCTAACCGATACATCTAGCATGAAGTCCATGAATGTACCTTTGGAAATTTGAAGCACTTAACATGAGATATTGAGTTTGATCACCTCGATATCGCTTGTCTAGTGTGGACAAGATCCAAAGGGTGTCTCATGGACATGAATGAAGTAACCAGAAAGAGAAATTCCCAAGAACGAACCGGTGAGGGAACGCCATGATAGGAATCTTGGCAGTGGTATATATAAGAATGGTGTGTTGATTTTGTATTGATGAGTGGAACACTTGGAGGTGGATAGTTGCTTGAATGATTTGTTTAATTATGCTTGAGTTGATTGGAATCTGATGATTTAGAGTAGAAGGGGCTTGTAATTGACATTGGAATAGTTGGATTTGAATGGGAATGGAAATTTGTGAAATTGAACACTTGTGTAGGAATTGAGAAATGACTAATTATCAGAAAACTTATGTTATATGCCTTGAATGATTAGGATGTGAATTGGAATAACATTGGGTAGATGGCGAATTGTTAAATGTTGAGGTAGCTAGAGTATGAATTGGGCTTGGACTTGGCTGAGTTTGATATTGATTAGCATGTGCATGTAGTTATGATGAATGGGATTCATTGGATGCTTAGTATGTAAGGCTATGGCATTATGCATAAGGAGGAATAAGAGCAAAGTTGCTGAAAAGTGTGTGAAAAAGGTGGCTGCAGAGAAAAGAAGTCATAGGGAGCACAACCAAGGATTCGCACCAAGGGGTCGAGAGTTCAAGGAGAGAGAATACACACAACACCTTTCCCAAGGACGGAATAACTTTACAACGAATGAGAAGTCCCAAGGGAATGGTAAGGGAAAACAGACAGCGGTTGCTTCAGATGTTTCGAGCTGTCAGAGATGTGGAAGTCATCACTCAAATAGGCCGTGCCGATTGGGGTTAGGTGTATGCTACAAGTGTGGGAGATCAGGGCATATGTCTTGGAATTGTCCCTACAGAGAAGGCCGGGATGCAACCGAATTTGATTTTCATACCCGAGGTAATTATAAACTAGCAGTCGAATTTCTAACTTCCCTGCATATCATTAATATGTAATGTTTATTTGTGATGCATGACAAGTGTTGATAATCATAAAGTCCAAGTCGACAATTAGTCGAGGACCATTAGTTGCTGAGACGGAGCGATATTTAGTTAACTTAGAGGAGTAGCTAGGCTCTTGAAGGTTAAGAATAAGAGTGACACAGCAGAAGCGAGTTGGATTATATCTAAGGGATCGGAAGTGTTGAGAACTATATGGAGTTATTGTTCAAAACCCAGTGACAGTGAGCTGCAAGAAAAGAGAATAGAGCAGATTCAACCTTTAGTTGCTCATCGTTTGAGGGACGAGTGAAGACGATACCAAATCCCTATACGAAAGATTTTTCGAGACAATCCCCGAAGGAACAACAACAACAATCACCAAGGGAGGAGGTATGGAAAGCAACCTCAGAATGGAATGACTTGTAGGCGATGTGAAAGCTACCATCTGGGAACTCCGTGTCGAGCTGGATTGGGACTTTGCTATAGTTGTGGAAGAGCTGGACTCATGTCCTGAAACTGTCATGAGAAGGTCAACCGGAATACTGCCAAGGGCCAACAACAAGGTCGTGTGTTCACTACGACGACGGGGATACCGCTAAATCCGACGGTTTGGGAATAGGTAACTGAAAGATCGATAACCACGTGTTAAAAGTAAGATTAAGTTAGTATTTGGTTTTGGCTATCATAGATAGAAATCTAGTGAATGTCAGTCATGCTAAGTTGTGGTTTAGTACTTGAGAAAATAAGTGATAGGACTAGTACTAGATGAGAAATCAAAGTAATGCAGTAGAAACTTGCGGAAGTAGTAACACAGGATAGTTACGAATAGGAGCTGTAAAATTTTACTATAATATCTTAAGTTTGAATACTCGAAGGGTTTAGTGGGTTACTGCATGTAATGATCCCCAAATAATTGGAATTGATTGCGGCTGTGAGCTTTGATGGTTCTGAAACGGATGAGAAAATTATCATTGATGCATAATTGGATTTAGATGATAATTGAATTCAAGTCGTCATGGTTGATAGGTGAGTACTATAATAATTGGTCATGGTGATCTTGGATTTAGATTAAGATTTATAATGATTGGTTTTGAAAGATAAGTTTGGAAAACATTAAATTGAAATGCTGATGTTGTATTGAGATTGGTTTGAGGGAACCTGTGACGGGTGGTAAACTCCAGTTTTTAGGGGAGGTGCTGTCGAAATTTCCCAAGAATTTGAAAGAATGTTGGTTATGATTTTGAAAATAATTTTTTATTTGAGTAACTTTAACAAAAGAGATGTGTTTCGAATGCTTTTATAAATTATTAAAGAAAATCGGATTCTTATGATTTTGTTAACTTGTTATTTCAAACTTATTTGACTTTTAGAAACGAAGAGAGTTTTGATTAATTAGTCAAAGACTTTAAAACAACAAGTTATATAGAAATTCGAGGGTTTGGGAGTCAGAAAATAAGTCTGGAGGTTATGCTCGGAGTTGAGCTGTGATTAGTGGTAATTGGCTTGACAGAGAGAGATGATAGTGATGGAGTATGATTAAGGTATGCTGATGAATTTTGGTTGATTATAGTAAAGTAGGATGATGACTATGATTAATGATGATGGTGATATTATTGATGATATGATTTGAGATTTGATAAGATGTGAGTTGATGAGAGGATGAAAGTAATGAACGAGGCTATTGGTCGGCGTTGGACGAATGATCGAGACCCTCGGAGATAGGGGAATCAGAGCGCGGCAACGGAAGCACACAGATTAAAAAGACCTTCGAACTACTATGCGTTGGATATATAGGCAGACTACGCTCACGTACTCGTGGTGGCGAATGGAATTTTCGAGTGCAAAAATTTCTGTTAGGGGGGCAGAATGTAAAATCCAGTCAAATCCTAATTAATTTAATAATAAATTAAATAGGAGCGAATATGGTTAGAAAATTTATCAATCGGAATTTGATAATTTAAATATGATATTTGGATTCAGTGAATTTTTCTGAGTCAGAAAACATAGTTTTCTGCGTAAAAATGCGCACTGAAATTTTGACCAGCAGTACCGGCTGAGATCTATCTAGTACTGCAGCTGGAAAAATTAATTATAGGTGAATAAGGCTAAGAAATTAGGATTTATAATTAGGAAAGGTAGAAATATTTAAAATGTGATTTAAAACCCTATCTTAAAGGTTTTGGCTCAAAATTGGGCCAACGGACAAAAATAAGTGAACCGGGCCCAAGTGGGCCTAAGACCCAACATATATAAACATTAGTTATGAGCATTTCAACTCATTTACCCTAGAGAATGAGAGAGGGGGCGCTGAAATGGAAGAGAGGTGAGAGGTGAGGGTTTCAACTTCAATTTCAATCTTCAAATCACCATAACTTTTGATCTGGAACTCCGATTGACGAGCCATCTGTGGCCACGCGTCGCTCTTCTCATCCTCTACAATTCTATCTAAGTTTTGTGGTGATTATTCTATTCATCTCTGCCCAGTTTTCGACATTCCCCACTATTATACGTTTTTGGATAGTTAGTGTTAAAATCTTGTGATTTTGGTTGTTTAGGGATACTCTAACATTGATTCTAAGTAGGTTCTATCCCTATTTCATATGGCCTGAGGTAAGAAGTACTCAAACCCTTATGATTTATTATTTTCATGAATCCTAGGTTAATGTATTGATGCCAGGGCATTTTGGCCAGTTTCACTGACATTTTCTTTATGGTTTTAAGGTAGTTTCATGCATTTTCTTAGGAAATAAGCAAGTTTTGGGTAGAATTTCACTTACATCTTGATTCAAGCTAACATTGTGATTTTTATATGAATTCATGAGAATTATGCATGAATTGAATGACAAATTGGATGATGCATGTCTCAAAACTTGGACTAGAACTTTGATGCACTTTATTGCTTGATTTCAGGACAAAGGAAGCAAGGAAGAACCACGTTAGCAGCCACGTTAGTCTAACTAACGTGACCTCTAACGTGGAAGGGGAGCTAGCTTGCAACGTTAATGAGAAAAGTAATCGCCAATAACATCCTCGAAGCCATCATAGCCCACGTTAATTACCACGTTAACTACATTAACGTGGTAGTTAACGTGGAAGAAGAAAATGAAGCCAACGTTAGTGACACTCACCTTTGTCACTAACATTGGGCCAAGCTCATATTGGCCACGTTAAGAGCCACGTTAACTCAGTTAACGTGGACTCTAACGTGGAGAAACAAAAGAATGACCAACGTTAGTGACACTCACCTTTGTCACTAATGTTGAGCTAAGACACTTTGAGCCACGTTAGTTGCCACGTTAACTCAGTTAACGTGGACTCTAACGTGGAGGGAGCAAAGAATCGCCAACATTAGTGACACTCACCTTTGTCACTAACGTTGGAGATGGCTAGCAATACCACGTTAGAAGCCACGTTAACCTAGTTAACATGAACTCTAACGTGGGAAGTAGGGGCATTTTGGAACGTTAGTGACAAAGGTAAGTGTCACTAACGTTCTCGAAGATGTGGCAAGCCTACGTTAAAGGTCACGTTAGCCACACTAACGTGAACTCTAACGTAGGGAGAAAGGAGGATTCTCAACGTTATTGGAAAAAGTAAGTCCCAATAGCGTGTGCGAAGGACCAAGAGGCAACGTTAGTGGTCACGTTGATGCCACTAACATTGAAGTTAACGTGGAGCATCCTTGGGTTAGGAACGTTAGTGAAAAAGGTGATTGTCACTAACGTTCTCGAACCCACACTTTCACTTAACGTTAACGCCACTAACGTCCTAAGCTAGAATCCCTGCTTACTTCACACTTTCTCTCTGCAAGTAAAGCTAAGCCCACTGAAGAAGATAACTGCTTCAACTCAAGATCCAAAGGCCTATATCTAAGACTTAAAGAGCCAACTAGAAGATCAGAAGAATAGTATAAATAGGGAGAGCTTTGAACTAGAAAGGAGCTTTTTGGCATTATTAGAATTACTCTATGTATTTTACTTTTTCTGCAACTTTTAGTTTAATTCTCAGAATGTACTCTCCATCTATGCTTTTCATTCCCAGAGCTATGAACAACTAAACCCCTTTCATTGGGTTAGGGACCTCTGTTGTAATTTGATGGATCAATAATAATTTTCATTATCCTTCTTCTCTCTTTTCTCTTGATTTTACTAGAAAGCTTTCAATCTTCATCCAATTGAGTAGTTATCTTGGAAAAGAAGCTATTCATACTTGGATCTCTTCTGAACCTTGGAAGAGGAATGAAGATTTCATGCTAGAATTGCTTTCTCATGTTGGACCAAATTGGGGTTTGGGTGGATATGATGACATATAATTCTCCCAATACTTTGATTTGGAAATACATGTGGTATAATCAGTGACCACACTTCATCTCTTCTCATGAGCAATTAGACCAAGGAATTGGCTATTGATCTGATTTGAGAGATTGAATTACCAAGGAATTGGAATTCAATCACTTAAGATTGCCAAGGAGATCAATGAATGCATTGATTGAGGAAGAGATGAAAATGAACTTGATCCGGAGAATGCAACATCTCCTAAGCCCAATGAACTCCCCATTTCTGATCTTACCCATTCTCTTTACTTTCTGCTATTTACTTTCATGCTAAACCCCCTTCCCCATTTAAGATTCTGCAATTTACCTTCCGTCATTTATTTTCTGCAATTTACTTTTCCGCCATTTAATTTCCTGCAATTCTCAACCCAATTTCTGCTTAGCTCAACTAGAATATTCTTCTAATTAAAGTTGCTTGACCAATCAATCCCTGTGGGATTCGACCTCACTCTATTGTGAGTTTTTACTTGACGACAATTCGGTATACTTGCCGAGGGAGATTTGTTAAAGGACAAGTTTTTGTGCATCAAGTTTATGGCGCCGTTGCCGGTGATTGATTTTGTATCAACAATGATTAAATTGGTGGATAACTAGATTGAGCATTTGTTTTTATTTTGTCTGATTTAAGTTTATTTGAGTAATTTACTTTCTGTTCAGTTATTTTCTTCCCTTTCCCCTACCCATTTTTCTTAGTTGTTTACAATTCAGTCACCAACCCACTAACTGTTTGATATATTGCATCACTCACACTAACAGCATTTCTGTAGAAATTACTATCTGCATCTATCTTTCTTGCTTTTTCCTTGTTGGTTGTATGACAGGTAGAAGAAGCGGGGCTTCAACTTCCTTTGATTCTGAACCTGAGAGGACCTTCTTTAGATTAAAGAGGGAAGTAAGAGGAAAGAGAGTAGTTGGTGCTGAGGAAGAGGAGGAGTACTTTGAACTAGATATGGATGAGAATATGGAGAACCATCATGAAGAAGAGGCTCACAACCATGGCCGAGAAGGTCCAGCACATCAGGCTGGACAAGAGAGAAGAGTTCTGGGTTCTTACATCAATCCAAACCCAGGAAACTGTGGAAGTAGCATCCAACGGCCAACCATACATGCCAACAACTTTGAACTAAAGCCACAGCTCATCACCCTTGTTCAGAACAATTGTTCATTCGGAGGAAGTGTCCAAGAAGACCCCAATCAACATCTAACCACCTTCCTGAGGATATGCGATACTGTGAAGTCTAATGGTGTTCATCCTGACACTTATAGACTACTTCTGTTCCCTTTCTCACTCAAGGACAAAGCATCTAAATGGCTGGAATCCTTTCCAAAGGAGAGTTTAGCAACCTAGGAAGATGTGGTGAACAAATTCTTGGCAAGATTCTATCCTCCTCAACGGATCAACAGGTTGAGAGCTGAGGTACAAACCTTTAGGCAGCAAGATGGTGAGACTATATATGAAGCATGGGAGAGGTTTAAGGACCTGACAAGAAGATGCCCGCCATATATGTTCAATGAATGGGTGCAGTTGCACATTTTCTATGAAGGTCTTTCATATGAATCAAAGAAGGCAGTAGACCACTCATCAGGGGGATCTTTGAACAAGAAGAAGACCATTGAAGAAGCCATAGATGTCATTGAGACTGTAGCTGAGAATGACTACTTCTATGCTTCTGAAAGAGGCAATACTAGAGGAGTGATGGAGCTGAACAATGTGGATGCACTGCTAGCTTAAAACAAGATGATTACCAAGCAATTAGCTTACCTCACCAAGAAGATGGAGAGGAATCAAGTAGCAGCAATCACCACTTCAGCAGCAACCCAAGAAGGAGTGAATGAAGAGGCAGAGGGTGATTAGGAACAGGCCAACTACATTGAAAATTCACCCAGGCAGCACCATGACCCATACTCCAAAACATATAATCCTGGTTGGAGGAACCACCCAAACTTTGGGTGGTGAAATCAACAAGACCAAGGCCAAGATCAGAGACGCCACAACCCCAGCAACAATGCAACTCACCAACATTTCACACAGAGATCATATCAGCACCCACCTAACAACACACCTCAACATCCATACCAAAGTCAAAATGGCCCTTCTCACCCCTCCAATCTCAACTCACCATCATCTGAAGATAGACTCTCCAGGATTGAAACCCTACTTGAAAGCATATGCAAGGAGATTCAAGATAACAAGGTGTTCAAAGAGAAGGTGTGAGCCAATATCAAGAATCAGGGAGACACCATCAAGAGGCTGGAATTTCAAGTGGGATACCTATCTGAGAAGATTCCTAAACCTACTGATAGCTTCCCAAGTGACATAGAGAAAAATCCAAGAGGTGAAGCAAAGAAAGTCAGATGAGAAGATTGCAAGATGGTTACTATAAGTGATAAGGAGACTGAGGAAGAGATGAACAAACCATCAGAATAATCTGAAGATACATCAGCAGAAAAGCAGGAAGAGAATCCTCAGGAAACAACAATTACGCAGAAAGAGTTGCTGAGGCTCTATGCACCCTTTCCTCAATTACTAAATGGTGGTGTAGAGAAGAGAATATACTCAAGGTTTCTTGACATATTTGCATCCCTCCATGTAAACATACCATTCATCAAGGCTCTCCAACAAATGCCCTCATACATCAAGTATATGAAGGAGCTGCTGACCAGGAAAAGCTCACTCAAGGGAGGACAAATCATAGTGATGAACAAGGAGTACAGTGCTCTCATTCAACCAGAGCTGCCTACAAAAAGGAAGGACCCAGAGAGTTTTCACATCCCATGTGCCATAGGAGAAACAATGTTTGACAAAGGACTCTGTGATCTGGGAGCAAGCATCAACTTAATGCCTTTATTCCTTATGAAGAGGTTGCAAATCAATGAGCTGATACCCACAGACGTAGTCATCAGGCTGGCGGACAAAACTCAAAAACAAGCAATAGGAGTGGTTGAAAACGTGCTGGTGAAAGTTGGGAACTACTTCCTTCCCACAAACTTTGTCATACTGGAAATGGAAGAAAGTCATCTTCACCCAATCATATTGGGAAGACCATTCTTAGTTACAGCCAGAGCGCTCATAGATGTGGAGCGAGGAGAGCTAATACTGAGGATACATGACGAACAACTCACCTTCAACGTCTTCAAACCCTCACAAGAAGCAAGTCAGAAAGGCAAGGAACTAAGGACAGAGCATGACAGAGCAATGGTGGGAGAAACAAGCATTAAGGCACAAGTTGTACACTCAGGAATTCTGAAGCATTACCAACCACCATGACAAAGGCAGAACGTCAAGCTAGTGACGCTAAAGAAGCGCTTCATGGGAGGCAACCCATGTTTTACATGCTTTTAAAAGTAGTTAATAAAGCAAGGTTCAGGGATTTCAAATCAACTTGACATGCACTTGAATGAATCCTTTTGCGCAACATATAGTGAGGAACAAGTTTGGTGTTCAAGGCATACTAAGAGAACCTAAATGTAACCCATATCATGTCACTCTTAGGGGCCTTGAAAAAATCTTTTACACTACATGGCACCAAACTAAGTTTGGTGTTGCCAATGTTGCATACATGGATGTTGAGTTAGTCAGTTGGTGTGCACTCATGAATAGCACATAGTAGTTAGAAACAAAAACTTTAAAAAGTAGTTACTCTTTCTTGTCTTTTAAATCTTGCCGCCACTTCCCACAATTTTTTTTTCTTTTATTTTGTAGGAGGATTGGTGGGACAATTGAAGGGTTCGGCTACCACAAAAGGAGAGGACTATACACGTGTCTCCAAGGGGATTGCATTGGGAATTGTTGCCATGCAACATTGGAAGAAGAACAAGCTTGGAAACTGAACCAACGCCATCATAAAGTTGATGATCCTTGTGCTCATCCCATGCTAAACCCCATCTGTCCATCACAAAACCACCCCATCAATCCACACCTTTCATTCACTCATCATTTTCCTATATAAGTGAGTCCTAGTCCGTACTTCCCTTCACATTCCAGCAACCACTTCTTCAAACTTCTCACTCTCGAAGTACAACTCTCCAAGCCACACCCTATCCAAACCCAACCGAATTCCACCACTCATCACTAACCTCAACACCTTCACTTTCCAAAAGTCACTCATGGCATCATCAATCTCTAAAAGAAGAAAGGGGAAGGAGCCTATGGAGCAATGCCCTTTCAATGAAAAGAAGTTTAGAACTTTTTATCATGCACTCCAATTTGGATGGATGGCTGATAAGGAGATCATATATGAGCTAGGCTTTCAAGTCAAGAAAACTGAGTGCCCCGAAATCACAGAGAAGGTAGAAAAGAGAAGATGGGAGCTCCTCACCGATCCGGTCACCGCAAGAATAAATGCAATGCTCGTGAGAGAGTTCTATGCAAATGCGGTGAGGTATGATAGGAAAGAGGAGTCTTATATAAGCTTTGTGAGAGGAGTGACAGTGGATTTTAGTCCCATGAGCATCATGAGAGTGCTGAAGCTATGAATTATACCATTTGAGGAAGAGAGTTATCAATCTCGAATAGATGGTAATCCTAATTATGACCAGATTGTGAAAGATATCTGCATACAAGGGGCAGACTGGATGAGAGATCCCAATGGAAAACCCAAATTTATTAAAAGAGGTGATCTCACCCTTGAAGCAAAGGGATGGTTCGAAATTGTAAGGAGATCCATCCTTCCTGCCGGAAACAATTCAGAGGTGAATCTTAAGAGAGCAACAATGGTGCAATGCATACTTAAAGGGGGAGAGATCAAAGTGCACGAGCTCATAGCCCAAGGCATTAGAAAGATGGCTGAGAAAAGTGATTCTAGAGGAAGGTTAGGCTATCCCAACACCATTTTCCGCCTGTGTGACAAGGCCGGGGTAGTGTTCGAAGATGAAAACCCCGAATGGATAAAAGTTGGTATCCCAATTACTGTCCGGCGTATGCATGCTGTTACATCTCCCCTACCTCAACGACAGATAAGAAAGAGGGTAACCCAGCAAACTATAGAAGGGCAAAACCCAGAGGAGCAAGCCGTAGCCACCTTGAACATGCACCAATTACAAGAAGCCATTGATGGCTTATCTAGGAAATATTAGGAGAATCAAGAGGCACAGAAGGAGCTTCAATTATAGATGATGGGCTGTCAAGAGGAATCGCTCTCGAGATGGATGAATCAACAAGGGGAGTGGCAGAAGCAAATGATGGAACATCAATTGGAACAAGGAAAACAATGGGGTGAATCCTTCCACAGGATAGAACAAAGGCAAAATGAACAACAAGAATCTATCCAGAAGCTAATCAACATCCAAGCACATCAAGGTACACACATACATGAGATGCATCGAAAACAAATAGAACAAGCAGAACTCTTTGACGAGCACAGGGCATTCTCTGAAGGGGTTTACATGAGTGAAAGTGGAAATCATGTAAACATGCTAGCCAGGCTCGGATACTTAGTCGGACAGCTACCTATAGTACATCCGGGAATCACAAAATATGACGAAGTGAAGGATGAGTTAGCACGAGAAGAAAGAGAAAGGGTGGAGAAGAGTCATGAATCAGTAAGGAAGGCACTTGAAGACTGGAAAAGAGCCAGACTAGCATGGATACAAGGAAGCACAAGTGGACGCAAAGAGGACAAGCAAGAGGGAGGGCATGGACAACCCCATGATTAAAAGGTGGTGGAGTTCCCTCATTGTCCCATCTTTTTCAAGTTTTAAATAAGAAAAATCATGTATGAAATAGAACATGCTTCCATAGTAGCTTAGGAATTTTCAATTCTGTCTTTAAGTTTGCTTTTGCCTAGGTCTATGCTTGCTAGTCAAATTGTCTGCCTTCATTTTCATCTTGCTTATTGTATGCTTGTCCTTTTAAGTCCAATAAAAAGAGATGTTATGAAAGACCAGAGTGATGTTCAACTTGTGGAGTAGGTCCTTAAATTTGTGGTGTAGTAATTACTTAGCTAAGTTGGTTCACCAACAAGGTGGAAAGGAAACTATCTGTCCTAAATCATATACTTGAAACACACCCCATGAGACTAGCTAAATAATAAGATCCTAATAAGAAAAAGGAAAAGAACAATAAGAATTAAAAAAGAAAGAAAAGTTAATAAAGAATAAGGCTAGGCACCAAGGGCTTGAATCTTGAGGGATGTGTCTGTGGTGCTCTTGTACCAAGGATCTGCTTGGATGAATAAGTTCTTAGGAGTGCTTCATCACTTGGTAACTTGGGTTAACTAACCCGGAATTATCAACTGAAAATCCATTATCAAGAGCAACCTTGCTACAGAACATTTAGTAACCCAAAGAGGTGCTAGACACCAAGACCTCAAGGAAAGAAAATAACAAACCATGTGCCTGTGGTGTGCATGTATGGGGGAGAGAGACTTGAGGGAGTAAGTCCTTAGGGGTGTTTCAACACCTAGCACCTTGAACCAACTGGTTCAGGAGTGTTGGCTGAAAACTTATCTTAAAGAGTCGCTGATATGCGCTCTCCAAGGGTGTATTGGTAAATTTCTCTTTAATAACACCTCGTTGTGAGTATAGCTTTACCAACAACAATCCTCGGGAGGTCAAATTTAGAAGAGGGATTTGGTTGTTACAAGTTCAACCCCAATAGAAATAACCGAAGTATTCAAACCTCCGGTCGTCTCACAAGGAATGGGCAAACATGTACTTCGACATTGGTTAGAAATCCGGGGTTGTGAGTTATGAGCATGAAAATAAATGGAAAACTTAACAAGCAAGTAATCTTAGATTGCAATAAACGAATTCAACTATGTAAGCAAAAATTAAGCAATTCCAATGAACAAGCAATATTCTACTTAATTCTACCTTACACTAAACGAACAACTATAGCTAAGACAATTGAAATTGGAAATTGGTTTTCGAGTATGAATGATAAAAACAACTCTTGGCTAGGCATGGGAATTGGGATCACAATCCTTGTCCAACAACTACATCTTGATAATTATGGGGAACCAAGCTCATTAAGTCTACTCTCAAGTCTTAAGTACGTGATGTCTACTCCTAGACTTGAAGTACGTCAAATGGCCCTGATCACATCAACCCATAAGTCCCAACCTACCTACTAATTAGATTAGTAGTGGGTTGGCGTCAATGAGTATCAAATTGACCACCTAGGGCTCCCAAATCATCAAATCCATTAGACCCAATGACTCAAGTTTACCCAATTCCCTTGACCTATGCCAAGAGTGAGAGAGAACTACTCCATAATCAAAGTGAACAATTCATCAAACACTTGGTAAGCACTAACAAAAGACATGCTCAAAATAGCAATTAAATTGAATTCTACAAATACCCACTAACAATTATCAATGTACAATCAAACAATCAACAAGATTAAACATAGAAATCATCAATGTAACATCAACAAAACAAGATCCACAACATTCATGAAATGGGTAAAAATGACAATTGACAAGAATCATAAAACTATCACTAGATGTAAGCAAGATTGTAGCAAGGAATTTAAATTGAACAATTAAAACTATAATCAACAAAATCCAATCCACAAATCAACAAGGAAAAGTCAAAATGGAGACTAGATCTAGAGAGGAACAAGGGTCTCTCTCTCTAGAATCACCAAAGAACCAAAAAAACTCTAAAATTATGTCCTAGTGTCAAAATGAGTCATCCCCCTTTCCCCCTTAGCATCCTTGGGTCTTTTCCATGCAGAAACAGCTTGAAATTGGGCCTCCTTGGCCTCAGAAATCGCCAGGCACGATTTCTCTTAATGAAGTCACGTGCAGCTTCCCACGCGTGCGCGCCATGCGTGCGCGCGCGCCGATTACTTTTGTGATCCACGCGTGTGCGCCAGTTGCGCGTGTGCGTCGATAGAAATCTTCCAATCTGCGCGGATGCGTCCATCCTTGCACGCCGCTTCTAGCCAGTCCCATCCACGCGAGCGCGTGGAGTGCGCGGGCGCGCCGATGCTGCTGCTCCCAAGACTTCAATTCTTCATGTTCCTCCCTTTTTGTACATGCTTTCTCCCTCTCTTCTGAGTCATTCCTAACCTATAATTCCTAAAATTACTCAACGAAGATATCACAGCATCGAATGACAATAGAAGAGGATTAAAATATGGCAAATTTATGGCAAAATAAGCATGTTTTTCATCATAGAGTAATATTGGAAAGTGAACACAAAACCATGCATTTCTTGTGAATAAGTGTGAGAAATATTGATAAAATCTCCCAAAATAAGCACAAGATAAACCACGAAATCAGGGTTTATCAAATCTCCCCACACTTAAACCAAGCATGTCCTCATGCTTAAAAATAAAAAGGACCAAAGATCATGGTGAGAAAAGGGTTTATGAAATGCAAACTATCTAAATGGATGCATGCAACTAATGTAAAATCATCTACCTACTTGGTCAAAAGTGAATTCATCCTTCAAGAATACATGTGAGCATATAGGGTGAAGATAGTGCGCGATTCATGAACCCTACCAAATTGAACATCACTAAAGAGTGCATATGACTTGCTAAGCGAACGCTTGTGAAAGCCAGGAACAAGCATTGAGCATCGAACCCTCACTGGAAGTGTATCCGCTCTATTCGCTTAAGTGTCTAGGGTTCGTCACTTAATCTCCTCCAAATCATGCTTTCCAAGATTTGTCTTTCATCTAATCAATCGACAATTACTTAATGCATGCTTACAAGTATCATGAGGTCTTATTCATGGGTTGTAATGGGGCTAGGGTGAAGGTAAGGATGTATATGGCTAAGTGGGCTTAAAATTTGAGTCCTTGATCAACCTTGGATCCCACTAGACACCTAAAACAACCTATACAACTACAATACATTCCTAGCTACCCTTGAATTTCTACCCTTTTGCATACTCATGCCTTCTTTTCAGTCCACCTACTATATGCATTGTTTTTATTACTTTATCTTGGGGCATTTTTGTCCCCTTTCATTGCTTTCTTTCTTCTCTCTTTTTTTTTTGACATTATCATTATCCCCTTTTCTTTGGGGTTTCTTTGTGAACCAAAGTGTCAATGCATACGGTGTAATCATTTAACACATGAGTATGTTCCCAAAATCCTAGAGTTTTCAATTACACTACAATTTCATGCCTATATATCTACCCGGATTTCCAAAGTATACCCCTACTATGTGAATGATACACATCCTAACTTACCTAAGCTAATCAAGGATTCAAATTCAGGGACATTCATGGTTTTTCACTTAGGGTTGTTGACGTGCTCTGTTAAGAACAAGAGGGTTATCAAAGGCTCAAAATTGGTTAGCAATGGTAGATATAAGGGTTAAGGCTATTTGGGAAAAGTGACTATTGAAATGATGGCCTCAATCACGCAAATGCATTCATACACAAAGCAATGGACATATAGAATTAGACAAATCAAGGATCACATTCATAGAGAGAGAGATATGCACACAAGAATGGAAATAATAGTTAAAAGATGTAACCATGCAATAGGCTCAAAACTTTCATGCTTGTGTTCTTAACTCAATCACTATGTTCCAAAATACATTCTTAAAGAAAGTTCACTGCAAAAATTTTCAAAATTTTGGTAGGTCACCCAGAACATAGTTTCTTGGAGAGAAAGTTATTGCTTTGACCAAGTAATCCTAAAAAAACTAACTACCATGCAAGGGTATTTACAAGAAAAACTAACTACGCATGCAATATGCTAACATCTACGCAAAAGACAAATCCATGGTTATTGAAGAGAAGAGAGTGTTACCCATGGAGATCGGTCGAATGACCTCCCCACACTTTAGAAATTAGCACGGTTCTCCGTGCTACGAATGATACTCAAGGGACGGTCGGGACCGGAGTCTTCACTATCCCCTCCATCAGAACTTTCATCGCTTGGGTTCGCGGTGGATGTGAATATCTCAGGCTCCTCCATGCTAGGGGCAACACAACTCAAAAGCTTCTTGAGGTGAGTGTATCGGCGGTGGTTGCGCCGCTCATACCTATCCAGCTTCCGGTGAAGATCTTCTATCCTTTGATCTGTGGATCTCAGTGGTGGTGATGATGAGCTCGAGGGAAAAAGAAGTGGCGGGGCCATGTCGAGGCTTGGTTTGTTCATGGGAAGGAGTAGATACTTTCCGCTTGGGACCACATCGCCCTTAGCCGGAACCATGATCTTCTTATCATTGGCTTCCCAAGAAACACCCGCAGCAGCAACTAAGTCAGATACCAAAGCTGGAAATGGCAGGTTACCCCGGTCGTGAACTTGACTCATTGCTTGCTTGACAAGAGGTGGGATGTTCATCGGCTTTTCCGTGAGAATACACCAAACAAGCAAGGCAAGGTCCGCCGTGATGGACGACCTGTGAGTGCTAGGTAGCACATAGTGAGAAAGGATCTGGGCCCAGGCTCTGGCTTCCATAGTGAGGAAGCGAGCGTTGATACTCTTGGGCCACATCCGCTGACTACCATGGATCCAAAATGCCTCAGGCTCAGCGATGACTTGGAGAATTGAGTCCCAATTAAATCCATACTCCACTCGCTGACGCAAGACTTCTTGGTAGCCATCCATGTCATTTGGCACTGGTTGGACATTGAGCACCTGCTGAATAGCCTCTTCTGAAACTGAAACTTGCTTCCGGCGCATATATACCGATCGAAGAGAGGAAAGATGGTAGTTAGTGTAAAATTCTTCCACCCAAGAGAGGTTGATTTCCCTTGGTTTCCTCAAAAGAAACTCCCATCCCCGCTGTTCAATTCGGGGCAGAATATAAGGAGCAAGCTTGTCCGGCGGAGCTAGTAAATGCTCAGGATGATAGTTCCTTACGGCTATGGAAGGGAACTTGAGTTCACAAAAGCGGTTGGAGAACCTTGAAGAGTCTCGTGCCGGTTTGCCCTTGTCATTCTCATCAATAGGAGCGGGTGTCTTTCCGTTCTTTGATAAGGGTTTGGCTCTTATTGAAGAACGCGCCTTAGAATTTGATCCTTGGGGTACCCTTTTTGTGGCCGGTTTCCTCGAAGCTACCTCCTTGCTTTTTTTGGTGGCCATCCTAAAATGAAAGGGGATGAAGAAAAACATTAAACCCAAGAAACAAATTGATGAAAACATGCAAGTGATTTGTCATGCCCATGATGAATATGAAAGCAAGGGTTATATCACTTGCCATGTGATGCAAGAGAAAGTAAGGCATGCAAAGGCATGAGAAGAGTAGTCTCAAGCATCCTTAGTAAAAAGCAAGTCATGTTCAATTAATATGGAATTGGCAAGTATGAACCTTAAGCACACAAATTAGACTCAATGCATTTAAGAGGAAGTAAGTGAATGAGGAGGGAGCACCAATTTGAAAGTGTATGACTAAAATGAGCCAAAATGGTAGTTGTGCATTTCCTCGAACACTTGCCGTGCAATAATCAAGCAATGAGCAATTATGAAATAATAAACCAATTCAAAGCCCAAAATGGAACATCAATCACCACATAAACATCACACAATGGTAAAAGAGTGGCAAAAGATCTAGTAATGCAAATTAAGTTCAAGTTCAACATCCATGGAGAAACAAAGAAAAGATAGGGAAAATAAGCAAACAAAAACAAGAAATATCATTAACAAGCAAAAGAGAAACTAAGTAAGATAATAAGAAGCATTTAATTAGAAGAAATAGCATAAAGAAAAGTGGAAGTAAGGGAAAGGAAGAAGTTAAACCTTGAAGAGTATGAAAAAGCAAGGTTGAATCTTCTTTTGTGAAGATGAGAGAGGAAATAAGAGAAGTGTAGCGCCACCGGAAAAGGTGGGTGTCACCGGTGAGTGGTCGGAGACAATGGTGGTGAGTTGTGGAAGAAGAAAAAGAAGAGAAGAGAAGAGAAGTGATGAAGAGAGTAGGAGCTAAGAAAGAAAAAGAAGGGTGAGTGAGAAAAGAAGTGGAACGGCGCGAAGTATAAAACTGATTCGCGCAGATGGCGCGCGCGCGCAAGGTGCGCTGACGCGTCGGTGAAGGTACTAGCTGAGGGCGCGTGCGCGTCAGAGGCGCGCACGCGCGAGAGGAGCTATGCCCCAGGCAAAAAAGTGGCATAAACCTGGCTCAAGTCTCTGGTTTTTGTACCAGGGTGACCCAGGGAGGCATGCGCGCGGACGCGCACCATGCGCGGGCGCGTGCTTGTGGTATTCAAGAGATGGCGCGGGCGCGCACTACTCGCGGACGCGTCAGTTTTGGCACAAAGTTGGCCCAATCGTGGCACAACTCTCTGGTTTTTGTACCAGAGACTTCACATAGCCCCATCGGCGCGCGCGCGCATCGTGCGCTTGCACGTCGATGGTCAACTGGCAATGGTGCACGCAGGCGGCATGTACGTGAACGCGTGGGTGCCTGGCGCGAGTTGGGCATAAAGTTGGCTTGACTCTCGGGTTTTTGGCCTGAAAATTGAAATTCGCAATCGGCGCGTGCGCGCACTGTGCGCTTGCGCGTCGGTGCTCTTTTTCAAAGAAAAATTTTATTTTCTTTATCTCTTTACACAACCTATCTATATGAACATTCTACCTATCTAACAGAATCAACAAAGCTAGCATACAAACTAGGGTTTTCACTTCGTTGAAAGTTCCACTTACCCGTATCTCACTTCTTTATAGTACCAACGTTTGGAGGTTCCCTCGATCTCCACATGTATAACCTCCTACGTGGTTCATCTCTACTTCGAACTCTTCTCCTGGCAGGTTGAATTCCTGCAATTTCTTTTCACGAACCACCCTCCGTGGGGTGGCACCATTCTAGAAGGAACAAATATGGTAGAACATCATAGAAATCAAGGAACTTAAAATACTAGAAAACTACTAACTAACTCACGAATCCT
>NC_029788.2:119143886-119181542 GCF_000816755.2 Arachis ipaensis
CTCATATGACTCGTTCCTCAAACACTCAAGCTCTTCTAATTGTAACTTCCTAGCTTCACCCGCCTTGGCTAAATCCATGTTGCACTGCTTTACCGCCCAATATGCTCGATGCTCAATCTCCACCGGAAGGTGGCATGCCTTACCATAGACGATCCGAAAGGGACTCATCCCTATCGGAGTCTTGTAGGCCATTCTGTATGCCCACAGTGCATCTCCTAACCGGAGGCTCCAATCCTTTCTTTGTGGATTGACCACTTTTTCCAAGATTCTCTTGATTTCCCAGTTGGACACTTCCGCTTGCCCATTTGTTTGTGGATGATAAGCAGTAGCAACCTTATGCGATACTCCATAGCGCTTGAGCAATGCTTCTACCTTCCTGTTACAAAAGTGGGATCCTTGGTCGCTCACGATTGCTCGTGGCGACCCATAACGGCATACAATGTAATTCCTAATGAAAGAAAGAACGGTGTTGGCATCGTCAAGGCGGGTAGGCACGGCCTCCACCCACTTTGACACGTAGTCAACCGCTAACAGAATGTACAGATACCCACTAGAGTTAGGAAACGGTCCCATAAAGTCAATGCCCCACACATCAAATATCTCACAGAACAACATAGGTTGCTGAGGCATTTCATCCCCTTGGGATGTGTTTCCTGACTTTTAACACTGATGACAAGACACACATAGCCGGTTAGCGTCCTTGAATAAGGTTGGCCACCAGAATCCACAATCCAACACCTTTTTGGCGGTCCTTTGTGGGCCAAAGTGGCCACCACAGTCGGACGAATGACAAGCTTCCAAAATTGGTTGAAATTCGGATTCTATGACACACCTTCGGATTACTTGGTCTACACCTCTCTTCCACAAGTGAGGGTCATCCCAAATATAGTATTTGGAATCACTCCTCAACTTGTCCCTTTGATTTTTCGAAAAGTTGGGAGGGAAGATTCTTGCAACCAAGTAGTTCGCCATTGGGGCAAACCAAGGAAAACTAGCCGACACAGCATGCAAACTTTCCAATGGGAATGAGTCATTGATCGGAAATGGATTAGTTTTTAAATTCTCAATGCGGCTTAAATGATCCGCAACCAGGTTTTGAGATCCACTCCAGTCCTTAATCTCAATGTCGAATTCTTGCAAAAGCAAGATCCAACGTATGAGTCTAGGCTTTGACTCATTCTTTGTCAATAAATACTTCAAAGCTGCATGATCCGTGTATACCACTATCTTTGAACCTAGCAAATAAGATCTGAATTTATCTAAGGCATGAACAATGGCTAAGAGTTCTTTTTCGGTATTGGTATAGTTGGATTGTGCGGCATCTAGTGTCTTAGAAGAGTAGGCAATGACATAAGGAAGTTTACCCTCGCGCTGTGCAAGCGCGGCACCCACAGCATAGTTTGACGCATCGCACATTATCTCAAACGGCAACGTCCAGTTGGGGCCTCGCACAATCGGTGCTTAGGTTGGTGTCAACACATCTAGCTAGGACCTTGGCCAAGCTCTCCAAACAACAATCAAATGAGACACCATAAACGCTGAAATCGTCCATAAAAACTTCTAGACAATTCTCCATTAGATCGGAGAAGACACTCATCATGCACCTCTGAAAAGTAGCAGGTGCGTTACATAGTCCAAATGGCATCCTTTTATAGGCAAAGGTGCCAAACGGACATGTAAACGTGGTCTTCTCCTGATCTTCAGAAGCAATATGTATCTGAAAGTATCCAGTAAATCCATCAAGAAAACAGTAGTGAGATTTACCTGCCAAGCGGTCCAGCATCTGATCGATGAAGGGTAAGGGGTAATGGTCCTTCCGTGTGGCGGCATTCAATCTTCTATAGTCAATACATACTCGCCACGCATTTTGCACTCTTTTAGTGACCATTTCTCCGTCTTCCTTCTTGACCGTTGTGATGCCCGATTTCTTGGGAACAACTTGAACCGGGCTCACCCACTCACTGTCGGAAATAGGGTATATGATATCCGCATCCAGTAGTCGGGTGACCTCTTTCTTCACTACGTCAAGGATGGTTGGGTTGAGCCTCCTTTGCGGTTGCCGAACCGGCTTAGCTCCATCTTGGAGAAATATCCTATGCATGCACTTATGCGGGTCAATCGCCACAATATCCGCAAGGCTCCATCCTATCGCTTTCTTGTACTTTCTTAGAACGTCTAGGAGTTTTTCCTCTTCTTCACTTGAGAGTTCACTAGCAATGATAACTGGAAACCCACAGTTGTCTTCTAAGAATGCATATTTCAGATGGGAGGGAAGGGGTTTCAGTTCACTTGCTACCTCAAGATGAGGTTCCTTTTCATCAAGCTCATGGGACTCATTCTTGACAACTTCTTTAAGTTCATCCTCTTGGTCATCCATCTCCTCAACGGTGGGGTAGCATGACTTGTCATGATCTTCTTCTTGTACTTCCGCTACCACTTCATCAATTATATCGCATCGGAGCATGGAATGTTCTTCAGGAGGATGTTTCATGGCTTCCTCTAAATTGAACTTGATAGTCTTGTCTCCAACTCCAAAGGAATATGTACCGGTGAAGGCATCTAGCTTGAATTTGGAGGTTTTGAGGAAAGGTCTACCAAGTAGGACGGAGGATGAGCTTCTACCTTCCGTTGGGGGCATTTCAAGGATGTAAAAGTCAACTGGAAAAACCAAATCCTTAATTGCCACAAGTACATCTTCAGCTATTCCCATTACTGTGATCACACTTTTATCGGCTAAGGCAAACCTCGCCGCCGACTTCTTCAATGGAGCTAAATTCAACCGCACATAGATGGAAAGCGGCATGATGCTAACACAAGCTCCCAAGTCAGACATACAATCATGAAAAGTGTATCCACCAATACAACAAGACACTAAGCACGGTCCAGGGTCGCCACATTTTCTTGGAATAGGCTCCATCAAGGAAGAAATCGAGCTACCCAAGGATAGTGTCTCCAATTCCCCTATTCTATCCTTGTGTGTACATAAGTCTTTCAAAAATTTTGCATACTTGGGAATTTGTTGAATAGCGTCGAGGAGTAGTATGGTTACCTCGACCTTTTTGAACACTTGGAGCATGTCTAAATCAAATTCCGGTGTCTTCTTTGCTTTCTTCACCATGGAAGGAAATGGAATAGGAATTGATTCATCGACTACGGCCTCTTGGGTTCCTTGAGGTTTACTCCTTCTTCCTCATGCCTTTTGTCTACCACCTCTTCTTCATGTGGAGTTCCAACAACTACCTCTTCCTCATGCATCTCTCCCATGACTTTTGGGGGTATCTTCTCCAATGTAGTCCCCGACCGTAGAGTGATGGCATTGAGACCGCCTCTTGGGTTTGGTTGGGGTTGTGATGGAAGGTTGGAGGAACTTGAGGGTTGGGTGGTGTTATTATTGGGAGTTGGTGGTTGGTTTGACATGTTCATCTTTGAGAGTATGTTGGTGAGGTTGGCCAATTGAGTGTTCAAGGCCTCGAATTGAGCCTTGTTGATCTCATCTCGCTTTTCCATAGTGGCTCTAAGCTCATCAACTTGATTGTTGGAAGATGTAGGAGTTTGGTTTTGTTGTCTATGGTGTGGTGTTTGGTACTTGGTATAGTTGTTTTGGTTTTGGTTGGCTTGGTAGTTGGTGTTATTGTGGTGGTATTGGGATGAAGATTGGTTGTTATTGTGATGAGAAGAAGGGTTGTTCCATCTTTGGTTCTGATTTCTTCCTTGTGCATTATCTCTCCACCCTTGATGTTGATTACTACCTTGATGGTAGTTGTTTTGGCCTTGAGAAGGATATGGTGGACGGTTGTTGTAATTCACATTGGCTACCACAAGGGCATGTTCCTCTTGAATTTGATGGCATTGGTCGGTGTAATGTGTAGTGCTAGAGCACAACCCACAAATCCTAGGAGGGCCTTCAAGTTGAGCAACCGGAGGAGGGGCTTGGATGGCTTTGATGGAGTAATACTCCCTTTGATCTCTTTGAATTTATGTAAGGATGGTGGTCATATCCCCAAGTGCCTTGGTTAGACTTGCTTCGGAGGGGGACAGTTCTACCACACCCTTAAGGGGGTTATTCCTCACTCTTGTGTGTTGCGTAGATTCGGCGACATCCTTTATCAAATCCCAAGCTTCTCCTTCCATCTTGTTTTTCGAAAGGGACCCGCCACTAGAGGCGATAAGCAATCTTCTATCTTCCGCACAAAGACCTCCGGTAAAGTAGCTAATGAGCAAGCGAGTGGTCATTCCGTGATGTGGACATGACTCCAATAGCCTCTTGAACCGAGACCAATACTCATACATGCTCTCTTGGTCTCTTTGCATTATGCCCGAAATCTCTTTCTGGATGTACTCGGTCTTCTCCGGTAGGAAGAACTTGTCAAGAAACTCTCTTCTCAAGAAATCCCAATTAGTCACAATATCATCCGGTAGCGAATAGAACCATGTTTTTGCTTGTGCTTCAAGAGAAAAAGGAAAAGCAAAAACCATGACGGCTACCTCATCGGCTCCATGCCTTCGAGCCGTAGAACAAGCAACATGAAAATCCTTCAAATGTCGGATGGGGTCTTGACCCGGCAACCCATGATACTTAGGAAGTAGATTTATCAAGCTAATCTTCAATTCAAAGTTTGGATCAAGGTTAGAATACCTTGCTTGTAACGATTGAAGTATGATATCCGGAGCTCTTTGCTCATGCAAAGTGATCCGGCGTGGCTCCGCTATGTGTGGCTCACCTGTAGGATGCAAAGATGTATCAGTAGTACCAACAGAAGAATAGGAAGTAGTGGACTTCAAGTCACCCTCGGTGGCGTCTAGTGATTCGGTGTTTTCCTCAAGAGAGGCCGAAGTACTAGGCGTGTAGTCCAATCGCCTTCTAGCTTGCCGAGTATGTAACAAAGTTCTTTCAATCTCGGAATCAAAGTTGGCTAAGCTAGAATTCGGTTGAGACCAAGTCATCAAACTTGAAAGTCATAGTACAATTGCAAAAGAAATTTAAACTATAGCTAAGTATGGAAAGAGCAAAATATCTACAGTATTCACATATTCACATAACCAATATCAAGGCATATGTTGCAACCATTCCCCGGCAACGGCGCCAAAAATTTGAACGCGCACTCTCCAAGGGTGTATTGGTAAATTTCTCTTTAATAACACCTCGTTGTGAGTATAGCTTTACCAACAACAATCCTCGGGAGGTCAAATTTAGAAGAGGGATTTGGTTGTCACAAGTTCAACCCCAATAGAAATAACCGAAGTATTCAAACCTCGGGTCGTCTCACAAGGAATGGGCGAACATGTACTTCGACATTGGTTAGAAATCCGGGGTTGTGAGTTATGAGCATAAAAATAAATGGGAAACTTAACAAGCAAGTAATCTTAGATTGCAATAAACGAATTCAACTATGTAAGCAAAAATTAAGCAATTCCAATGAACAAGCAATATTCTACTTAATTCTACCTTACACTAAACGAACAACTATAGCTAAGACAATTGAAATTGGAAATTGGTTTTCGAGTATGAATGATAAAAACAACTCTTGGCTAGGCATGGGAATTGGGATCACAATCCTTGTCCAACAACTACATCTTGATAATTATGGGGAACCAAGCTCATTAAGTCTACTCTCAAGTCTTAAGTACGTGATGTCTACTCCTAGACTTGAAGTACGTCAAATGGCCCTGATCACATCAACCCATAAGTCCCAACCTACCTACTAATTAGATTAGTAGTGGGTTGGCGTCAATGAGTATCAAATTGACCACCTAGGGCTCCCAAATCATCAAATCCATTAGACCCAATGACTCAAGTTTACCCAATTCCCTTGACCTATGCCAAGAGTGAGAGAGAACTACTCCATAATCAAAGTGAACAATTCATCAAACACTTGGTAAGCACTAACAAAAGACATGCTCAAAATAGCAATTAAATTGAATTCTACAAATACCCACTAACAATTATCAATGTACAATCAAACAATCAACAAGATTAAACATAGAAATCATCAATGTAACATCAACAAAACAAGATCCACAACATTCATGAAATGGGTAAAAATGACAATTGGCAAGAATCATAAAACTATCACTAGATATAAGCAAGATTGTAGCAAGGAATTTAAATTGAACAATTAAAACTATAATCAACAAAATCCAATCCACAAATCAACAAGGAAAAGTCAAAATGGAGACTAGATCTAGAGAGGAACAAGGGTTTCTCTCTCTAGAATCACCAAAGAACCAAAAAAACTCTAAAATTATGTCCTAGTGTCAAAATGAGTCATCCCCCTTTCCCCCTTAGCATCCTTGGGTCTTTTCCATGCAGAAATAGCTTGAAATTGGGCCTCCTTGGCCTCAGAAATCGCCAGGCACGATTTCTCTTAATGAAGTCACGTGCAGCTTCCCACGCGTGCGCGCCAGTTGCGCGTGTGCGTCGATAGAAATCTTCCAATCTGCGCGGATGCGTCCATCCTTGCGCGCCGCTTCTAGCCAGTCCCATCCATGCGAGCGCGTGGAGTGCGCGGGCGCGCCGATGCTGCTGCTCCCAAGACTTCAATTCTTCATGTTCCTCCCTTTTTGTACATGCTTTCTCCCTCTCTTCTGAGTCATTCCTAACCTATAATTCCTGAAATTACTCAACGAAGATATCACGGAATCGAATGACAATAGAAGAGGATTAAAATATGGCAAATTTAAGGCAAAATAAGCATGTTTTTCATCATAGAGTAATATTGGGAAGTGAACACAAAATCATGCATTTCTTGTGAATAAGTGTGAGAAATATTGATAAAATCCCCCAAAATAAGCACAAGATAAACCACGAAATCGGGGTTTATCAGTCGCCCCTTCACAGAACACTTAGCCTAAGGAAGAAATGAACCTTGGAAAGACAAAGGGATCAATAAATAACAGTCTCAAAGGGTGCAATCAAGTGAGTATTCCAAGGCATGATAAAGGTCTGAAAGCCAGTAGAGGAATGAACCTAAGTTGCTATGCATGAAATCCCATAAAACCAAGAACATGACTTCCACAATAATGATTCATTCATCTTGTCATTTCATTCATCATTCTCTTGTTCCAGTACTTGCTTAGGGACAAGCAAGCTTTAAGTTTGGTGTTGTGATGCCAGGGCATTTTACGTTGAAGTTAACGTGGAGCATCCTTGGGTTAGGAACGTTAGTGAAAAAGGTGATTGTCACTAACGTTCTCAAACCCACACTTTCACTTAACGTTAACACCATTAACGTCCTAAGCTAGAATCCCTGCCTACTTCACACTTTCTCTCTGCAAGTAAAGCTAAGCCCACTGAAGAAGATAACTGCTTCAACTCAAGATCCAAAGGCCCATATCCAAGACTTGAAGAGCCAACTAGAAGATCAGAAGAATAGTATAAATAGGGAGAGCTTTGAACTAGAAAGGAGATTTTTGGCATTATTAGAATTACTCTCTGTATTTTACTTTCTCTGCAACTTTTAGTTTAATTCTCAGAATGTACTCTCCATCTATGCTTTTCATTCCCAGAGCTATGAACAACTAAACCCCATTCATTAGGTTAGGGAGCTCTGTTGTAATTTGATGGATCAATAATAGTTTTCATTATCCTTCTTCTCTCTTTTCTCTTGATTTTACTAGAAAGCTTTCAATCTTCATTCAATTGAGTAGTTATCTTGGAAAAGAAGCTATTCATACTTGGATCTCTTTTGAACCTTGGAAGAGGAATGAAGAGATCATGCTAGAATTACTTTCTCATGTTGGACCAAA
Source organism: Arachis ipaensis (assembly GCF_000816755.2). NCBI lineage: Eukaryota > Viridiplantae > Streptophyta > Magnoliopsida > Fabales > Fabaceae > Arachis > Arachis ipaensis. Next base: position 119,151,633 of record NC_029788.2, read on the forward strand.
TTGGGGTTTGGGCGGATATGGTGACATATAATTCTCCCAATACTTTGATTTGGAAATACATGTGGTATAATCAGTGACCACACTTCATCTCTTCTCATGAGCAATTAGACCAAGGAATTGGCTATTGATCTGATTTGAGAGATTGAATTACCAAGTAATTGGAATTCAATCACTTAAGATTGCCAAGGAGATTAATGAATGCATTGATTGAGGAAGAGATGAAAATGAACTTGATCCGGAGAATGCAACATCTCCTAAGCCCAATGAACTCCCCATTTCTGATCTTACCCATTCTCTTTACTTTCTGCTATTTACTTTCATGCTAAACCCCCTTCCCCATTTAAGATTCTGCAATTTACCTTCCGTAATTTATTTTCTGCAATTTACTTTCCCGCCATTTAATTTCCTGCAATTCTCAACCCAATTTCTGCTTAGCTCAACTAGAACATTCTTCCAATTAAAGTTGCTTGACCAATCAATCCCTGTGGGATTCGACCTCACTCTATTGTGAGTTTTTACTTGACGACAATTCGGTATACTTGCCGAGGGAGATTTGTTAAAGGACAAGTTTCCGTGCATCAAGTATATATGTGAAATTGGTTATGTTAGTGTATTTGGTGATTTTGGTGCACAATTGGGAGGTTGGTGTTGCTTGAGGAGCTTTGATGAGGCTTGGAGCTAAGGGTTGGTGGAGACTTTCAAGAAGAAGCTCAATTATTTTGGCTACAAGAGGTACGGTTTAAGTTTCATTTAAGTACCGTGTGGTGTGATGAGAATTTCAAGGCTAGATGCCCCTAGGATTAAGTTTGGATTGTGTGAATGGTTGGTACTAATATGCATAGATGATATGTAATGTAAATTAATGATTGGGTTGAGGATTGTGTGAATTTGTGTGTATGGTGTGTTGAGAATTCGATGAATTGGATAATGAATATTGGTTTGTGGAATATGCAATTAAATTGTGAATTTGGGGCAGAGGCCGTGAATCTTGGGCCAGAGGCCGAAAAGAGGTAAGGAAGGTAAGTTGATGTGTGTATTGTGTGATGATTTAAGAGATTGGATAGATTTTTGATATTGAATGTGTGAGTAATTGGGTTGGTCATTGAATAATATGGTTTGAGAAATTAAGGTGTGGAATTTGATAATTTTGGGTGAAATTGTGTAGATGAGGTAGGTTTGGTTTTGGTTGAGTGTAATTATGTGAATGTGGTTGGGTTGTGCTCATTTGAATGAGTGGAGATAAATCTGGCTTGTGAACATTGGAAAAATTGGTGATTTCTATTTTTGGATAAAAACTAATTTTTAACCAACTTTGGCGGTCCGTCACTCGGTCCACAGAGTTTGGAATTCTTCAAAATTGGATTTTTATGAAAGTTTATTCAACGATCTTTTCAACGGTTCAGAAATGGTTGAAAAAAAAGAAATTTTGTAGAAGTTATGTGTGTTGGGAGTTTGAAATTTGAAAATGAAATTCTGCAGCTTTTTAACTTAGTAAAATTTTTGGCAGATCGTACTCCCACGCATACGCGTGGCCGACGCGCACGCGTCACCTTCAAATTTCCACTCCCCCACGTGTGTTTCTGGCCGACGCGTACGCATCGATGTACTGATCAAAGCGCCAAGCCAAGGTTCCCGAGAGTTGTGCGGGTATTGCGCTGGTTTTGTGCGTGGGAAACAAACCGCACCCACGCGTACGCGTGGCTGACGCGCATGCGTCACTTTACTTTTCTCCCATCCACGCGTGCGCATGGGCGACGCGTACGTGTCAATATGACTTTTCTGCTTCCATGCGTGCGCATTTGCGACGTGCACGCGTGATCCCATTTTCACCCCAAAGCTGATTTTGAGTTTTCAAGCCAAATTCCAGACTCCTAAGTCTCCAATCTCACCCTTTATGTCCTCAATACTTATAGTATGCCTAGCGATGGAAAGAGGCTAGGAGATGTGGTAACTTGTGGACGAAGTAAGGGGAGAATTAATGATGAATTATGATTAATGATGACTGTATGAGTTGCTGAGGGTCATGATGGAAGTTCGGTGTACATCATAAGCCAAAGGGCTGTATTTGATAATGATTATCGGCTGGTTATGGGATATGTTATGAGCCGGATGGCTATGATAAATATTAATTTATGGATGGAAATTAAAATATGGCTTTGAATGATTGCTTTATCTTGAGCTCTCTTTCTCGGAAGTACGACCCCAGAGAGATGAAGGGAGGTGAGGATCCCCTTCCTTGTTCCTCCTGGTATTGTAAAATTGCACCCAGCGAGATGGTGGGAGGTTAGGATCCCCTCCTTAGTTCCTCCTAGGCATATGAGAACGTACCTCCTGGGTAGATGCAAGGGTTGTGGTTGCGCCCCTACTTGCTCCAGGTTGGTTAGTATAGAAGCTCCTCGGGTGGACGCAAGGGTTGTGGTTTCGCCCCACTTGTCCCGGGTTATGATGAGTGATGTTTTAAATGTGCAATCATGTGATGTATAAATGACAATATGGTCATGATGAATATGGAATGTTATGAATGAATGTGAAACGATTATCTGAGATACGAGATTCCCTGGATGAAAGCAGTGACTAGCCACCACGTGTTCCAGGTTGAGACTCGATACTTTGCTGACCCTATGTGGTAAGTGTGGCCGGACACTGAGAAAGTTCCGGATGAGCTCGCCCCCGTGAATAATCACCAGTGTGGGTGTTGTATGATTATGATTATGATCATGTTTATGATTGAGAATAACTCGAGTTGGGGATGCACGGTAGAGGGACAGTCCAATGGTTAGCTACCAGGACTTGTCGAGTTAGCTTTATAACCGACAGATGAGACTCATCAGCCATAGGGCAGGCATACATCATTTGCATATGTTTGAATTTTTTGGGTTTGCCTATTTATTTTGGATTGCTATATCATATATGCTATGTTACCAGATTATGTGCTACTTGTTCTATTTGTACTTTAATTGTGTATTACTTGTCTGTATTACTTGTGTTTGTACAACTGAGAGGTTCCTCATGCTGGTGTCGGTGGATACTAACGGCTGTTCTTGATGAGATGAGTTAATGATGTAATTGAATAATGATGATGATTATTAAATGAGATAATTTGAGCTCCCTGGGTAGACGCAGTGAAGTGGTTTCACTTGCTCCAGGTGAGGATTTGATGTATTGACATAGAATTGCTGAGACAGAATGGCTGGTGATGGTTTTGTTTATGACTCTGATTCTGATTCGTTAGAGAGTTAGAGAGTTGAGAAGCATGAAAGATATGATTTAGATTTAGCATTCCCTTATGATAGTTGCCTATTTACGAATTAGTGATAACATAGGATGAATAATTGGGGAAAGGAAGTTCAGTATGCTTAATGAGTTTTTATTACAAAGCATTGTATTTATTAAGCCACTGCAGCTGTGGGCTGTGACGGTTGATGCTCTTTAAGAATTGTTGCTGCTGGGGTGACTGGAATTGCTACTGCTAATTCTAGCATTGCTACCGTTGCTGTTGACTTGCCCCAATTCAAGTTCAGTGTCACTGCCCTAGGTCTAGCCTTTCTTTTGACTCTGTTTCACTTTTATACTATGAACTGCCATAGTCTCGTTTATATGTTTGTTATGGTTTTAATTCCATTTTAGTTTCGGTGTCGCCTTGAATTTTCAGAGTTATTTCTGCGTTTGATTCCATCAAATTCGATGTTACTGCGAGTGTAATCGGAGTTGGTGATGCTGTCATCGTCCCGGTTGTGTTGGAATCGCCACTACTGCTGTCAGTTTAGGCTAAGCGGTACTGTTGTATTAAATTATGCAATTGCGACATCGAGGTAGGATTTTTCTAAAAATTTATTTTATATTACAAGGTTGTTATAAATAGATATTGATGCAAAAAAATATACTTCTGTGATTATGTTTCTCTTGTGGATGTGATTGTTTGCTAGATTGAATTATTGGTTGCTGGATTGCTTGAGTGGTGTACGGTTGTTGATAAGAAATTGGTTTGAAAAGTTATTTACTTGATTATTATGAAAAGTGGTTTTTCTTGGTTTTGAAGTTAATTTGATAATGTAAATGAATCGGATTTGAAAATGATTTGAGATATGAAAATGAATTAATTTTGGAAGCAGTTTACTTTTGAATTAGTTTGATTTTATAAATGATTTAATATTTGAGCTGGTTTAATTTGAAAAAGATTTATTATTGAAAATGGTTGGATTTGAAAATAATTTGATATTAGAACTGGTCGAATTTTGGAAAATGACTGAGATTTGGAAATGGTTGAGAAAGGGTTTGAGGAATATTTGGATGGACCCGAAAAGGGTGGCAGAGTCCAAATTTTAGAGGAGATGCTGCTGAAATTTTTTTAAAAATTGGAAGTTTCATTTGAAGTAATTATTAAAAAAAAAATTGGTTTTAAACATTATATGTTTTAAGATTGATTTATTTAGAAATGAAAGAATTATGTTTTGAATTGAGACTGTTGATGAACGGAATGGAAGGAAGGATGAGGAGGATTGACTTTGAAATATGATTTTTGAATGAATTTGGAAATGAGATATGGATTGACAAATGATGATGATATTGAGAATGACTTAGACATTGATGAATGTTGAAAGAATTATTCATATGGCTTATGAATTTGAATTATCTGAGACACAAGTATCCCTGGGTAGACGCAGTGGCTTGCCACCACTTGCTCCAGGTTGAGACTCGATACTTTGTTGACCCTGTGTCATAAGGGTGAACGGGCAATTATAAATTTTCGAGAATGGTACCCCCATTGAGCGATTATATATATATATATATATATATATATGAGAAAAAGCTATCCATAGACTCATGGGGATGCGCGTCGTGGGACAGTCTAAGGGTTTAGCAAACCGGACTTGTCGGGTTGGCTGTATAACTGATAGATGAGCTCATTAGCCATAGGACAGGCATGCATCATATGCATTTGTATGCTTTGCTTGGGTTTGAATTTGTTTTGGTTTGCCTAATTGTTAAACTGTTATTAACTGTTACCTGAACTATTTTCTGTAATTGCCACCTAAACTTGTGCTTTCCTTGTCTGTTTTGCCTATGTTTGTCCTAGTGTGCTACTTTTGAGAATGAGCTTTGGTGCTGAATTGATGATTGCATTGATTGATTGCGTGGTTGGTTTCTGATTAAGATTTTCTTATAAGAAAAGAAAGCTTTTGGATTTCTGGATATTTAAATATTGATTTTCGAAAAGGGTTTTTGGATGACTAGTTGGTTTTTTAAAAGATTCAAAGGACGAACAATAATCACTGAGCTTAAAAATAGATTTCTCTTTAAATATCTTATTATGACAATTCTAAAACTCTGTGGTGAGACCGTGTGGTTAGGTTCTCACCCCCCTACAGCTTTATCTTTTTTAGGAGACAGATGAAAAAGCTCATGAAGGGTTGTTTTGCGTTTTGCTTAGTCGACAATACTGTTTAGTTTTTTTTTATTTACTTATCCCTCGCCATCAATATTATATTATGTAAGAAGGATAGGAGTTGTATGATTTGTATGTATATAATATGTATGAGTTACTTGAGTAAGAAGTTTCGTACTTGTATATGCTTGTTTTATTTTATTTAAAAAAGTGCTCTTTTTTCGGTTTTCAAAAGAACAGTGATATGATTTCATGTCAAAGGCTCCTATTTTATTATTAAGTAAGTATATGAGGCCATTGTAATACTTCTTGCTATCAGAGTAGCACAGCTGGAAGTGTGACATTCTGATAGTAAGGGTGTTACATTATGGTATTAGAGCAGTTCATCCTTATTAGAGTCTTGGGAATGGACTGACTATGCTTCATTGCATTCTCTGAGTATCTGTCATGTTGTAGGTCTTGTCCAAGTAACAAGAATTAGAGCTCTATGCACATGAATGCCTATCAATTAACACTGTTAGCTTACCATTGCATATCTGTTGATGTTAAGTCTAGCCAACTTAATGTTGATAACTTATGTGAACGGAAAAGTTAATAGGTAATTATAGGTGAATTGGAATTGATAAGTAATAGGTAATGCGAGTTACGTGGTTCGGGGATACTAGAATTCGCTTTTCGTGCTTGGTTTCGACTTATGATTCTTGTTTACGTTGCTTAGGTTGGCATATTGTTTCTTCTTTACTATTCTCATGGAAGTTCCTTGACTCGGGTTTTTTCTTTGAACTATGATTTGACCATTCTATGACCATATTTTATTGTTCATCCATAACCTTGTTTACTTGTATTCCTGAGAATCTGCTTGAGACTTTCAAAACATATCTATCTTTATTATTGATTATGTTCTTCTTCATGAAATCCTGTTCTCATTGATCTGATCTTAAACCTGTTTTGGCGTGATGTATGATCCCAAAGTCTTGAGCGATTTGAACCTTGAGAGTTATGGTTCGAACTAAGCTAAATATGTAATTTGATTCTTTTGTTTCATACTTAATGTATACTTTGATTTGATCATATTTTTTATTATCTCTTAAATTTTCGACATCATAGTTCCTAACCTTGACATCAAATCCTTTTAACTTAGCATATACTTTCCTACATGAATTAAAGAATTTCTTTATATGGTTTAAATCTGTTTATCTGCAATACTTCACATATTCTTCTATAGACATGTGAAAACAATTTCTACTTTGGATTTCCTTCATTGACTACAACTTGATTTACTTTCAACCTTATCACAATTTTTAAACGTATTTTTATTTGATTTTGCATCTAAGTATTTTTCAAGACTCTTGAGAAAATATTTTTGCTCATAGCCCAATTAAATTTTATTTTACAACTTAGCTCAAATTCGGTTTAAATGAATATACCGTTCTTCCTCTTAATTGTTCCTTTCGAAGTTCTTAGATTTAAATTCCTTCTTAGGATTACAACTTGATTTCCTACCAACCTCGCATTTATTTTTATGCAAATTCTTATTTGATTATGTAAAGTGTCTTTCAAGAATTTCGAGGAAATATTTTATCTTTAACCTAACTAATTTTCATTTCATAAATCTTGCATAATCTAGTTCGACTTGAAATTGTTTTAAAATGATGCAATATTTATGTTTGTACTAATTCTCTTGAATTTTGTAAATAATCTCCCTGTTCTCTTTTAGGGTTTCTATTGAAGTTCTTTGAAATCAAAATTCTTTCCTATTTGCATTTCGATTCTTTCTTCCGACATATTTCACGACTTTTAACCATTCTAGTTTGTTGGTGACTAGAATCATTCCTTCATATTTTTGTGAACTTTGTGCTTTTCTAATTTGGTTTCAACTTGTTTTGATCTAATTTACCACTACCCTTTTCTTGTTTTTTTGGAGTTCCTAGATTCAATATTTCCTGTTAAGATGTGAAATGACTCTTTCTGAAATGTTTTCTCATGTCTGTATATTGTTGCTCAGTTGTAATCCTACACCTCCTTCCGAATTCATGTGAATCTTATCCTTGTCACTTATTCTTCTCTTCCTGCGATTTGTATCTCTTTGAACATACTTAACGCATCTTAATATTATTGAATATCCTTATAAGGTGTGATTTCTAGTATATTCTTAGATTGTTTTAAACCTTTTTAAACAAGGTTTGATTTATTTTTATGCAAGGTTGTTGTTAACTTTGCATTCCTTTACTTGGGCAGTGCTTCTCTTTGCTGTAACTTGAATTTGTTTTGGTGCAATACAACCATCTCTTGAAGTTTTAATAAAATCACTTTTAACTTAGCTTACACTCCTTTACTTTGAAATTTTTTGTATGTGATTTAAATCTATTTGATTGTAATGTATCCTCTTTTCCTTTTATAAGCAAAACAAGAAGAAATGAGAAAAATACAATTTTGCTATTAACCAAATTAATCTTTCCTTTGTCAAACTTTGTATAGACTATTTCAACTTGGATTTATATTGAAATATTGCCACATTCACGCCTTTATTATTCTTTTGAAGGATGCTTGTTACTTATCTTCTCTTTTAGAACGTGAAATGATTTCTCCTTAAGTTTTTCCTTCTTTATGAATAATGTATTCGAAAGTATTTTTAAATCATACTTTTGAGTTCTGTGAGTTTTGTCTTTAGTTTTGAATATTCTTCTTCTGTAAATCTCATATTTATTTGACTCAACTTAATTCGTTTCAAAATAATGCATTGTCCTATTGAATTCCTTCGATTCAAGAGTTACCTTTAAAATTGTCAGTTGATTCTTTTCCAGCACTCTTCATTGCTTGTACATCCTTGTCAACTTATGATTTCAACAATTATTTTAGATTCTCGCGAATGTGGTCCTTGTCACTTTTCTTTCTTTTCTAAGGTCTATTATCCTTCTGAGTATACTCGAGATTTGTTTTGGTATCTTGTGCAACCATTAAACTTAGTAAAAGACACATTAGTCTAGGACATGTTTGGTGGGCGCAAAAGGTGAAACTTGTATGTGTATGATGTCACAGGGAGTTGTGGAACCTTGTTTTACGTGGAAAAAATTATGGATGTTAAGTTTGTGACTACTAAGATTTGCAAAGTATTTGATGAGGTTGAGAACCCTCGGATGAGTTGATTGATGAAGTACGATTGAGAATGGTGGAAATAAGTTATGTTGAAATTTGAATAGTTGAATATCTGAGTTGGTGCGAGATCAGTGTGCAAATGTTAAGCACGTCGTTTTAACCCCAGCTTGTTTTATAACCTTTCACCGCCTTGCTTTACCACTACATATTTGAACCATGTCATCATTTGCATCAAGCTTGCCTTGTAATTTCTATCTTGCAATCGTATTCCTACCCTTATATCTTTATACTATATGATAATCAAAGTATTTGAAACTATATAAATATGAATGCTAAAGTTCTTTGCTTTTTACGTAGAGTGTTAAAACATGTAACGTTTTCTGTAATACGCTAATTTTCGAGGACAAAAATTTTTATAAGGTGGGTAGGAAGTAAGACTCAGAATTTTTGGAAAATCTTATTATGAGCTAATTTCAATTTATTTATTCATTAAAGATTTTAATTTCGAAAATTATTTTATTAAAGCTAACTAAATCAAGTTTCGATAATTAAATTAGAAATTTTATCTAATTTGAATAAAACCCTAATTTTACAAATTCCTAACCCTAACCAAATGAAAAAAAAAGGGAAGGGGAAAGAAAGGAAACGGGAAGCTTGAGGGGGAAACAGAAGAGAAGAAAGAAAGGGAGACAGAGGACGAGGGAGAAGAAGAGAGGGAAAGGGGGGAGAGCATGCCGGGGGGAGTCACTGTCATTCATCGCGCCATTGTCGTCACCGACGATGGAGGACCGAGGAGAGTGTGTTGCGGAGAAGGGGGAGCTCGCGCGAGTGAGGAGCGTCGCCACCGCCGTCGCGCCTTGTGCTGCCAGCTTCATCGCACCTGATCATCATCATTGCTGCCGGACCTCCGTGTCGCATCGGCAACGCGAGTTGTTATCGAGCCTCCACATGCAGGACCCGATGCGAAGAGAGAGACAGAATTACGCCAGGAGAGAGAGAAGGCATTACGGGTGGTTTCTGCCGCTGCCGCTTTCTCCGCCATCGCCGTCTGTGGAGCTCGCCGTCGCCGGAGTCACGAGACGAGGTGGGGGAGGAGGCCATCTTCCCTGTTGTTGTTGCAGTCACCGTGCTGCTACTATTACGCTTCGTTTTCTTGTTTTCCTTAATTACTGTAAGTTATTTTTGTTTCTGAAGCTCTACTGCTACTATCCTGCTATCCGTTGATTGAGAACTTTTAGGCGTTGATGTTTTAGGATTAAGCTACTGCAGTTGTGGGCTGTGACGGTTGATGCTCTTTAAGAATCGTTGCTGCTAGGGTGACTGGAATTGCTACTGCTAGTTCTAACGTTACTACCGTTGCTGTTGACTTACCCCAATTCAAGTTCAGTGTTACTACCCTAGGTCTAGCCTTTCTCCTGAATCTGTTTCACTTTTATACTCTGAACTGCCTTGGTCTCATTTATCTGTTTGTTATGGTTTTAATTCCATTTTAGTTTCGGTGTCGCCTTGAATTTTCAGAGTTGTTTCTGCGTTTGATTCCATCAAATTTGATGTTGCTGCAAGTGTAATCAGAGTTGGTGATGCTTCCATCATCCCGGTTGTGTTGGAATCGCCACTACTGCTGTAAGTTTAGGCTAAGCGGGACTGTTGTGTTAAATTATACGATTGCGACATCGAGGTAGGGGTTTCCCTAAAAATTTATTTTATATTACAGAGTTATTATAAATAGATATTGATGCAAAAAAATATACTTCTGTGATTATGTTTGTCTTGTGGATGTGGTTGTTTGCTAGATTGAATTATTGGTTGCTTGATTGCTTGAGTGGTGTACGGTTGCCGATAAGAAATTGGTTTGGAAAGTTATTTACTTGATTATTATGAAAAGTGGTTTTTCTTGGTTTTGAAGTTAATTTGATAATGTAAATGAATCGGATTTGGAAATGATTTGAGATATGAAAATGAATTAATTTTGGAAGCGGTTTACTTTTGAAATAGTTTGATTTTATAAATGATTTAATATTTGAGCTGGTTTAATTTTGAAAAAGATTTATTATTGAAAATGGTTGGATTTGAAAATAATTTGATATTAGATTTGGTCAAATTTTGGAAAATGACTGAGATTTGGAAATGGTTGAGAAAGGGTTTGAGGAATGTTTGGATGGGACTCGAAAAGGGTGGCAGAGTCTGAGTTTTAGAGGAGATGCTACCGAAATTTTATAAAAATTGGAAGTTTCGTTTGAAGTAATTATTTAAAAAAAATTTGGTTTAAAACATTATATGTTTTAAGATTGATTTATTTAGAAATGAAAGAATTATGTTTTGAATTGGGATTGTTGATGAACGGAATGGAAGGAAGGATGAGGAGGATTGATTTTGAAATATGATTTTTGAATGAATTTGGAAATGAGATATGGATTGACGAATGATGATGATATTGAGAATGAATTAGATATTGATTAATGTTGAAAGAATTATTCATATGGCTTATGAATTTGAATTATCTGAGACACGAATATCCCTGGGTAGATGTTGTGGCTTGCCACCACTTGCTCCAGGTTGAGACTCGATACTCTGTTGACCCTGCGACGTAAGGGTGACCGGGCACTTATAAATTCCCAGGAGAGTGGCCAGGCACTTCTAAATTTACGGGAATGGTACCCCCATTGAGCGATATATATAGATAGACTCATGGGGATGCGCGTCGGGGACAGTCCAAGGGTTTAGCAAACCGGACTTGTCAGGTTGGTTGTATAATCGACAGATGAGCTTATTAGCCACAGGATAGGCATGCATCATATGCATTTGTATGCTTTGCTTGGGTTTGAATTTGTTTTGGTTTGCCTAGTTGTTAAACTATTATTAACATATACCTGGATTATTTGCTGTAATTGCTACCTAAACTTGTGCTTTCCTTGTCTGTTTTGCCTATGTTTGTCCTGGTGTGCTACTTTTGAGAATGAGCTTTGGTGCTGAATTGATGATTGCATTGATTGTTTGTGTGGTTGGTTTCTGATTGAGATTTTCTTATAAGAAAAGAAAGGTTTTAGATTTTTGGATATTTAAATATTGATTTTCGAAAAGGGTTTTTGGATGACTAGATGGTTTTTTAAAAGTTTCAAAGGACGAACAATAATAACTGAGCTTAAAAATAGATTTATCTTTAAATATCTTATTATGACAATTTTGAAACTCTGTGGTGAGACCGTGTGGTTAGGTTCTCACCCCCTACAGTTTTATCTTTTTTAGGAGACGGATGAAAAAGCTCATGAAGGGTTGTTTTGCGTTTTGCTTAGTCGATAATACTGTTTAGTTTTTTTTTATTTACTTATCCCTCGCCATCAATATTATATTATGTAAGAGGGATAGGAGTTGTGTGATTTGTATGTATATAATATGTATGAGTTACTTGAGTAAGAAGTTTCGTATAACACCCTAACTACCAAAGCTCACGCTTCCGACTGCGCGACTCTGATAGCTCGGACATTATGACGACACTTATACTAATTAATACTAAAATATGAGCCTGTTTAAAACTTTAAATCGCAATACCGCTCCCAAAAATACTTTCGTTCGATAACGTACATCCATAAATGCCATACAACTTACAACAACTCATAACGAGTACATCCATATATATACATAAATATATTATATATATATATATATATATATATATATATATATATATATATATATAATATTACAAGCAATAATCAATACAATTCATATCCCTCTTACAGATTATATCAAGATAAAGGCGAGGGTACAATAAACCATAACTAAAACAATACAGAGTATCACAACAACAATTAAATAAGCTCTTCGTAACTTCTGCGCCCATATCCTGAAAGGGGAAAATGTAGGGGGGGTGAGAACATCATCCTCGAAAGGGTTCTCAGTAGAGGGTTTTTGGGAATTACTGTAATAGAATACATGAAGATAAACCGTACCAGTGATTAATAACCGTCTCATGCCTCTTTTCAAAAACAACGGTTTACATTGAAAGTAAAGTCGGAAATCTTTTCTGAAAGAGGAACCGTTCAATTCTCAAAAACTCAAAACCCTTTCAAAAGATTTATCTATGCTGAACCAAAATAGCCTTTCATATTTTTTTTTCAAACCAGAAACACAGAAAACCGAAACCAACCATCGGTCCATCTCATTTCAACCACGGCCCTAGGCCCAAACAATCTAACCATCAACCAATCATCACAGTCCAACAGAGTCCCAGTAGCAAACACAAATAGGAAGATGCAAGCACAAACAAATAGTTATTGCAAGTAGAACAATTAGCAATTAATCACATAGGCAAACCAAGTATAATATGCACACCCAAACAATGTCACATAGATGCATATGATGCATGCCTGTCCCTAGTGGCTGATGATATCATCTGTCGGTTATATAGCCAACCCGACACATCCTGGTAGCTAACCATGGACAGAAACACCCATCGCGGAGCAAGTAGGTTTGAGCTACAATCCCATTGCTACTACTCGCTCAACCCAGAGCTAGTGGAATAACCACTACTGCGGCTACTACCCAGGCGGGTGTTTAAAAGCTCAACCTGGAGCGAGTGGAATCACCACTACTACCGCTACTACCCAGGTGTCACAGTCTCTAACCTGGAGCAAGTGGGACGAACCACAACCCTTGCTACTACCCAGGTATCTCAAGCATATATTTAGTCAGTCCCAGTCATGGATCAACATCCATCTCAGCCATCCGGCTTAAATTCATAATTCATAGTCAGCCATACAGCCCATAACTCATTTGGCAATCAGCCATAAATCAATATCATACACAGCCATTCCGGCTCGCGGTTCAATCCAGAACCAGCCAATATTCATAATCATACACAGCCATTCCGGCCTATAACAAAACAGCACTTCCACCATCCAACATCATCAAATTCATAAAACCGGCATTTAAGCCATAAATCACTTTTTCTCAAATCGTTTCACTTTGAAATTAAGTTTCAACTCTTTTCAGCCTTGGCTTTAGAAATCTCGTTTCTCAAATCATCTCAGGCTCATAAGCCAAATTTACTCAAAGTGAGTTCCCTTTTTAAAACAAAGCCACTCTCGGATTTCTCTTTCCAAAACTTCCAAAACCATGGCAAGTTAAGGATTTATTTCAAAGTATTCAAAATCACCCATACAACAATGGGATTTTATAACAAAAGTTTCTCGGCAGAGTCCCAAGTCTTTAGGGAAAGTCAACCTATATCAATTCCTTAAAATTCATTGAAACTCTTAAAATCATGGATTCTCGGTTCAAGTAAATAAAATTGAATTTATTATGAAACCGACCATACAAAATCACAAGTTCCAATCCGGTCCAAAAATCAACTCATTTGAAAAAGAGCCGGTTCATTTGAATCAAACCACTTTCAGGTTTCTTTTTGGAACACATTTTTCTAACTCTTCCAAAATGCCTCAAACTTAATTACTCAATCAAAAGTCTAGATTCCTTTGAAATCACTAAAAGCTCCTTTTTATATTGAAATCAATATTAGAGCATCATTCTTTCCTTCAGTGATTCAAACGGTAAAAATAGTTCATTTCTAAATAAGTCAAACTCAAGGCATAAAGTTCACTAAATAAATTAAGCTTGAAAATATAAATATTCTCTTAATAAATCAAATAATACAACTTTTCAAATCCAATCCTTTTTAAATAACTTTTCAAACAAGACTAGGATTTTGTAGAAATTTCGGCAGCACCTTCCCTAAAACTTAGACTTTTGCCACCCGGTTCGGGTCCCAACTAAACCGTTTCTCATTCCTTTTCAACAGCTCAAAACCAGAAATCAATTCAAAGCAAGCTAAATCCAATCATTTATCAAAACCAAATCAATTAAAGCAACCCAGGCTGAATTTCAAGAGTATTCTATCTTTCACATCATCAAAATAATTGACTCAATTCAAACCAATCCTCAACGGATTAAACTCATATTTCAAATCTTTAAAGAATCAACTTTATACATTACATTTCATAAAGCCACACAACAATTCAGCCAAACCAACATCCATATTCATTCGAGTCAATCAAATAATACATAAGGCAGATACAATCACTAAATACACAATATCTCGCACCAGTATCCATATGTAATAATTCCAATACACAAAACATAGCTTTTGGAAAGCGCCCCTACCTCAAAACGCAATTCCATAATCCAAACGCCTCACAGAGTCCTTTCCGCCTCAACCCGAACTGACGGCAACCAAAACCTCAGCTCCCAGCCACTTTTGCAATAACCATAGCAACTCTAGTCGCAACATATAATAATCAAGACTCGACCCCACGTTACCAAAACTCATATTCATTAACCAACACAACCGAATACTAACGCAAGGCTTTTCGAAACATAATTACTTACTGAACTAGCAAAACGAAGCAGCTGCGATTTCGAACAGGCCCGGCAACAGCTCCGGCGGCGGCCAGAAGCTCCGGTGGATCAACTATAAAAATCACGCAGCATTAAAACCTTCTCGAAATCCAAAAAGGCAGAAACCTCAATTAAAACCCTTACCGGCAAACTTTTCCGGCGACGGCAGCAGGGTCTCAAGTGGCAGAAGCTCAGCCCGGAGCTCCGGCAGCAATCCCGGAAGTCACAGGACCATCCCTGGCGGTCAGAATCACAGAGATGAGCTCTCTTCTCCGGTAGCGACACCCGCGGCGGCCTGAAACCCCTTTTTGACGGCGGTAGTTCCGATCAAGGTGGCACCGATGACGCAAGCGCGGCTGGACACGGTGGCTGAACCCAGGCTCAGCCGCAGATCTCTCTGTCTTACATGTTCTGTGTGACTGGACGGCCTTCTCCTCAACGGCACGGCAGCAGAACAAATCAGATTGGCGGCGGCAGAGGTTACGGCGCGCTCGGTAGCGACGCGGGCTGGAGGTGCCGGCGACAGCGGTGGCTTCACCTTCTCCGCGCGCGCTCCTCCTTCTCCATCGGTGGCTATGGCTCGCGCTCTCTCCAGGTCGCGGTTCTGCCTGTGACGCTGCGCAAGGATGATCGGCGAAGGTGGCAGTAGCAAGAGGCGACGGCAACTGCGACGGCGGCGAGCCCTGGCGGTGGCGCCGCCCCTTTCTTTCCTCTGGGCTCCTTGTTTCGCGACAAAAAGGCAGAGACGGCTGGGCGTTAGCGACGGCAACCCGTGGTGGCAGTGGCACGGCTTGCTCTCTCTCGATCTCCACCCTTGGATGTGCGACGGCGTTCCTCTCTCTCCCCTCCTCCCTCAATTTCATTTTTCTGCCTCTGCTCCTTCCCTTTTCATGGAAAGAGAGGAAAAAAACCGTGTGTGTTGTGGCTGCTGGGGCATGGGGAAGCAACGGGTTACCGGGTAGGGTTTTAGGGTTTCATTTCTTTTTCAAAATAATTAGGGTTAGGGGCATTATGGTAATTTCGCATAAAATTGGGAATAATATAGTAATTGAAACTCAATTAAATCCAACCCTAATTATATATAGAAAATACTATTTGTTCCTCACTTTCGCAAACTATTTTCAATAAAATGCTCAAATCTAAAAATTAGAAATAGTATAATTAATGTCTTCATTTTTCCAAAATAGAAATAGTAATATTTAAAATATTACTTATCTAATCCAAATCATATAAAATCCTTATTATTTCATAACTATCAACCTTATACTTTAAATATAGAAAATAATCCAATAATTGTAAAATTGGATAATAATCATAACTTATCTCAAATCCAATAAATCAAAACTTGCCTTAATTACCTTTAATAAAATAATTTCTGAAATTAAGGCTATAAATAACCATATGATTTGAGACTTGATCATAATAAGACTTTTTTATTTTATTTAAAAAAGTGCTCTTTTTCTAGTTTTCAAAAGAACAGTAATACGATTTCGAGTCAAAGGTCCTATTTTATTATTAAGTATATGAAGTCATCGTAATACTTCTTGCTATCAGAGTAGCACAGCCGGAAGCGTGATATTCTGATAGTGAGGGTGTTACAAATATAATAAAGTTATTTTTTTAAATTAGTATAATTATGCATTATTCATTAAATACTAATTGTAATATAATTGTAATATACTTATAATAAAGATATTTTTCTAAAATAAATTTAGAAGAGATTGTAATTTTTTTAAATTAACTATTTTTTTTCTTAGTTATACTGGGAGCAAATAAAAATAGAAATAAAAATAACTTAAAATCAAAAATGGAAAGAAACTTCATATTCAAAAATTTAAAAATAACATATTAAAGAAGAATAGTCGTAATATATAAATTGAGGCAACAATTTAAATTTAAATTAATCTAAAACTAGTTTAATCAAATACGATATTAGAACTAAATTACTTAAATAATATTTAATCTATTCTAGTCCTTAGACACGTATAAATTAGAGTCATTCTCGTAATGACAATCAACTGAAATGGCATCATAAGTTCGAATATTTAGAATTCTTGCAAATTCAGACCATCTCCTTGTTAAATAAGCTTCATTATCTACTATCCATGCAATGCGACAAGGTATAGAATTGTCACATCGAAAAACTAAACTGACCTTTATTCCTCTCAACGGCATTGCATTGATGTAAAAGCTGGCAGGTAATTTCTGGAAAAAAAATCACAATATGTTATAATTATTTTAATTATGAAAAGCTTAAAATAAGAAAATTTGAATATATTACTAATGATTCAAATTGCATCTTCGAATTTGACACAAATTTACCAAACTGAACTTAAATTGAGAAAATTCAATCTCATTATATGCTCCACTTCTGTAACACCCTACCACACAGAGCTTTATGCTTAAGTCGTAAAACAGAGATAATGTGGTATTACGACCTCTAAAATAAAGAAGTGTACATATAATAGTAGAAAGAATATAATAAACTAGGAGCCTTGAAGAACAGAAGAAATAAAAATCGCAGAATAACAGCGCAATGTTCAGAAAATGAGTTAACTTGCGTACAAAGAAAGCTATAGCTTTGAAGCATAAGATAACAAAAGTAGGAATAGAGGGCCAAAGATACAAAATAACAAGCTCCTAACTCAGCCCTCGAAGTTAAGGCTGGCCGGAGAATATACACACACACACACACACACATATATATATATATATACATATCCAAAATCCAAATTTACATAAACAAAATCCTGTCTCTCCTTAAGCCTCTAAGAGGGTCAAAAGGATTAAGTCATGTGGAGAGGAAAATATATATATATATATACATAACTATACAACAAAATAACCTGATAACCACTTCGCTTCAGAAGTCCAGAAGCCTAAGGAGGTGCCTCTCGACCTGCATTTGAAAAATAACAATATAGTATGGGGTGAGAACCAGAGGTTCTTAGCATGGTAAAGGTACCACACATATAAGATATAACGTCCTGGGAATGCTAGAGGCAATCCTAAAACGCCAACACTTAGATCATAAAGCTTAAAGTATTAAACAAAAGCCATAAAGGTTGGTTTTCTAAGAGTAACTAAGCGTAACTTAACTTAATCTTGAATCTAGTCTTACCGCCTTTCCTCCATACCTCCATCTCCGACAACATATCACAGACAAAAAAACAGATAAAGACAAACACAAGAAGGTTACAAGTACTGCAGGTAGCAAACATACATTTAACATAGAAAATACACTTAGGCACACCCAGTTAATGCACAAACAAGTAATTCAAGTAATATGCACATGATGCATGCCTGTCCTATGGCTGATGAGTCTCATCTGTCGATTATCAAGCCAACCCGACAAGTCCGGTTTGCTAAACCTTTGGACTGTCCCTCGACGTGCATCCCCAAGAGTCTATGCATAGATTTTTCTCAAATAATCAATATTGCTCAATGGGGGTAACATTCCTGGGAATTTATAAGTGCCCGGTCACCCTTACATCCTAGGGTCAACACAGTATCGAGTTTTCAACCTGATACACGTGGTGGCAAGCCACAAAACTTTACCCAAGAAATCTCATATCTCAGATCATTTAATTAATCAAGCCAAGTATTATACATAATCATTCATAACATTCATATTCAATTCATCACTTTTTCAGCTTTACTTCACCTCCAAGTTATCTCCACTTCCTAACTTCATCTGATTATCAGGTTTAATACTATTGTATGACTAAAGGAAAGGAAATAAAGGTTTAGAAATTTAAAATAGGGCTAGAAACTCAGAAAACCATGTTTGATGGAATAGGGGCCACGCGTACGCGTGGTTCATGCGTATGCGTGGGAGTGTAAAAAGGCAGCTCTCGCGCGCATCCCCTTGTCATGGGTACGAGTAGGTGAATACTTCATGTCACGCGTATGCGTAGGCCATGCGTACGTGTGGACATGCTTGCTGGTTCATTACACGTACGCATAGGATCACTCGCGTACACATAGTAAAAAATTCCATGCCACGCATACGCGTGGGCCACGTGTACGCGTGGGTGTACATTTTTTCCAAAAATCTGATTCAGTAGAAAACTGCAGAATTACCTATTCCAAACCAAAACTTCCGTCGAGCATAACTTAATCATTTTAAATTGTTTTTTATCCGTTCTTTGAACGGCATAAACTTCACGGACCCAATTTTTTATCAAAATAAGTTTGAAACCGTTTGGGGGTCCGGAGGCCAAGTTATAGCTCGCCGAAGTTTGGCCCAAAATCAAAATTTCACAAACTTCCTAAACCTCATTTCATTCCAAAAATCTCATTCCTTTCATTACCAAACCTACAATTGTCAACATGGTATATCCTTCCTTATTGTCAAAATAACCACCATAATAATTCATACCTCAAATCAACTAGAATACACATACACTTCCCAAAATCCATCAACCAAAGCCATAGCTCACAAGTCCTAAATTCATATATTTATATCTTCAAATCACTAAACAAATATCCTTCAAGCATCACCAACCAGCCACAAAGCATCAAACCAAAGCATACTTCTTAACAAGACACTAAGCAAAAAATACATGCACATACATTCCAACCTATCCTACGGTCATCTAGCCTAAGTTTTCACAGAACATTATATATTAAATACAAGAAACCTAAACCATACCTTGGCCAATTTTTTGCGTATTTCCCAAGGCAACTTACTAAAATAAACACAGCCTCCAAAAGTTCAATAAAACAGCTTCCTCCAAGTTCCAATATCCACAATTTCAAGCTCCAATTATTTATTCACAACCTAATACACATTTATAACACATATATACCTAATTTAATATCCAAAGCACAAATTCAGAATATCAAATAGAATTTATGGTATCCTCACCTTACCCAAGCTTCGTATAAGCAAGAGTGAATATTTTTCTCAAGCTAATTGGATCCTAAAACATCAAAGAGCAAAAAAAATTCAACACCACTACCTAATTTTTTAAAATTGGGGGAAGAAGAGGCTGAGAGTGAATAAGCGAATTACGTATGAAATTTTTCTGGTAGAAACGTAGAGCTCGATGCCGTGGTCACGTGGCCGCAAATGGCCAAAAATTCAACACCACTAGCCACAGCAAAAGCTGTGATTGATGTGGACAGAGGAGAGTTGGTCCTTCAACTGAATGAGGACTACCTTGTATTTAAGACTCAATGTTCTCCTTCTGTAACCATGGAGAGGAAGCATGGAAAGCTTCTCTCACTGCAGAGTCAACCAAAGCCCCCACAGTCAAACTCTAAGTTTGGTGTTGGGAGGCCACAACCAAACTCTAAGTTTGGTCTTGAACCCCCACATTCAAAATCTAAGTTTGGTATTGGAAGGTCCCAACGATGCTCTGAACATCTGTGAGGCTCCATGAGAGCTCACTGTCAAGCTATTGACATTAAAGAAGCGCTTGTTGGGAGGCAACCCAATGTTATTTAATTATATCTATTTATTTTCCATTGTTATTTTATATTTTTTTTTAGGTTGATGATCATGTGAAGTCACAAAAACAACTGAAAAATAAAAAAATAGAATGAAAAAATAGCATTAAAAATAACTCACCCTAGAGGAAGAGCTTACTGGCGTTTAACGCCAGAAAGAAGCATCAAGCTGGCGTTAAACGCCAGAAACAAGCACCAGACTGGCGTTTAACGCCAGAACAGAGCATGGAATTGGCATTAAATGCTAGAAACAAGCAGCAAGCTGGTGTTTAACGCCAGACATGCATTCTAAGGGCGTTTGCACGCCTACTTGGAGCAGGGATGCTAAGTCCTTGACCCCTCAGGATCTGTGGACCCCACAGGATCCCCACCTACCCCACCTCTTCTTCTCTCCTCTTCACACCTTTCCATAACTCTCTTCCCCAAATACCCTTCACCAATCACCTCCATACCTCTTCCCTAAATAACCTTAACCACTCACATCCATCCACTCTTCCCCATAAACCCTACCTACCTCCAAAATTCAAATTCTTTTCCCTCCCAAACCCAACTCTAATGGCCGAAACCTAACCTTCCCCCCACCCCTATACAAACCCCTCCACACTACTCTATTTTCACACATTACAACCACCACTTCTCCCCCTTGGCCGAATACACCTTCTCACTCCATCTCCCCCATTTTCTTCTTCTTCTACTACTTTCTTTCTTCTTTTGCTCGAGGGCGAGCAAACCTTTTAAGTTTGGTGTGGTAAAAGCATTGCTTTTTTGTTTTTCCATAACCATCAATGGCACCCAAGGCCAGAGAAACCTCAAGAAAGAGGAAAGGGAAGGCAATTGCTTCCACCTCTGAGTCATGCGAGATGGAGAGATTCATCTCAAAGGTCCATCAAGACCACTTCTATGAAGTTGTGGCCAAGAAGAAGGTGATCCCTGAGGTCCCTTTTAAGCTCAAAAAGAGCAAATATCCGGAGATCCAACAAGAGATTAGAAGAAGAAGATGGGAAGTTCTCTCTAATCCTGTTCAACAAGTCGGGATCTTAATGGTTCAAGAGTTCTATGCAAATGCATGGATCATTAGGAACCATGATCAAAGTATGAACCCGAATCCAAAGAATTGGCTTACAATGGTTTGGGGGAAATACTTAGATTTCAGTTCGGAAAATGTAAGGTTGGCGTTCAACTTGCCAAAGATGCAAGAAAACGCATGCCCCTACACTAGAAGGGTTAACTTTGATCAAAGGTTGGACCAAGTCCTCATGGACATATGTGTGGAAGGAGCTCAATGGAAAGTTGACTCAAGAGGCAAGCCGGTTCAATTGAGAAGACCAGACCTTAAGCCTGTAACTAGAAGATGGTTGGAGTTCATCCAACACTCTATCATTCCTACTAGCAACCGGTCTGAAGTTACTGTAGACCGGGCCATCATGATCCATAGTATCATGATTGGGAGGAAGTAGAAGTTCATGAGATTATACCTCAAGAACTCTACAAAATGGCTGACAAGTCATCCACTTTGGCAAGATTAGCCTTTCCTCACCTCATTTGCCACCTCTGCAATTCGGCTAGAATTGACATAGAGGGAGACATCCTCATTGAAGAGGACAAGCCCATCACTAAGAAGAGGATGGAGAAAACAATAGATCATGGACCTCAACAAGAGCATGAGGAAATTCCTCACCATGAAATCCCTGAGATGCCTCAAGGGATGCACTTCCCTCCACAAAACTATTGGGAGCAAATCAACACCTCCCTAGGAGAACTAAGTTCCAATATGGGACAACTAAGGATGGAACACCAAGAGCACTCCATCATTCTCCATGAGATTAGAGAAGATCAAAGAGCTATGAGGGAGGAGCAACAAAGACAAGGAAGAGACATAGAGGAGCTCAAGAGCACCATTGGTTCTTCAAGAAGAGGAAGACGCCACCCTCACTAAGGTGGACCCGTTCCTTAATCTCCTTGTTCTTATTTTCCTATTTTTCGGTTTTTGAGCCTTATGTTTTATTTATGTTTGTGTCTTTACTATATGATCATTAGTGTTTAAGTGTCTATGTCTTAAAGCTATGAATGTCCTATGAATCCATCACATCTCTTAAATGAAAAATGCTTTTAATCACAAAAGAACAAGAAGTACATGATTTCGAATTCATCCTTGAAACTAGTTTAATCATTTTGATGTGGTGACAATACTTTTTATTTTCTGAATGAATGCTTGAACAGTGCATATGTCTTTTGAATTTGTTGTTTATGAATGTTAAAATTGTTGGCTCTTGAAAGAATGATGAAAAAGGAGAAATGTTATTTGATGATCTGAAAAATCATAAAAATGATTCTTGAAGCAAGAAAAAGCAGTGAATAGAGAAAAGCTTGCAAAAAAAAATGGCAAAAAAATAAAAGAAAAAAAGAAAAAAAAAGAAAAAGCAAGCAGAAAAAGCCAAGAGCTCTTTAAACCAAAAGGCAAGAGCAAAAAAGCCAATAGCCCTTAAAACCAAAAGGCAAGGGTAATAAAAAACCCGCTCATCTGATTGGAGCTAAGTTTCATTGATATTTTGGAATTTATAGTATATTCTCTTCTTTTTATCCTATTTGATTTTCAGTTGCTTGGGGACAAGCAACAATTTAAGTTTGGTGTTGTGATGAGCGGATAATTTATACGTTTTTTGGCATTATTTTTACATAGTTTTTAATATGATTTAGTTAGTTTTTAGTATATTTTTATTAGTTTTTAAATAAAAATCACATTTCTAGACATTACTATGAGTTTGTGTGTTTTTCTGTGATTTCAAGTATTTTCTGGCTGAAATTGAGGGACTTGAGCAAAAATCAGATTCAGAGGTTGAAGAAGGACTGCAGATGCTGTTGGATTCTGACCTCCCTGCACTCGAAGTAGATTTTCTGGAGCTACAGAAACCCAATTAGCACGCTCTCAATTGCGTTGGAAAGTAGACATCCAGGGCTTTCCAGCAATATATAATAGTCTATACTTTGTCTGAGTTTAGATGATGCAAACTGGCGTTTAACGCAAGCTTTCTGCCATATTCTGGCGTTAAACGCCAGAAACAAGTTGCAAAGCAGAGTTAAACGCCAGAAATAAGTTACAAACTGGCGTTTAACTCCAAGGAAGACCTCTACACATGAAAGCTTCAATGCTCAGCCCAAGCACACACCAAGTGGGCCCGGAAGTAGATTTCTGCATCATTTACTTATTTTTGTAACCCTAGTAACTGGTTTAGTATAAATAGAAATTTTTACTATTGTGTTAAGAATCTTTTGATCATTTTTGAGACTATCCTTGTATCACTTTTGATCTCTTGATCACGTTTAGGGGGCTGGCCATTCGGCCATGCCTGGACCTTGTTCTTATGTATTTTCAACGGTAGAGTTTCTACACACCATAGATTAAGGTGTGGAGCTCTGCCGTTCCTCATGAATTAATGCAAAGTACTATTATTTTTCTATTCAACTCAAGCCTATTTCTTCTCTAAGATATTCATTCGCACATAAGAACATGATGAATGTGATGATTATGTGACGCTCATCACCATTCTCACCTATGAACGCGTGCCTGACAACCACTTCCGTTCTACATGAAAGCAAGCTTGAATGCATATCTCTTAGCCTCCTGATCTACGATCAGAGTCTTCGTGGTATAGGCTAGAATTATTGGCGGCCAGATGCAAAAGAATTGAAGGAAAGTCTAAACCTTGTCTGTGGTATTCCGAGTAGGATCTGGGAAGGGATGGTTGTGACAAGCTTCAAACTCGCGAGTGTTGGGCGTAGTGACAGACGCAAAAGGATTACTGAATCCTATTCTAGCATGATCGAGAACCGACAGATGATTAGCCGTGCGGTGACAGCGCATTTGGATCATTTTCACTGAGAGGATGGGAAGTAGCCATTGACAACGGTGATGCCCAACATACAGCTTGCCATGGAAAGGAGTATGAATGATTGGATGAAAGCAGTAGGAAAGCAGAGGTTCAAAAGGAATAAAAGCATATCCATACGCTTATCTGAAATTCTCACCAATGAATTACATAAGTATTTCTATCCTATTTTATATTTTAATTATATTTTAATTATCAAATCTCCATAACCAATTGAATCCACCTGACTGAGATTTACAAGGTGACCATAGCTTGTTTCAAGCCAACAATCTCCATGGGATCGACCCTTACTCACGTAAGGTTTATTACTTGGACGACCCAGTGCACTTACTGGTTAGTTGTGCGAAGTTGTGACAAAGAATTAAGATTATGAACGTGCGTATTAAGTTTTTGGCGCCGTTACCAAGGAATGAACAATCACGATTTTGTGCACCAACTACCGCCCCTGTATTAGTGTTGCCTGAGCCGAGAGAACCATTCGACGTGTACTGTGATGCGTCCTTAAAAGGTTTGGGATGCGTGTTGATGCAGCATCATAAGGTTGTAGCTTATGCCTCACGTCAGCTAAGGCCACATGAAAGAAACTATCCAACTCATGATTTGGAACTTGCAGCCATTGTCTTCGCCCTGAAGCTTTGGAGGCATTATCTCTATGGAGTGAAATTTCAAGTCTTATTGGACCATAAGAGTCTGAAGTACCTGTTTGAACAAAAAGAATTGAATATGTGCCAGAGGAGGTGGATGAAACTCCTGAAGGATTATGACTTCGAGCTAAACTACCATCCGGGAAAGGCGAATGTGGTGACAGATGCTTTGAGTAGGAAATCCTTATGTGCCGCTTGGATGATGCTAAGGGAGGAAGAGTTGTTGAGAGCCTTTCAAGGATTGAAACTGGGAATCAGAGAAGAGTTTGGGACTTTATGCCTAAGCCAGTTACAGATCTCAAGCGACTTCAAGGCTAAACTAGTAAAGGCTCATCAGAATGACCAAGAATTGTATAATATTTTACCGGCGATTGAGAAAGACAAGCAATGGAGAGTATCAGAAGATAAAGATGGGTTGTGGAGGTTCAAGGGCTGGATAATTGTGCCAGCTATCGGGGATTTGCGACAGAGCATATTGGAGGAAGCTCACAAGAGCGGGTTCTCTATTCATCCTGGAAGCACCAAGATGTACCAAGTCTTAAAGGCGATGTTCTGGTGGCAAGGAATGAAAAAGGATGTGGCGTTACATGTTTCCAAATGCCTAACTTGTCAGAAAGTCAAGATTGAACACCAAAGGCCAGCAGGAACCCTTCAACCTTTGGAAATCTCACAGTGGAAATGGGAGAGCATTGCTATGGATTTTGTATTGGGCTTACCAAGGACTCGGACAGGTTGTGATGCTATTTGGGTGGTTATAGGCCGACTGACCAAGTCAGCTCATTTTCTGCATGTTCAGATAAGTTGTACTATGGAGGAGTTGGCGCGCTTATACATAAAGGAGATTGTGAGATTACATGGCGTACCTTCCACAATTGTATCGGATAGAGATCCTCGCTTTACATCACGGTTCTGGGGTGCTTTTCAACAAGCTTTTGGCACCCAATTAAGCATAAGCACTGCCTATCATCCTTAGACGGATGGCCAATCAGAAAGAACAATCCAAACCTTGAAAGACATGTTAAAAGCTTGTGTTTTGGATCAACCGACGAGCTGGGATCAATATATGCCTTTGGTAGAATTTGCTTACAACAATAGCTATCATGTGAGTATTGGAATGGCTCCATATGAGGCTTTGTATAGAAGAAAATGCCAGTCACCATTATGTTGGTATGAGGCAAGAGAAAAGAGTTTGATAGAACCTGAAATGGTATATGAAACCACTGAGCAAATAAAGAGAATCCGGAGGCGAATGCTTGAAGCTCAAAGCTGTCAGAAGAGCTATGCTGACCGAAGTGGAAGCCTTTAGAATTTGAGGAAGGAGAACACATCTTCCTGAAGGTTACTCCGACCACTAGAATAGGGAGGTCCATCAAAACCAAGAAGTTAAATCCCCGTTACATTGGGCCGTTTGAAATCCTGAAGAGGATTGGACCAGTGACGTATAGGATCACGTTACCACCATATCTTTCGAACCTGCATGACGTGTTCCATGTATCGCAGCTTCACAAATACACTATTGATCCTAGTCATGTCCTAGAACCAGAATCAATCCAAGTGAGAGAAGATCTGACGCTTCCAGTAACTCCTGTTAGGATTGATGATACCAACATCAAGCGTCTACGCGGAAAGGAAGTTTCTTTGGTGAAAGTAGCTTGGAGTCGGGCTGGTATTGAAGAACATACCTGGGAGCTTGAATCAGAGATGCGGAAGGACTACCCACACCTCTTTTCAGGTAACTCACTCTAAATTTTGCGCCTAATTAGGTGGGTAGGATGTAAACCCCGCTAAAATCGGTAAATAATTACTTAATAAATTGAATTTTTATTTGGAAAGCTAAAAATGCAAAACTAATATCAAAATAGGATAGAGCTCGTCGAAACGATAATTTTGATACCAATTTCAAAAAATTGGCCCAAAATCGGACTGAAAGGACCGAACCGGTTAAACCGGGGCCCAAACCGGGCCCGTGGGTCCAACCGGACCCATAGTTAAAAAGAAGCAGCAGCTTCTTCTTCTTCATTCTTCACCATCGTTGCAAACAGATTAGGAAGAGAAAGAGCTTCCTAAACCCTCACTTTTCCTTCTCACTACCATAACTCCTCCGTCCGGTCTCCGATCGCTGCACCGTTCGCAGCCACGCGTTTAGCGCGTCGAGCTTTACCTTTCTATTTGAACAATTTCACTGGTAAGCCTCATATTTGGTTCAGAATCTCTACCCCTCTTTCTTTGGTGAAATTGAAAACCTATAGTGAATCTTGTCTAATTTTTGTGTTCTAGGTTCAAGTTAGCTTCCGGAACTTGTGGGCTCAAGCTATTGAGCATATGGGTATGGTAAGAACACCCTAACCTTAGCTCAATCTTATATTTATAATGGGAAAATTGAAATTGGAACATATATATGTATTAGGTGTAGATTAAGTGGGTATATATGCACTGGAATTGAATTGGGAATACTTGGAGGCTTTTTGGTGGTCAAGGCTTGTTTTGATTGAGTTTGGAGGGGCTGTGATTTGTGTTGTGAGGCTGTCTTGGGTGATACAAAGTGATCGGTCAAGGTATGGTTTAAGTTTCGCACGTTTAATATTTACGGTGTTGTGAAAACTTAGGTTAGAAGAACCATAGGATAAATTGAATTGTTTGTTGTATTTAATGATTAGCCTTGTAATGTAGTTGGAATAGATTTGTTGGTGGATATATATTGGAATTATGAGGTGTGGAAGTTATTAATGGTATGCTCTTGTATTTATTTATGATGGATTATGGTTGGTGTTTGTTAATAAGGATGTAGAGTTGTGTTGTGGTGGTATTGCATATGCTGTAACTAATTCTGTGAAGATCGGAATTGCGTGGAACCAAGTCCTGGTTAAACCTTGTTATATTTGGAACTGAACTGGAGAATTTGGGATCTTTTCGTTAAATATATGATTTATGGTGAATTTTCAAATTGTAATCGTGGAATCTGATTTTTACTGCATAATTTTTAGAACAGCAGTAACTTGTTGGCTCTGCTGCGAATGTTTCAAAATGAATTTTGAAATGAAACTAATTTTAAATAAAGCTTTATTCCTATTATTTTAATGTCGTAAAATTTCAGAATGGTTGGACTTGTGGTTTTAAAGATATGAATTTTTAAAATACAATGCATTATACAATAAAAGCCAGATTCTGTTTTCTTAGATCAGCAACTTTGATAGTTTATAACTTCTGATTATGGATGTATATTCAGATGCAACTAATTGGAAGTAAAAATAATTATGCTTAACAGTTGTGATTTAAATTTCAGGGCTGTCCATGTTTTAATGAGTGAGTTATGGGACTTGAAAAAGGACATGTTCATTGGCTTTTAGAACAGAATTCTGCAGAAAGTTACTCAACTTCCAAGTTACATAACTCCTTTATTAAAAATGGTTTTGACCTGAAACTAATTTAAAAAAAAACCTAGATATGTTAAGTTGAACCATATTAATTTTTAAGGCTATTGGATTTAATTTGAATTTTATATAGAATTTTAGATATCGTATGCTACTGCTATTTTCTGGTTTCTAAGCACTACAGAGCAGCAAGCGTTTCTCCTCTATTTCTGAGACTAGTTAAATCAGAAAATTGTGATTTTTAGTTTTTTAGAAAGGTTATTCTGAGATGAACGTCTGGACATAAAGTTTTCCAAATTCTGAGTTTATTTGTTATATTAAAAACAGAAAATAAAATAGAGTGTTGATGATGTCTTAGTGATAGTCATGGGTCCGAGAAGACGAAGTTTAACGCTAAGGCTTGATATTTGATGATGTATTGATAATAATTGCTATGGCTTATAAATAATGATATCTGAGATACGAGTTTCTCTGGGTAAAAACCGTGGCTCGCCACCACGTGTTCCAGGTTGAATCTCGATACTCTGTTGGTCCTACGTCGTAAGGGTGACCGGGCACGTATAAATTCCCGGGTATGGATAGCCCCATTGAGTGATTATATGATGATTGAATGTGAACTCTATGCATAGACTCTTGGGGATGCGCGACGGGGACAGTTTAAGGTTTTCGGACTTGTCGGGTTGGCTGGATAACCGACAGATGGGCCCCATAAGCCATAGGACAGGCATGCATCATATGCATTTGTTTGTTTTGATTGCTATGCATTTTCTGGGTTTGCCTAATTGATATATATATATATATATATCACCTGCTATCTGTTCTACTTGCTATTTGTACTATCTTCTCACTACTTGTGCGTGAACTTGTTTAGTTGCTTGTTTATGTTGCATTTTCGATGATGGAGGGATGGAGGAGATGGAGAAATAGTTGGATGTTAGATTAGGATTGAACTTGAGTAAGTTAGGTAGATTTAGAATACCTACCCCTGTTTATGGCTTCTGTTTAGTACTTGAGTTGGATAACTGAATAATGGAGTTCTAGGATTGCCTATGGCATTCTCAGGACCTTATTTATTATACGCGTGGCACTTTTACCATGCTGAGAACCTCCGGTTCTCATTCCATATTGTATTGTTGTTTTTCATATGCAGGTCGAGAGGCTCCTCGCTAGGCGTCTGGATCCTAGAAAGCGAAGTAGTCCTTTGGTGTATTTTGGTTTCCTGTTGTATATATGTATATATGTATTTAGCTTACTCTCCAAATAAGTTATGTATGCTGCTCCTCTTAGAGGTTGAGGGAGAGATAGGAGTTTACTTTGACACTTTGGTGTATTTTGGGAATACTTATGTATGTTCATATATATATATATATACTCCGGCCAGCCTTGGCTTTGCAGCCTTTACTCTTTTGTTTACTTTAATCTTTTTCCTATTAGGTTTCTTAGCACGCAAGTAATCCTATTCCTTGAGCGTTGCACTTTTCATTTTGTGATTTTTGTTTACCCGTTTGTTTCAAGGCTCCTAGTGTATTATTTCTTTTATTATTATATGTATATTTTTACTGTTTAGAGGTCCGTAATACCACACTACCTCTATTCTACGATTTAAGCGTAAAACACTGTGTAGTAGGGTGTTACACAAAGCCTATACTTACCCCCTTGATCCATCTTTGAGTATTAAT
>NC_029788.2:119182077-119196581 GCF_000816755.2 Arachis ipaensis
GAAAAATTGCATCATTTCAATTCTTGAAAAGCTCTTTCTAAGTTATATTCATAATTTTACAAAGACATGATATTCGTATTACACTTGTGAACAAAATAGAGAAAGAAAATCTCTAGAATTAAAGTAAAATTCATAATTAACTGTAAATAATAAGAAAATAAAGTTCTATAATTAAATCTTAAAAAAATTATACTTGGAAGGTGTGCTACTAGTAGAGTGCAGCATTCGGAAGTATTTTTTTGTCCTAGAAATGATGATAACGGTAGAAGATAGTGTAACACCCTAACTTTTAGCACTTCATGATCGTACTAAAAGTCCGAGCATTACTAACTTCTAAACCTTCAATTTCATACTATATTATTTAATATTGAGCCTTTATGAATACGAATCGAAACTTTCACCAAGAAAACGAAGAGTCGGTACTTTAAACTATTTAATCACAAAATTATATATATCCACGTAGTATTATATACATAGACTTGCTAAGAGATCCTCAAATACAATTCCTACCGCTTTAAAAACCAAAACAGTAAATGATGAGGGAAAAATAAAATCTAACAACTCAACTTGTAAACAGAATCTTCTATGCTCCTGTATCTCCGCACTAAACCTTCGCACCTGTAGCTGAAATGGGTGGAGATAGGGGGTAAGAATTGAGAAGTTCTTAGTAGGGTCAGGGTCTATAGTTATATCCATTTTATATATACTTCACCAGCAATAACAGTCAACAAAGTACGAACCAATTCAACAATTATAGAACACAAAACCCAATCACAAGCACACACAATATTAGAAAATACACTCACAACCAAATATGCGTAAACAAGTATGATGCATGTCTATCCCACTACAAAAAATTCTGGTAAAAACGGCGGTTTTTTTTGGTATTTACGGCGGTTTGAACCGCCATTATTACCAATAATGGCGGTTTCGTGAAGCGACGTAATTCTGGGCGCCATTCTGGTTATTACGGCGGTTTTCTGAAAACCGCCACAATTCCCTGGGTTAAAACGGCGGTAAAGTAATAACTCCTATACAAAACCTTGTCTTACTAAACTTACCAAAATACAAACATTGCAATAAACACTAATCAGTCAAATCTACCATCCAGTTCCCTAAACTATGTTAATATCTAATAATGTATTTAAACGGAATATGAATATGTATTTAAACTCTTGCTGCTGCAGCCCTTCTATATCAGTTCTGTACTTCATATGCAAATGTGCAATCATCTGTTCTTGCATGAGAACAGGCAATTTATTCCGTTTGGCAAAACTTGTCACAGCTTGAATTGTATCTCTCTGAAATGCACAACATGTAGCCAAGAAAACCAAACATCAGAAGTACAATCAAATTAGCAATGAACCTCTTAGAAAGATAATGATCTAGAATCACAATAACCAATAAACCTGGAATCTGCATTAAAAATAAATAAATAAATAAATAACCGAAGTTGAAGAAATGTATATATAGAAGTTACCTTTCAATATGAATAATCATATTATCACCTGATATAAAACAGCTGCACACTCGTCATAAATAGCAACCCAGTCCCACTTTGCACCATCTGATTTAGGATCAACTTTTTGAAGATACTCAGCTATAACCTATAGTGTAAAAAGAGCATGTGTATCAGTGATTTAAACAGTGTGGCAAAAACCACCATATTCTATAAGTCCAATAAAGTAAGTATAAGCTGAACTTCATTTCTGGAAAGTCCAATCTCTTAAGCAACCTGGTCCTGTTCTTTTGTAGTGGTAGTACTTGGAACAAGTTATAATAACAGCTCCTGTTCTTGATCCTCTTCCTCTTGTAAGAATTAATAGATAGTAACTTCCAAGTAATCCTTTAATAGAGTCAACTAAGCTATAATTTAAGTTATTTGAAAGATTAAAAGCTATAATTTACAAACCAAAGCTAGAAAAAGAAGAAATAGCACTCACATAAATGAAGCTATTCTCCTGCGCTTGGTTTTCATCATCAAACACTGTCATTATCAAAGAATGTGAGAGAGTTTATTGAAACACTAAACTGGAAGCTTTATTATAATGTGATACACCAATTCCGGCCAAGAGACCCTCACTCTTCATCAATCCCACAATCTTCTAGTAAATCCTTGCATTGCTCTCTGCAAATCAAGTTCTCAATTGGTTCAATTCATCAAAAAAAGATACTTCAGCCAGAGACGATGTCTTTGTACTTATCACTGTCTTTTGTTCACCTAAATTGAAGAAAGCAACATACAGTTCACCTAAACACGTATATAAAGTAAGGAATTAAGACTCTATTAAATGCTTGAATGATATATTGATTATTAAGATTCATCTAAAGTGTTGGTTGGCTATTCACCTCTTCTTCCTTTTGCAATCCAAAGGGCCACATACAAATCTTGTATGTGAAATATGGAGTAAAGCATACCTGATTTGCATCCCATTTGCAAGGAGTAAATGTACCTCTCTTGAACTTAGAAATAAGCTTTTGTTTTGGGGAAGCATCCAAGCAGAATTTCATTTCGTTGGTTGCAACCAAATGATGTTTACCCCGATAGTCCTCTTGATGCGTACTCTCGCCATCAATGTATCTCTGCAGCAATACCTGGTATTTGATTGTGAATATAATAATTGACTAACTAGAAGATATTTATGGTAGTGCATATAATAATTGACTAACTAGAAGATATTTATATATATCTGGAGTCATGATATCAAAATTTTACCTAGATATTTGATTGTGAATTAACATACAAATAGAAAAGAATATTTGACTTAATTATAGTATCTTATGTGATTTGTTTGCCGAGAATAAAACTTTTTTTATTTTTGACCAATGAAAATACTTTTATACATAATATTTTAAGAAAATAAATTGATTAAAATTTAAATTATAAAATTAAAAAATAAAATATTAATAAAAAATATTATAAAGGTGCATATTTTTCCTTATGAAGAGATAAGAAATTGATGATGAAATTGTGGAAGGTTTTGTTTCAGAAATTGATGATAAAATATTAATAAAATACTTTTATACTTTTATACATAATATGTATTGAATTCTCGAGGAATGAAGCTTTTTGGAAGCACATGGTTACCGGCGAATGGGAATCCAAAAGCGATGATCTTCATGTGCCATGGCTATGCCATGGAATACAGCATCACTATGAACAATAATTAATAATTTTAAATAATAATTACACTACATAAATATAAGAAAATTAGGTTAATAAATGAATGAATGAATGCAGGCACAGGAAGAAAGCTTGCAAAAGCAGGATATGCAGTGTATGGTGTGGATTATGTTGAATCGACAGTTTTAAATATGATACCAATGCAAACCACAGAATTGGAATTGGAATTCTAACTCTAACTCTTGAAGGAATTAAATAGCATAATATATATAAACCTTAATCTTTGCATATTGTGCACCTGTTGCTACCGCCACTCATCCATCTCCGAGACCCTTTCTTCTCCATTGTGAGTAGTTTTTTTCCCTTGAAAATCACAATCAGCATAATTACAATAAGTGAAAGGCATGAAGAAGGTAGAACAGAAACAGAAAAATCAAAGTACGGAACCATTTCGTGACAAATCTCTAACCGAAGATGCCGTCGAACATTTTGGTGATTAAAAACTATTTGCTGACGATTACGGTGATCAGGTAAGCCAAAAGGGATCATAGTATCAAACCGGCTAACATGAAAAGAAATAGCAGTTAGAATAAGATTTGATCGGCCAAGCAAACATAGCAAGCTGCAGAGGAACTTGTATTGAAGCTCACCTGATTAATGCAGGATCAAGGTCTTCCTTTCTATTGGTAGCAGCAATCACAACCACTTTCTTATCCTGCTCAAAGCCATCTATCTGCAAAATTGATTCCTGAAAACGGTCAAATTCTATTAAAATTTAAACTTTCAGCAAGTTTGACATATGGTTTAGATTAGTTGTTGAAGAGATTGCTTAACAATGGTCTATTCACACTTATTACTTATCAGGCCATTTACTATCTAATGAAAATTAAGTCAACAGCTTACTTGGAACCACTGCAGATATAATCTCATCACAAACTAAATCCTATAATCAAAACAATAATAAACTTTTTTTCTCTTTGGCCTATTTATTTACATAGATCAATCAAGACTAAGCACTTAAAGGCTGAATACTTGTTAAAGCTCAATGTTAGGACCATATTAGTTACAATTCATTCATGTGAAATTAGTATAAATAGAAGGAATAGGGTAGAGATAAGTGTCTCTAGTCAGTTGGGATCTTTTGGGAGAGATTGGGGATCTACAATTCCCTTATAAGAGTATTTGTAAATTGCAATTCGTCTAGGATTCTTCTTGGCATATTGTCAAGAATTTCTCAAAATATACACAGGGTTATATATTCTTCTCTTTCTTATTTGTAACAGGGCTAACACACTACCACACAATTTCAACAGACATAAAGCAGCAGGACATGAGAATAACCTGTCGTAACAACACTGACAATATTCTCCTTGTAGCTTCATGCATTTCATTATCTCGAGCAGCAGCAAAAGAATCAATCTGTATCCCAAAAAAGAAGACAAATTCTCAATCAATATGCAAGGTACATAAAAAAGAAACCATTAAGAGAATGAGAGGCACATAGCAACTCCTCAGAAAAATGTCTAGCTTCATTACCTCATCCAGAAATATAATAGCACCATTAGGAAGTTCATTTGCAAGTGAAAACACTTTTCCCTTCTGAGAGTTCTCCCACATGAAAATATTACACAGGCTAGTCCTTAGCTTGAACTAACAAATACCAAAATAGCCTTTTTTATAAGTCAATTTTTGAAGACACAAACACTTGAATCAATTAGCAGAGGAACCTCTTATAAATTCAATATATGTTCCCCTCACAATGAACAATTTTCTTTTCACGATTACTCTATATAAAGAAAACAAAGAAAGCATGTCCTTGCTGGATTCACATTGGGAGCTAAGCTAGTTTTAAATTTCAAAATTTCACAATGATGGACATGCAGTAGTTATAATAATAAGCACCAAAGAATCATCATCTATAACAGAAAATAAGTTCTAATCTTTTCCATCTCTCTCAGGAAATTCATCAACCACATGGCAAGCATAACAATACTGAACTGAAATACAGTTAGAAAATAAGCAACTGAGAATGAACAAGAAGAGAAAGAGAATACAAATAGAAATTGAGAATGAATAGAAACACACTACGAGCAATGTTGAGTGGATTGAAGAAGAAGAGAATGCGGAAGTGAGAACGTACCGGCGCCGCTGGCGGAGGAGACACATTAATGGAATAGGTGATTCGCTCAATCTCATAAGCTATGGCGTAGTGACCAGATTTGGAAACGCGTCGATAGAGGCGCCTTCACTCGAACGCAGAAGGTTGATGGAAGCGGCTGAAATGAGATGAACGGTGGTGACGATGGCGGCGACAAACTCTAGGGTTTGAGATGAACTCACTCTCGTTCTCCTTTCCCTCTCCCTCCGATGTGCGATCTCAAATTATACCTAGAAGGAAAAAGAAAATTAACCAACAGAATTATACTTAGAGAGCTATTGTGACGAAAGCTTTACAAAACTCAGATTCAACCAATCAGGACCACCATTGAAGGGGAAAAAGAAAATAAAGGCTCTGTAAAAGCTTATCCAAATTAGAATTAAGAAAATTTAAGATCAACTAAGATGCACAAAACCAGATAGCAGAAGCTCCACTGAGGACAGCAATGATGGCATTCCTTGTGGTGACGAGGAGATGAGCGGCGGCGCAACGAACCCTCAAATCGAAGCCAGAAAACCTAATCAAAGAAGAGCGCTCCTTCGAAGGCAGCAACAACGGCATTGCCGCCAGAGGAGAGCATCGTGGATGAGAAAGCAGATCTCATGTTGCGATGGAGGTTCGATTGAATAGCATAGCCTTTATTAGTGAAATAGAATAGCTTTTTTACCAGTGAAGCAGGAGCAAGTAATGGCGTTTAAAACCGCCTAAATCACCAAAAGACTACCACTTTCTACAGACAAATTATGGCAGTTGCATAAACCGCCTCACTTTATGAAAATAACGGCGGTTTTATATAACCGCCATTATATTGATGTCATTTTATATCTATTTTTTTGTAGTGTCCCTAGTGCAGGTAATGAGCTCATCAGTCGGTTTTGACCTGCTCCCGACGCAACTCAGCAACCTTTGTCTGAGTTTAGTTTTCGGTGTCATAACCTCTGTAAGCAACCTCTGTCTTACAGGTGCGACTCTCTTGAGCCGATGTATGCAAACATATCCTCTGTAAGCAATCTCTGTCTTACAGATGATGCTCTCTCTAGCCAATGTATGTAGCGATAACCTCTGTAAGCAACCTCTGTCTTACAGGTGCGACCATCCTCTAGATTGGTCGATGTATCTCTGCTAGTTTTCAGCAGGTAAACAATCATCTCAGCTTCTCTTCTTTCCTTTTTGTTCTTTCTTTCTTTTCTTTTCTATTCTCTGCTCTCCTGTAACAGAGGTTCTTTAGATTCTTTTAATCTTTTAATTCTCTGCTCTCCTATGGCAGATGTTCTTTAAATTCTTTTCTATTTTTTTCTTTTCTCATCATTCTTTTAATTCCTTACTTTTAACATAAAAAACTATCTTCACACTCTTCCCTTAACTTTTTCCTAAATGTTTTATGAAGATGGGATCATGAGATCCTTAACTTAGATTTGTCTTTCTAAAGCTTTTAAAAAAATTTGTCTGTTTACCACTCTCTGATTTATTTTTCATAATACATACAATAATATTCTTATAAAATAATATCTTCATAAATAATAATTTGTAATAATAATTTTTTATAATGTAAATGAGTAATTTTTAAAAAGTATTTAAAATAATATTTATAAGGTGAATGCTATCCTACCCTCTCTAAAGTAACATGTAAGTTACCCTCTCTAATGTGTTCTATTTTAATTGGGTGTTTATTTTAACTTGGGTTACTTTAATCTCATGAAAGTTAATATCTTGGAAGACGGTGACGAACTGTCAAAAGAAGAAAATAGAACACCCAATAAGACGGTGATATTTAGGAAGCACAACGACGAGGACAAAGGAGTGAGGAGGAGTAAACGCAATTAGAGAGAGTTGGAGTACCTTTTCTAGAAGAATGATTTGGGAAGAGAAAACAAGACACCCAATGAGACAGTGATGCTTGGGAGGCGTAACGACGACGATGAACGGGTACAATGGAGATTCAATATTTTATAAAATTATATTTAAACCTTTACTTTGTTTCATATTTAATAAATAACCCTAAACTTTTATAAAAATACCCGTTTATCCCTAAATTTTATTTATTACCCAAAATAGCCGAAAAACTTATATAATTATAATATTAAACTCAATCTTTTCATAAAAATACAAGTATATTTCTTCAAAAATAATTTTTCTTGGCTGATTCTTCTCTTCACCAAGAACCGAAATCCTCCTTATTTTCTTTTTAAAATATACAGTTAAATCTTAATTCGTTTTTGAGTTTTACGGTTACCGATTTTTCAAAGTTTTTAATTTAATTCCTCGATTATTAAACCTCACCTATTTTATTCAAAAACTAACACAATGATAGCTCCAAATCAGCCTGATTATTACCGTTTGGGCAGCACAAACATGACCAAATCACTAGTTTAATCACATATAACAATATATCAATAAAATTCAATATAAAGTCAATCAAACTCTATCAATAATCAATCACAACAATCATTCACTTATTCAACACAAATTTAATTGGTGAGAATTTATTGAAATCCTACCTCCGTATGAAATCAAAATACTCGAAGTTTTGGAGATGTTTTTTGACTGAGCTGTTAAAGAAGAGAACATCGGAAACCGTCTGTGTCTCTTAGAACTCTAATTGACCGAATTCAAGGAGAAAGGGAGCTACGTTACTGTCAGTTTCTACTGAACAAAAGTAACGCCAACATGTAGAAGAGGAGGATACAAACGCTTTTATCGAATTAGATTTTTTATTGGAATTACGGATCACAAAAAATCGAAGTCAGAAGTCTTGGTAAAAGTCACGGTTTCTCAAGAAAAGTTTCGGTCTCTCTCTTTTTTTTTTCTAAGACTCGGTGAATGAAATGAAAGATAAGGTAAAAATGATGATTAGTGGTAATTAGAGAAAGGGCCGTGTGTCTTGGTTCATTAATGAAGGGCTATGTGTCACAAGCTCCCTCTCTTTTTCTTTCTCCAAAGTAATTCGGTCATGCATGAAGATCAAAATGAAATTGATAAATGTTAATGCATGATTAAGGGTCATTGGTCATTAAATGAGGAAAGGCATGTGTCATGGTTTTATATATAAACTTATGCATAAAAGCCACGTTTTAAAATTTTCTTTCTTTATTCAAGGCTTTGGCCAAATATTCTTTCTTTGTTTCTTACCAAAACTAAATAATTATTAATGGTAATAATAATAATAATAATAATTTTTTTATTTTTTTTAAAGATTTCATTATTTAATTTTTTAAAAACTTGGGGTGTTATAGATAGGGTATTCATGGATCGGATCTAATTTGCATATTTATGGTATTTATCTGAATTTAATTTAAAAATTGCAGATATCGATCCGGTCTGTAAAGTTATCGAATTGGATCGGATTTTATCTACAAAGTTATCGGATTGAATTGCGGATTTCATGAAGGTACTGCATATCCGATCCGCATATCCGCGGATCCGCAAAAATAAATAAATAAATAAATAAGTATTTTTTTATGTTTTATTTCAACTAAGAATTATCATATATGC
Organism: Arachis ipaensis; assembly: GCF_000816755.2. Classification (NCBI taxonomy): domain Eukaryota; kingdom Viridiplantae; phylum Streptophyta; class Magnoliopsida; order Fabales; family Fabaceae; genus Arachis; species Arachis ipaensis. The sequence continues at coordinate 119,190,852 of NC_029788.2, forward strand.
TGTATTATTTAAGAAAAGTATGTTTAATAATATTTTAAGAGTAAACATATTTAAAGAGTAAAAAATAGTTTTTTATTAATATTTTTTAAATAAAAATAAGCTTTTTAAAATATTTATATATTCTGTAGATATATCGAGATCCGATCTGCTCTGCAAATGTGCGGATCGAATCCAAACTTAAAAATTGCAGATATTGGATTCGATCTGATAATTTTAGTACGGATGAGATCAAGATTTTGGTCATATCCGATTCGATCTGCATTCACCCCTGTAAAAGTTACTGAGAGAATATATAAATATAAATGTGAAAAATATATTTAAAATTAAAAAATATCTTTTTAATAAAAAAACATCTTTTAATGAAAAAATATTTTTGTTATTTTTTCACAAAAAAAAAATCCAAACAAAGTGATGATTTAGTTAAAATTGTAATTTCTATATATTATATATAAATCCCATCACTTTTTATTTCTCCTTTTATAAGAGTTTAATTTGATCATAAGTAGTAAAAATTATCATACACTTATAAATTAAAGACTATCCATTTTCATTTAAAATAATGCTGAATTTAATATAAACATATACAATCCATATATATTATCACATTTTTAAGGATAAAGTCTACTCATTTCCATTAACTTTTTTAAAGAATTTTAAATACATTGAATATTTAGTTTGTTTCAATATAATTTTATCCATTGCATTTTTTATAAATTTCAATTGTATTCCTACCACTACAACATTTTTCGTCTGAAACAACATTTAAAAAGTGTTGCCTAAAAATTGAAAAAGGGTTGTCTTTGATCTATAACAACACTTTTAGACCTAGGGCAACGTTTTTAAGGGGCGTTGCATATGCGGCCGTTGCCTTAGATCAAGGCAACGCTTTTTTTTCTTCAAAAGCAACGCTTTTGAAAGTAACTCTTTAGAAGCGTTGGGTATTCTGAAACAAAGACAACACTTGTGAGTAAACTTTAATGCAATGTTTATTAGGTGTTGTCTTTTCTACTCATTTTGCAACTAATGAAAAGCATTGCCTATTCTATTGATATAACAACCCTTTGAAGTGTTACATATTTGACCAAGTATGACATCACTTTAGAAGTGTTACCTCTTCTACTATTAGTATGGCATCAATCTAAAAGCGTTGCCTCTAATATTATTACTATAAATTTCAACATTCTTCTCATACTACAGTATCTACTACCTATAGCTATGATAATTTGAGCATTTCATTATAATTTGGGTACAATAAAATTAAAGATATAAAAAAAGAGACAATCTCAACTTATTCTACTTGGATATATATTATCAAGTTAAAATATTTCAAATACATTATTATGTAACAATCTCTAATTCAATATGAAAACATCAAAACATGGAAAGATAATTAAATAAGACCTCTAAACCTCTAAATGAAATACATGGCCTCAAAATAAAAAAGCTAAATATATTTGTTTCAAGTTTTATCAATTGACTTGGATATATTTTTTTCCAAATCCTAGTAGCTTGTTCCTTGGACATACCATGATAATTATATCTGCAAAACAATGGTAAGAAATTTTCAGACATAGTAAGAATAGACTATCTATCACATATATACAACAAAAAAGTATTTTCTTATAACTTGAAACAAATCACAAGTAGTGACATCAAATAAAAGTACCAAAACCAACAACAGAAACATGAAGAAATAAAAAGGCTCAGTTGCAGAAATTGCAAAAAAAAATGTTACAATATAGAAAAACATCAAGAGAGGAGCATTTATGAACAAGAAAAAGAAGTAAATTTCGATTCTTTCAATCATTATAGAAAAATTAATATCAGAAGGAAATTATTTGGACAAAAAACGAGCACATAATCTTGACTTTGGCATATAACATAGTAACGAAAATAAACCTGGGCAAAATCTCCAGTGGCATATTCTTGGCATAGTACATATCCATTTAACTGCAAATGGAGAAAGGCATGAATTTCAACACATTTAAATTATCAGATTGAAAAAAATAAAATAAATTGATGTAATTTAAATCTTACACCACTAGTGATCAAGAGGTCTAATTTTCTTATAGTCATTATTCAGCATGGCAAGTCACAAAAAAGTTATCAGCACCCAATAAGGATACTTGAACTTTAGGCTCTCCACATACTTTCCAACTTCATAAATCTGGTTCAAACATTTTTTATCCCTTTATCACACCACCTTAGTAACTGATGTTTGCAGTGCACCCATCACGGATCACCATAAACCCGCTATCTCCCAAATTAATAGCATTAAGACCTTGTGACACAAATGTAACGCATGAATATATGGTGATGAAAGAATGAAGGATAAAATACCAAGTAAAGCAGAAGGGATGGCAAAGTCCCAAAATAATTATCAGAAACTTCCTTTTTGAGAGTTCAAAATCAAAAGTTCAAACAAATTAGCACCATCTTTGTTAATTAAGCTTCATATACATCATCTCATGCTGTGCAGAGTCTAATGCCAAACAAATTATATTTAGAAAATTAAATTAGAACATCCCTTTTAAACTTTTCTTAATTGTTAGGAAGATCTAGTCTTTAATAATGATCAAAGGTAACACCAATACACCATTAATAATCTATTAGCATTTTCCGATGTTTAGAGCAATATAAGTCAACGAAACAGAACTGAAGCACTTGTATTGTTCCAAATTCAAAAAGTATAGCATGAACATGAAGGTAACCTGGTCAGTAAGTGCAATGATGCATGCTGTAGAGGAACCCATAGCTTTTGTAATTGAGTGTGCTTTCTCCAGCACCCTAGCAGGGTCAATTGAACCTTTAGGCTCCTCCTGAATAGCATCTACCGAATGGGACATGAGTTCACGAGAGTAAAATCCAACATTAACACCACTATCTGCCCAACCACCAACACCATCAGCCACACCAATTGCATGTTCCTGTGAACATATAAAATGGGCATCTTCTCCACCAGTTTCTTCTGGATCAATTTAAATAAATCCTCTGGATCAATTTTGTACACTGTAAACATCATTTATTTTTACACATTGTTTTGAATATATAGTAAGAATGCAAAAATCTTATTTTACACATAATTCTGGGGTTTATAATAACAGGCGCTTCCTTTTTACTAAGGTCATATAGTAAAACGATGATGTCATCAAACTCTAATCAAATAACTTTTTGTTGTTTGTTAGTTACCATGAAAAAGTCCAAAATGCTCCTCTAATAAAACCTGACATGTCTTCCCTTTTGAGGAAGATGTTACACTTCCATTTCTCTCTATAAATACCTTTCTAACACTGTCTTTGGCGACTAAGATGGAAGATTCACCCACCATGGACGGTCTAGAGTCAGACAATCTAATGTTGTCTTTGACTCCGCCACCACCACCACCACCGCCTCTCGAATGAACTATTTATTTTCTTTAATTATTTTGTTTTAAAAAATACTATTGTTCAATACTGTATTGCAGATTATGAAATCACAAAACAAGATCCACGAAATTGAAGCAATGAGAAGTAACAAAGCACATTTATTTTTTTAAGTTCACCTATGATTTCATGTATGTATCTTCAGTGATGTAGCAGAATTCCTGCACATTTAAGGTTAATTTCTTCATACTTCCTGAACATTGAGAAGTGAAAAAACAATAATTAATTAATTAACTAGAATTATGAAGTTTGATAAGAGACAACAAAAAGAAAGGCGTTGAATGAATGCATGCCTAGGATGAAATGAGCACGGAGAAACACCGATAAACTGAAACACCGAGCATGGAGAAACAGAGTATACAGAAATTCAATGTGAAAACTAGTTTATAGAGTGGATTTCTACTTGTAATGCATACTTAAGCATATCAAAATAAAACAAATTTGTCATTGAAATAGCTATTGCACACAAAATCCATCAAATGTTTAAGCGCTTGAGGCAGCTGTAGCCAAAACAAAGCTTCTAAAAATTCCCCAAATATTGTAGCTATGAAAGCAAACCTACAAAATTTGCAAAGAGAGAAGTAGAAAAAAATAAGTGAACGTAATTGAAAGCATATGGCGAAAAACTTAGCGCTAACTCAGTTGAACTGAAAGAATTTCCAGCCAACTCCAACACCTACAATAACAATGAATCCACTGTTAAATTCCCAAATTGAAATTCCACCAACAATAATTAAGCAGTAATTTCTCATCAAAGAAGAAAAAAATTGCAGAACCAAAATTTCTCAAGAAGACTACCTGTGATGCACCACGGTGGAGCAGAGCAGATCAGCACCCAGCCAGGAGCCAAGAAGACGCCGAGAGCAGAAGGCGACGAGAAAATTTGAAGCGAGAAGACCAAAAATCAGAAGCTTCAAATACGAGTAGCGATGAACAGATGGCGACGCGAGCAGGGATGAAGCCAACGGCGAGGCGATGCGAGGCGAGCAACGACGAACACGATGAAGACATCAACAGCGACGCCAGCAATGAAGAACACAGGCAATGACGAGGAAATCGAATAGAGAAGAGTAAATCGCAAGCAGTGACAAGGAACGGGAAGAGAGAAGAGTAAATCGGACATCAATCAAAATTCACAGTGGTTGGGGTTAGGGTTTCTAATTGAACACGGTTAGAGTAATTTTCTTATTTCAACAATTCAACCAAATTAAATCACTAGTAAGTAAAATTTGAGAGAAATTTTTGCATGCCTGAAAGACTTGAGAGGAAGATGTGAACGACACCCCGGTGCGGAGCAAAACGAATATTTCAGAATGGCATGAGCCAAAGATCGAACATGGCAGAGCAGAGCAGAACACACGATGCGAGAAGAAGCACATGACACAAGCAGAACACGACGCGAGCAGAGCAATGAAGAACACCATGATGGCAGAGAAAGGAATGCAACACGCGAGTCAATGTCGTCAAATTGGGAAAATTCCGAAATTGAGCTAGGGTTGGGGCTAGGATTTTGATTCTAAAATAATAAGATTTGAGTTTTGTTTCTAAGTAATAGACTAATAGTAGTGAGGAGGAGATGAATCAATTATTTGCTCGTATTTCCTTTCCTGTTTTTGGTTTCGGAGGGAATTAAAATATTTGGAGGGAATTAAAATTTGGATGAAAAAGATTCAAGCAACGCTTACCAAGAGAAGTTTATTATATATTTAAAAGCAATTCTTATAAAGTGTAATATATGAATATTATAAATGTTGTTTGTTTAATTTATTAAAGCAACATTTTTTATGTGTTTTTTAAATTTATAAAAAACAACACTTATTAACAAAATGTTGTATTAGCCTTATTTTTTTGCAATAAATTTTAAATGTTACTTTTAATCAATTTAGACAACACTTTTTAAGTATTATTTATAGTATATGTTACAATAGCTTAAAAATATTGTAGTGTACCATTAACTTTTATACTCAATATATGCCGTCATTATGTTTTTCTTCAATTTTAACCCTTTCTTCCGTATAATCTCTCCGTTATCATGATCATATATGCCTCGTCCCCCTCTTCATTTTTTTAACTGTAAATGACTAAATCCTTACTTCATCCTTCACCACTAGTACCTTACTTTCTTAAAAATTTCCCAAAAACAAAATTAAAAAGATTTAATTATATTAAAAAAAAATTTCTAACAAAATTATTTTTTTAAAAAAAATAATTTTTATAATATTTATAGAAAAGAATAATTTTTTTAAAAAAATAAATATATTTTTAAATTATTTATTTATTTATTTTTTATAAACATATATTTTTTTAA
>NC_029788.2:119196642-119232288 GCF_000816755.2 Arachis ipaensis
ATAACAAAATTTATTACTACAAATTAGACCCCTAATTTATTTTTAGTAAATTTTTTATAACAAATTTATTACTATAAAGTAGACACATAAACTATTGTACAAAGCACACATGATGAGCGAACCTTTAATTCACCTTAAAATTACTAAGATGTATCACAAAAGATGAAGTAGCGGTGCATATAACTCAACGTTTGACAGGTTATAGGGAAGATTATTCCTTGGAAGCTTAAGTGTTCTAGGTCCCAAATCGAAAGCCAAGACAACGGAAAAAAACTAAACGAATTCAAGTTGAGATTTTGACTGAGCAAAACCGATAGAAAAATTATGCAGACTAAGAGAAAAAACCTGGATAGGTTAAGGAAAGAAGTTACGCATTCTTCGAGGTTGCTTCAATAGACTGGAATTGAGGGACAATCAAGACTAAGGGGATGAAATCGAGGTGTATCGAGCCGTTTGAAGTATTAAGGCGGATTGGTGACCAACGACGTATCAAATAGTTTTACTACCATATCAGTTGAATTATAAGAAGATTTAACATTTCAAGTACTTTCAGTTAGAATGCACGATACCAATGTTGAGCGACTACGCGAAAGAGTAGTACCATTAGTAAAGGTTTTTTTGTAGTCGAGTTGGAATTGAGGAACTAACACACTTGAGAGCCTGAAATCCGGAATGGGAAGTGACTCCCACACCTATTATCAGGTAACTGGATCAGAATTTTTGGGACAAAATTCTTAATTAGGTGGGTAGGATGTTTTAACACCCTAACTTTTAGCACCCCATGATCGTACTAAAAGTCCAAGCATCACTTACCTCTATTCCTTTAATTATATACTATGTTTATTTAATATTGAGCCTTCGTGAATACGAACCGAAACTTTCACCAAGAAAACGAAGAGTCGGTACTTTAAATCATTTAATCACAAAATTATATATAGCCACGTAGCATTATTTACATAGACTTATTTCAAGATACTTAAATACAAGTCCTATCCCCTCTAAAAAACCAAAACGATAAACGACGAGGGAAAAATAAAATCTAAGAACTTAACTTGTAAATAGAATCTTCTATGCTCCTGTAGCTCCACACTAAACCTTTGCACCTGTAGGTGAAAGGGGTGGAGATAGGGGGTAAGAACTGAGGAGTTCTTAGTAGGGTCGGGGTGTAGAGTTATATTCATTTTATATATATTTGGTTCGCAATAACAGTCAACAAAGTACAATCCAATTCAACAATTATAGAACACAGAATCCAATCACAAGAACGCACAATCATAGAAGACACAATCACAACAAGTATGATGCATGTTTATCCCTAGTATAGCTAATGAGCTTATTTGTCGGTTTCGACCCGCTCCCGACGTAAAACAGCAACCTTTGTCTGAGTTTGGTTTCCAATGTCATAACCTCTGTAAGCAACCTTTGTCTTACAGGTGCGACTCTCTTGAGATGATGTATGCAAATATAACTTCTGTAAGCAACCTCTGTCTTACAAGTGAGGCTCTCTCTAGACAATGTATGTAGCGATAACTTCTGTAAGCAACCTCTGTCTTACAGGTGCGACCATCCCCTGGATTGGCCGATGTATCTTTGGAAAGCAAATCTCGGTGGACTCACCACCATATCTCCGCTCGTTTTCAGCAGGTAAACAATCATCTCTGCTTCTCTCCTTTTCTTTTCGTTCTTTCTTTCTTTTAAAACCAAAACCACCTCTTTATGCATTCTCTAAAACCTTTAAAACAATTTCACCAATTCTTCTTTCAATAGACAAAAAGAAACTATTTATTAGTTAAACCCGTCAGCAAGGCCTCTAGACTTTAGGGGAACGACAACCAATCTCATTTTTTTGAGTTCATTATAAATCCTTAACAATCATTATTTTCTTAAACTGAATTTAATCAAATAAAGTTTCTAAATCAAATCAAAATCAAATCATACAAATTAGAAGTTCCGAACCAATTTCAAAACCAAAACCAATCCCAAGTTCATCCCTAAAACTAATTCTTTTCAAAATAAATCGAACTCAATATATATACTTTTCTTAAATGAATTAAACTCAAAATATAACTATTTTCTGCATAAATAAAAAATTAAATAATACAACTTCTCAAATTCAATCTTTTTCTAAATAACATTTTAAACAAAGTCTTAAATTTTATAATAAAATTTTGCCAATATCTTCCGTAAAACTTGGACTTTGTCATCCTTCTCGGGTCCCATTCAAACTATTTTTCAAACTCTTTCTAATTGCTTCCAATAAATCAAAACTATTTCTAACATCAAAATACTTATAAACAATAGCGGAACTTGAAATAAAATTTTGGAGGGGCCAAATAGAAAATAATTGTCAAAATATTTTTTTATATGGACCTCATTTAAGATAAGCTTGTCTAATCTCATCTCTTTGATTTGGGTGATACTGCCAAATTTAAAGCCCTTTTTCAAGATCTCGTTCCAAAAAGTTAAAATTAAAGTCATCAGATATAACTTTTTGAACTTTTGAAGGTTATATCTCACTTTCTTCGAATAATAATAATAATAATAATAATAATAATAATAATAATAGTTTAATAATATCGACAGTCTAATCATCAATTTAGTTGTCGATTTTAACGATATTTTTTGTAGTGAAATTTATTTAAATTTTTGGTACCCAAATTTGAGCTTTAAATTTATTTTATTTGTCTTTTACAATTTTGTGAAATACTCTTTGTCTTCATGATACAATAAAATACACACTTTTTTCTAATATTAAAAATAAAAATATATTTTTTCTCAATGAAAAATAAATATGTCTGCAATGAAAAATAAATTTTTTCATTGCGCGCAATGAAAAATAAATATGTCTGCATGAATGTTTATTTGACGAATTAATTTAATTTTATCTTTAATGTTTTATTTCTTTTGATTTTGTATTAAATATTTTAATATATTTTACTTATATATAGTATTTACATTTATAACCTTCTTAAATTTATTTATTCTTTATTTGACCAATTGACTTTCAACCTCTATAAATATATAGCCATCAGTTTTAAAAAACAAAAGATCAGAACAAAAAGCATTACTGAAAATGTCTGCAAGAGTGAAATGTATCATGTTCTTATTCTTATTAGTTGTGTTACGACCACTTTCCATCAACGGTAGGTCAACGGTTGTGCAACAACCACTTGTCTTCAACGACAAGACAACGGTTGATGTAAAAAATAATGTAGAGGGCAATTTGGATCTTACCATTCACTGCAAATCTAAGGATGATGATCTTGGACCAGTGGTTCTCAGCCCAAATCAATCCTATCGGTTTACTTTTAATCCAAATATTTTTCGCACAACATTATTTTTTTGCACTTTTCGTTGGCCAGGTTCATGTCATTGGTTTGACATATATATACAAAAGAGAGATGAAATACTTTGTGCTACTCCATGTAGTTGGATTATAAAGAAAGGTGGACCATGCCGGGATTTACCTAGTTCGCATGATTGTTTTCCATGGAATTCAGACACATGTGTTCCATGACCCAAAAAAAAAAAAAACAAGAGACACGTGCGTTTGAAGATACTTTTATGTAATAGTGTTATGTACATATGATCATAGGGGATTGGGGAATCAATGAATAAATTGATCAATGTTGATCATATGAGACAACAAATATACGCCAAAAAAATATGTGAACTCTACAAATAAAATAAATAAATTCACGAATCATAAACAGTTTAGAAAAGTTTTTAATGATCTTTTTGTTTTTTTATAACTGTTTCTGATCTTTGATAAAGAAAAAAAATTTATTTTATGTTTAATTATTCTGTCGATCTTTATAATTTTATAAAATTTGCAATTAAGTTTTTATATTCTTTTTCTTTTAATTGGATCCATCGAATATTTTTCTGCAAATTGGATATATAGACAATTAAAACCAAATTAAATTGATTATATATTATTTAAAAAAAATATTCAGTTAATTTTAATATTTTTGAAATATTATATCAATGTTAGTAAACAAAATTATATGATTAACGTATTTTTAAAATAGTTTATCAAGAGAATAAAATAATACAGATTTTTATGATAATTTTAATATTCTCAAGTTATAAATGTAAAATAACAACGTGTTGCCCATTAGTACCTAGAATTTGTCAATTTTTTTTAATTAATAGTAATAAATTTAATAAATCTGGTTAAGAGATATAAAAATTTATTTTTTATTATAAGCTCTCAAAAACTTCTCTATATACTATATTTATTATGCAGTTATCTTCCAAGTGTCTGTGATCTTGCAATAGCACTCGCAGATTATCTTTACTCTTTACTCTTGATAACGCAACATACAACTGATCATGGATAAAAATTGATTTTAAAAGGTATATTCCAACTTTTGATAGTGTTTGTCTCTGAGACTTACTTATTATCATTACAAATGAAATAATAATTGAAAATTGTCTTTGTTGTGTTTGTGTTTGGGGCTGAGTTATGGTGCGGGTCAATTTGTCTGGACTGTGTCCCGTCCAAAAAAAAAAAGCTCTTCTGTAAGTAAGCACTAAATGACCTGAAATAAAAAAGTACCCAGATAATTTAGTTAGGTACATAGTACAGCATAGCAGAATATATATTTATTTTTTGCAATATCTATTTAGATTAATTTTTTATCATTGGTTACAATTATTTTTAAAATATTTATTTAATACATCATGTGCTAATACTAATAATATTTTTTAAAAAGATATATTCATAAAAATAGATATAATATAATTACAAATATAATATAAACAAATATGTTAATAAAAGGTTAAACCAATATGGTTACCAATGCTTTTGTTAAATTTTGCAAATTAGAGAATAAGTATGTCTTCAGTTGCTTGGTGATTACGTAGATAATTGAGTAATTGGGTTGCAGTTTGATTCCACAGTGTGCACCTTATTTTTTTCTTTATTTTTAAATAAAAGCAAAAATTAAGAGAAATAAATAGTAATATATCATGAAAAAGATAAAAGATTTTGCATATGAATAGATAATTTTTACAAAACAAAATCTCATTATGAAATATTAAAATTTTACATAATGCAAATCATGAAGATCAACCACAATGTAATGGTCACTTCTTATTTTTTACCATGATATCAGTTCTCATTTTTCAGTCAAGAGTCCAATAACATTTAATTGAAAAAAATTGAATTAAAAGTATCAAATTAAAGACAAATAAATGAATAATATAATAAATTACTTATAAATTAAAGAGATTTTACCAATTTATTTTATATTAAATGATAAAACTAACAATATATTAATAAAAAGATATACCTTTAAAAATGTCACAATACAATTTTAAACATTTGAGTAAATAAACTGTTAAATTTATGTTATCCATAAAATGATGCTATATATTATATAATTTCTTAGCAAAAATTAAATTAAAAAAGTTTTGTATAGGTTAATACAAATTAATTATGTACTAAATAAGTTGGATTGTTCGTTTGTTTGTTTCAATATATTAGCATGAGCAAGAAAATTGAAATGATTATCAGAAATTTTGTAACCCTAACTTTTAGCACCTCATGATCGTACTAAAAGTCCGAGCGCTACTTACCTCTAAACCTTTTTATTATATACTATTTAATATTGAGCCTTTACGCATAAAACTATCGATGGTTTTATTAAAACTTATAACTTTTTCAACAAGAACGAAGGTTTAGAAAGTATTAGAGATATGATTATTAGTGTTACATTGTCCTATCAGGTTACGCTTTTGGGATGAGTGGTTTCAGGACATGGTATTAGAGTTCCAGATCCGGAAGGTCAAGAGTTCGAACCTTGGTGAACCCAAAATTAGCTTTTTATAACATGAGATGTTTATTATCCCTGGTATCCGGATGGTTATCCCTGGTATCCGGATGGTTATTCTGCATAGTATAGGTGATGTTCATTTTATTCATAAACCAAAGATTTAGCCCATTGTACACATTGTACACTTAGGCCATTGGCTCCCTAGCACTACTCATATTAATAATACATTGTAGTATTACATACAAAAGCAATTAAAGAACCTACCCCCTTTGAATAAAACTCTAACTGACAAGACGAGAGAAAAAATAAATTCTAACAACTCAACTCGTAAACATATTCCTCTGTGCTCCCGCAACTTCGCAATAAGCCTTCGCACCTATAGTTGAAAGGGGTGGAGATAGGGGTAAGAACTGGGGAGTTCTTAGTAGGGTCAGGGTTCGAAGTTAAGTTCAATTTATATATACTTGGTCAGCAATAGCAGTCAACAAGGGAGAATTCAATTCAACAATTATAGAACGCATAATTCAAATAGCCATTTAGCACACTCAATCACAGGAAATACACTCACAAACAAATATGCGCAAACAAGTATGATACATGTCTATTCCTATCGCAGGTAATGAGCTTATTTGTCAGTTTCGACCCGCATCCAATGCAAATCGACTCACAAGTCAGATAAGACATTCCAGCAGCATAACCTCTGCAAGGTTTCAACCTCTTGCAAGTGCTGATTCCCCAGCTGAAGTATGCTGAACATGACCTCTGCAAGTACTTGCAGGTGCTGATTCTCTAGCTGAAGCATGTGCCACATTCTCCTGGAAGCCATTCCATACACACGTGCATCCCTGCACAATCATTCACACACAAGGCCCACGACCTCTAGTGAGCGCTACGTATCGCCGTCCTCACTGAGCTGTCTCTATTGTGTCAAGTGAGTGTTACGTATCGCCGTCCTCACTAGACACTTGGCACTAAGGCACAACAACACTCAATATCTTTTCAGTTTCTGCTCTCTGCCCTTCTATGGCAGAAGTCCCTTTTTACTTAATAAACCGAATTCAACACATAACTTGAAACAAAATCTATTCTCAAAAACTAAATGTAAAACCTTATACTTTCTTAATAAATCAAGCTAAAAATAAGACTTTCTATAATAAATCGAAATCAAATAGTTTTCAGTAATTGAAATATTTTCTTTAAAGCTCAGCCACTTTTTATTTTAATAAAATTTTGACCTTTCGAATCTTATGTTATTAAGTCAGACCAATAATTATTAACAAATCAAATCAATAATTTCACAAAAATAAGCTTATAAATCAGATTTTTAAAATGAAATCACTTTTCATATATTTTTACAAAAATTGGACAGCATTTCCCCTTAAAATTGGACTTTGCCACCATTTTCGGGTCCCAACTGAACTATTTTCAACCTCTTTTCAATCATTTCAAATCTCGATTCAATACCAACAAATCAAACTAGACAAATTCTAACATTTTCAAATTATCCCAACGTAATCCAGAAATCAAATTCATCAGAATAACTCAGTTTTTGGCTACACTTAAACCCTCCTAACCTCAAACTTATCACAAATATCAATATATCACAAAATTCAATATAAATTCAATCAAATTCAATTAACAAGTAATCACCACATCAATTCACTTATCAAATACCAATTTAACCGGTAAAAATTTACTAAAACCTTACCTCTATGCATAAATCAACAACAGAGCCTCCACATGAAGCTCGAACTCAAGGGATAGAGGAGCTACGTTACCGTCAACTTCTACTGGACAAAACTAAAGCCAACGTGTAGAGGAGAAGGACACGAACACTTTTATCAGATTAGATTTTTTATTGAAGTTACAGATCGCAAGAATCGAAGTCAAAAGTTTCAAGGGTTTCACAGTTTCTCTCTCTCTGTCCCACGTTCATTTTTCTCTCTTTCTTTTCTTTCAATATTGTTTTAGTTCCAAAAGGAAAGAATGAATATTAGATGGTGAAGAATAATGAATGCTGACAAGGTGTCCAACGTTTGGCTTTCTTAATCAAATAAACTTAAAAACAAAGTAATTTTCTTAAAAACAAAATCTCAATATAGTATAATAACTCAGAAATAACTAATTATTTAATTCTTGAAAATACAGAATGTTACAAATTTTACGATTATCGACCGAATTTACTATACATGATTCCTTTTTAAAAATTATTCTACAAACGTGTGAAGTCGGAAGATAAATTTCGCTTGATTCCTCAATCACAAAATTTGAGAAGACATTGACCTTTCCCTCAATGAGTTCATTCTCAAACATCTTTGCCAAATAATTCTTGATTGAACAATGAATTTTATCACACTGTAAAATAAATTAAATATAAAAGCTATTAGTATTTATAAAGTTATTAAATTGCACTCTCTTTGATTCGTGCAAGGGTTTACTTATCAAATAAACTTAAAATACGAACCACAAATATTTATGTACTGAACCTAGCATCACTTGAAAAAATCATAAAAAGTAATCAACTAACCTTATCATCCATCTGAACCATTTCTATTTCTATGTAAAGTGTATTGAAAGCAAAAAAGAATTAAAAAAAAGCATGGAAACAATTAATGTATATATATATAATAGCAATATGTGTATTATCATTGTATACTATATAAACATCTATATTTTTTTATTATACTATACAACTTAAAATTATAATATCATGTTACTATAAATATGGGTAATACGTTCTTATTTTACATTTATAGTTTGAGAATATTAAAATTATCATAAAAATCTGTATTATTTTATTCTCTTGATAAACTATTTTAAAAGTACATTAATCATATAATTTTGAACAGTAACATTTGTAACACCCTAATATTCAAATCCTTATGCTCGAGTCATAAGTCAATGATATTACGGTGGTACAACTCTCAGGTGGATTTTTTTTTAATAAATAAATATAGGTAATTTCGAAAGGAGTATTAACCGAAAAGCCTGAAAAGAGTAGAAATAAAATCGCGAAGACGTATCACTCACGTTTCGACAACAAAAGATAAACCATGAAGCCGAAAACGATATACGGACAGGCGTATAGGAGATTAAGAGATAGATAACAGATGGATATATATAACATAAGTAAATAGCCACTAGTCGCGACCCACGAAGTTTAGGCCGGCTAGAGTACAGTATGAAAGTAGTTGACAACAATATATCCTAATCTCTCCCGAAGGAAACATGAGAGCCTCTATAGGCAAATTCAAAGAGTTCAATACATAATATAATCTTTCCAAAACAAAGGTGGAGAGATTCTAAGCAAAACACAAAGTAGAGAAAATAAAGATCTTCGCCGTCTCTCAGACGACCCACAACTCACTTCTGAGCACCTGGACTTGTATCTGAAAAACAAGAGATATATATGGAATGAGAACCCCGGGCCCATGGGTTCCCAGTACGGTAAAAGTGCCAAATAAATACAATGCACTGCAATAAAAACTCACTAAGCATCCTAAACTTCTTCACCAATTATTCATCCTAGGTTCTCGCTAATCCATGAATAGGCAACTGTCATAAGGGAGTGCTAAATTTAATTCATGTTTCACATGTTTCCCAACTCGCTGACTCTTCCATGAATCAGACTTAGAATCATAAGCAAAACCATCATCAGTTGTTCTGCCTCAGCAATTCTATATGAATACATCATACCCTCGCCTGGAGCTAGTGAAATCACATCACTGCGTCTACCCAGGGAGCTCTAATTATCTCATTCAATAATCATCATCATCATGCAATCGCATCATCAATTCATCTCATCAAGAACAGCCCTCAACACCCACCGACACCAGCATGAGGGGCCTTTCAGTTGTACAAACACAAGCAATACAGGCAAGTAATACACAAATATGGTACAAGTAGAACAAGTAGCATATAGTCAGGTAACATGGCATATATGATGTAGAAATCCAAAACAAATAGGCAAACCCAAACAATTCAAACATATGCAAATGATGAATGCCTGCCCTATGGCTGATGATATCATCTGTCGGTTATATAGCCAACCCGACATGTCCTGGTAGCTAACCATTGGACAGAAACACCCATTGCGGAGCAAGTAGGTCTGAGCTATAACCCCCTTGCTACTACCCGCTCAACCCAGAGCCAGTGGAATAACCACTACTGCGGCTACTACCAGGCGGGTGTTTAAAAGCTCAACCTGGAGCGAGTGGATTTACCACTACTGCCGCTACTACCCAGGCGTCACAATCTCTGACCTGGAGCAAGTGGGACGAACCACAACCCTTGCTACTACCCAGGATCTCAATACATACATTCGTTTAGTTTAGAAGCAATCATCATTGTTATCAAATCTCAAACATTAACCTGGAGCAAGCGGGATGAACCACCACCCTTACTACTACCCAGGTATCACAAATATACATTTATTCAAAACTCCATAATTAAACTCATTTATCATAAACATTCTTTCCCGTCTCATACCCGGAGCAAGTGGACAATGCCACTGCCTACTACCCGGGGTCACACATCATATTTCAGCATTTTTCATTATTATCCATTTAACACATTCATTCATTAATCATATATGCATTTATACTCAGCCATAAACAGTAATGGCTTTGCCGTATCCCGGCAATAACTCAGCCATCCGGCTCATGGTTCAATCAAGAACTGACCATTTATCAATAAATATAGCCCTTCGGCTCATGGCATACACGGTACTTCCACCGTCATCCTCCATATCTCATATAATCATCTTTGATCATTATTAATCATAACCTTTCCCCTTGCTTCACTCGCAAGTTACCACATCTCCTAGCTCCTTTCTCATTGCTAGGCATATCATAATGATTTAATACATAAGGGGTGAGATCGGAGGCTTAGAAGTATGAGATTTGGCTTTAAAAACTCAAAAATTAACTTTGGCATGAAAACAAGACCACGCGTACGCGTGGATGGCCACAAAACTCATCGACGCGTATGCGTCATGCATGCGAACGCGTGGATTGAAAATTAGCCAAACGACGCGTACGCATGGGTGCACTTGCGCCCAGGCACAAAACTGGCACAACCTTGGCACAACTCTCGGGAAAATGGCTGGGCAGTTGGTACAGCGCATCGACGCGTCCGCGCACATCATGCGCACGCGTGGATGGTGACTTCTTGAAGAACGGCGCGTACGCGCCAAGTGCGCCTACGCGCGGAGGGTCATTCTGCTAAAAATTTTCTAAGTTAAAAGCTGCACCTCAAGCATATATCACAATATACATATCTCTAATGCATCATCATACCATCAAGGCATCAATAATCATAATCACATATATGATCACATAATATATCTCAACCAAACCAAACATACCTCATCTACATAATTTCACCCAAAATTACCAAATTCCACACTTCAACTCCCAAACCTTATTATTCAATAACCAACCTAATCATTCATATATTCATTATCTAAAATTCATCCAATCACTTATGCCATCATAAATGCACACATCGACTTACCTTTCTTACCTCTTTCCGGCCTCCGGCCCAATTTTCACAATTTAAATGCATAAACCACAAATCAATACTCATTACCCAGTACATCAAATTCTCAATACACCAAGCATACAAAGCCACACAATTCTCAACCTAATCATTAATTCACATTACATACCAACTATGCATATTAGCACCAACCATTTACATAATCCAAACTTAATCCTAGGGGCATCTAGCCTAGGAATTCTCCTCACAACACACGGTACTTAAATGAAACTTAAACCGTACCTCTTGTAGCCAAGCCAATTGAGCCTCTTCTATGGAAGTCTTCACCAACCTTAGCTCCAAGCCTCACCAAAACTCCTCAAGCAATACCAATCTCCCAATTGTGCACCAACATACCAAATACACTAACATAACCAATATCACATACATACATCAATCTAGGGCTCATAAAAATGACAAATCACAAGGGTTTGAGCACTTCTTATCTCAGCCCATATGAAGTAGGGATAGAACCCACTTAGAATCCATGTTGGAGTATCCCTAAACACCCAAAATCACAAGATTTCAACACTAACTACCCAAAAACGTGTAACAGTGGGGAATTTCAAAAACTGGGCAGAGATGAATGGAATACTCACCACAAAACTTAGATAGAATTGTAGAGGATGAGAAGAGCGACGCGTGGCCGCAAATGGCTCGTCAATCGGAGCTCCGTAGCTCAAGTTATGGTGGTTTGAAGATCAAAGAGAGTTAGGTTTTCTCTCTTCTCTTTTCTCTTCCCAAATCAGCGCCCCAACCCTTCCTTTTAGGGTAAAATGAGCTGAAATGCTCATAACTAATATTTATATATGTTGGGTCTTGGGCCCACTTAGGCCCGGTTTACTTATTTTTGTCTGTTGGCCCAATTTTGGGCCAAAACCTTTAAGATTAGCGCTCTAAATCGCACTTTAAATATTTCTACCTTTCCTAATTATAATTCCTCATTTCTTAATCTTATTTACTCATAATCAATTTTCTCAGCTGTAGTACCAGACAGATCTCAGCCGGTACTGCCGGTCAAAATTTCACTGCGCGCTTTTACGCAGAAAATTATGTTTTTCGACTTGGAAAAATTCACTGAATCCAAATATCATATTGAAATTATCAAATTCCAATCGCCAAATCTTCCAACCATATTCGCTCCTATTTAACTTATTATTTAATTAATTTCGGTTAGACCGGGTATTACAACATTGATATAATATTGTTTCAGATATATATTTTGCAGGCATCAAATGAGTATTGAGTTATTTTTTAGTGATTTTAAATTATTTATTGTTTATTAGAGAACTTTGTGCATTAGAATTCTCTAATAATTTATTGTTAATTTTGAGTTGATTTTGATATGTTCTTACTTCACAGTAAAACAACATACACAAATTTGTTGGTGGGTTTAAGAATTACTAAGTTATTTATTTATGGTTTTGAGTATTTATGTCTAATTTATTGAAGAAAGTAAATTACTAAAATTCATTAATAACTATTTAGAGTTAATACACTTAACACTAGATTTAAAAAAAAACAATACATAACATGCTACTTTTTATTAATCAAATTATTATAATTCAAATTAATTTTAACAAAATAATTTAAAATGATAATTTCAATCTTATCATGTGCATGGCTTGTAATATAATTGTAATATTGTAATATAATTATAATAAAGATATTTTTCTAAAATAAATTTAGAAGAAAGAATATTGCTTTCATTTTGGAGGAAAAATTAATTCATGAGAAATTGACACCTCACTTTTATTAGTTGATAATGCATTAAATATTATTTTATATACATATTGTAAGACTCAGGATTTTCGGAAAATCTTATTATGAGCTAATTTCAATTTATTTATTCATTAAAGATTTTAATTTCGGAAATTATTTTACTAAAGCTAACTAAATCTAGTTTTGATAATTAAATTAGAAATTTTATCTAATTTTATAATTATTGGGTAATTTGCATATTTAAATTATAAAGTTTAGGAATCGTAAAATAATAAGAATTTTTATGATTTGATTTAAATAATTATGATTTTAGAAATTAATATTTTAATTTTTATGAATAAAGAAAATTAATTATATTATCTATAGTTATCGAATTAGAATTATTTATTTGAGAATAATTTGTAAATTGATAATTAAATAGTATTTTTAATAAATATTAGTGTTGGATTAAAATAGGTTTTCAATTATTCTATTACCTTTAATTTTATAAAATTGTTATATTACTCATATGAATTTTATCCTAACTCTAAATTCCCAAATAAAACTCTAATTTTACAAATCCCTAACCCTAACCAAATGAAAAAAAAAGGGAAAGGGAAAGAAAGGAAATAGAAAGCTTGAGGGGGAAACAGAAGAGAAGAAAGAAAGGGAGACATAGGATGAGGGAGAAGAAGAGAGGGAAAGGGGGGAGAGCGCGCCGGTAGGAGTCACTGCCGCTCGTCGCGTGTAAAACCCGGTCAAACTGTAATTAATTAAATAATAAATTAAATAGAAGTGAATATGGTTAGAAAATTTAGCAATCGAAATTTGATAATTTAAATATAATATTTGGATTCAGTGAATTTTTCTGAGTGGGGTCGGCTACATGAATCAAACGACGCCATTGTGCTCTGTCATGTATCATGTCTACAGAGAGACCGTTTACATGTAGATCTCGTTTGACCACCTCATGGATGGTCTTCTTGGGTTTTCCTCTGCCTTTCGCCCTTTGTCCATCTTCCATCTCATCCACCCTCCTGACTGGATGTTCTATCGGTCTTCTTCTCACATGTCCAAACCACCTGAGACGCGATTCAACCATCTTTTCCACAATGGGTGATACTCCAACTCTCTCCCTTATATCTTCATTCCTTATTTTATCCAATCGCGTATGACCACTCATCCATCTCAACATCTTCATCTCTGCCACACTCAGCTTATGTTCGTGCTCCCCTTTAGCTGCCCAACACTCCGCACCATACAGCATAGCCGGTCTTATAGCGGTGCGATAGAATTTACCTTTAAGTTTTAAAGGCACTTTTTTGTCGCCAGATGCACTCCGCCATTTTGACCAACCTGCTTGGATCCTATGATTTACATCCTGTTCAATCTCTCCATTATCTTGTATGATGCATCCAAGATACTTAAAACTTTTAACTTTTTGCAGGATGTTTTCTCCAATCTTCACCTCTATATTGGAGTTTTCCCTTCTCAGACTGAACTTACATTCCATATATTCCGTCTTGCTACGGCTTATGCGCAGACCATACACTTCTAGAGCTTCTCTCCATAACTCCAACTTCTTATTTAGGTCTTCCCTTGACTCTCCCATAAGGACGATATCATCGGCAAAAAGCATGCACCATGGCACAGGCTCTTGGATGTGCTTTGTGAGTACTTCCAAGACTAATGTGAAAAGGTATGGACTTAAGGATGATCCCTGGTGTAATCCTATACCAATAAGGAATTTCGATCTATCTGGTACTGCAGCTGAAAAAATTAATTATAAGTGAATAAGGCTAAGAAATTAGCATTTATAATTAGGAAAGGTATAAATATTTAAAATGCGATTTAAAACCCTAATCTTAAAAATTTTGGCCCAAAATTGGGCCAACGAACAAAAATAAGTTAAACTGTGCCCAAGTGGTCCCAAGACCCAATATATATAAACATTAGTTATGAGTATTTCAACTCATTTAGCCTAGAGAATGAGAGAGGGGGCACTGAAATGGAAGAGAGGTGAGAGGTGAGGGTTTCAACTTCAATTTCAATCTTCAAATCACCATAACTTTTGATCCGGAACTCCGATTGATGAGCTGTTTGCGGCCACATGTCGCCCTTCTCATCCTCTACAATTCTATCTAAGTTTTCTGGTGAGTATTATATTCATCTCTGCCTAGTTTTCGAAATTCCCCACTGTTATGCATTTTTGGGTAGTTAGTGTTAAAATCTTGTGATTTTGGTTGTTTAGGGATACTCTAACATGGATTCTAAGTGGATTCTATCCCTATTTCATATGGGATAAGGTAAGAAGTACCCAAAACCTTGTGATTTATCATTTTCATAAACCCTAGGTTAATGTGTATATGTGAAATTGGTTATGTTAGTGTATTTGGTGATTTTGGTGCACAATTGGGAGGTTGGTGTTGCTTGAGGAGCTTTGGTGAGGCTTGGAGCTAAGGGTTGGTGGAGACTTCCAAGAAGAAGCTCAATTATTTTGGCTACAAGAGGTACGGTTTAAGTTTTATTTTAGTACCGTGTGGTGTGATGTGAATTCCTAGGCTAGATGCCCCTAGGATTTAGTTTGGATTGTGTGAATGGTTGGTACTAATATGCATAGTTGATATGTAATGTAAATTAATGAATGGATTGAGGATTGTGTGAATTTGTATGTATGGTGTGTTGAGAATTTGATGAATTGGATAATGAATATTGGTGTGTGGAATATGCAATTAAATTGTGAATTTGGGCCGGGGGCCGTGAATCTTGAGCCAAAGGCCGGAAAGAGGTAAGGAAGGTAAGTTGATGTGTGTATTATGTGATGATATAAGAGATTGGATGAATTTTTGATATTGAATGTGTGAATAATTGGGTTGGTCATTGAATAATATGGTTTGAGGAATTAAGGTGTGAAATTTGATAGTTTTGGGTTAAATTGTGTAGATGAGGTAGGTTTGGTTTTGGTTGAGTGTAATTATGTGAATATGGTTGGGTTGTGGTCATTTGGATGAGTGGAGATGAATTTGGCTTGTGAACATTGGAAAAATTGGTGATTTCAATTTTTGGGTAAAAACTTATTTTTGACCAACTTTGACGGTCCGTAACTCGGTCCACGGAGTTTGGAATTCTTCAAAATTGGATTTTTATGAAAGTTTATTCAACGATCTTTTCAACGGTTCAGAAATGGTTGAAAAAGGAATTTTGTAGAAGAAGTTATGTGTGTTGGGAGTTTGAAGTTTGAAAATGTAATTCTGCAGCTTTTTAACTTTGTAAAATTTTTGGCAAATCGTACTCCCTCGCGTACGCGTCACTTTCAAATTTCCACTCCCCTACGCGTGCGCCTGGCCGACGCGTACGCGTTGATGTACTGCTTCAAGCGCCCAGCCAAGGTTCCCGAGAGTTGTGTGGGTATTGTGCTGGTTTTGTGCGTGGGGCACAAACCGCACCCACGCGTACGCGTGGCTGTCGCGCAGGCGTCACTTTACTTTTCTCCCATCCACGCGTGCGCGTGGGCAACGCGTACGTGTCACTATAACTTTCTTGCTTTCCACGCGTGCGCATGGACGACGCGCACGCGTGACCCCATTTTCACCCCAAAGTTGATTTTGAGTTTTCAAGCCAAATTTCAGACTTCTAAGTCTCCAACCTCACCCATTATGTCCTCAATACTTATAGTATGCCTAGTGATGGAAAGAGGCTAGGAGATGTGGTAACTTGTGGACGAAGTAAGGGGAGAATTAATGTTGAATTATGATTAACAATGACTGTATGAGTTGCTGAGGGTCATGATGAAAGTGCGGTGTACGTCATGAGCCAAAGGGCTGTATTTGATAATGATTATTGGCTGGTTATGGGATATATTATGAGCTAGATGGCTATGATAAATATTGATTTATGGCTGGAAATAAAAATATGGCTTTGAATGATTGCTTTATCTTGAGCGCTCTTTCTCGGAAGTGCGACCCCAGAGAGATGAAGGGAGGTGAGGATCCCCTTCCTTGTTCCTCCTGGTATTGTAAAATCGCCCCCAGCTAGATGGTGGGAGGTTAGGATCCCCTCCTTGGTTCCTCCTGGGCATATGAGAACGTACCTCCTGGGTAGATACAAGGGTTGTGGTTGCGTCCCACTTGCTCCAGGTTGGTTTGTATAGAGGCTCCCCGGGTGGACGCAAGGGTTGTGGTTTCGCCCCACTTGTCCCGGGTTATGATGAATGATGTATAAAATGTGCAATCATGTGATGTATAAATGACGATATGGTCATGATGAATATGGAATGTTATGAATGAATGTGAAATGATTATCTGAGATACGAGTTTCCCTGGATGAAAGCAGTGACTAGCCACCACGAGCTCCAGGTTGAGACTCGATACTCTACTGACCCTATGTCGTAAGTGTGGCCGGACACTGAGAAAGTTTCGGATGAGCTCGCCCCCGTGGATAAACACCAGTGTGGGTGTTGTATGATTATGATTATGATCATGTTTATGATTGAGAATAACTCGAGTTGGGGATGCACGACAGAAGGACAGTCCAATGGTTAGCTACCAGGACTTGTCGGGTTGGCTTTATAACCGACAGATGAAACTCATTAGCCATAGGGCAGGCATACATCATTTGCATATGTTTGAATTTTTTGGGTTTGCTTATTTATTTTGGATTGCTATATCTTATATGCTATGTTACCTGATTATGTACTACTTGTTCTACTTGTACTTTAATTGTGTATTACTTGTCTGTATTACTTGTGTTTGTACAACTGAGAGGTCCCTCATGCTGGTGTCGGTGGACGCTGAGGGCTGTTCTTGATGAGATGAGTTGATGATGTAATTGAATAATGATGATGATTATTAAATGAGATAATTTGAGCTCCCTGGGTAGACGCGGTGAAGTGATTTCACTTGCTCCAGGTTAGGATTTGATGTATTGACATAGAATTGCTGAGACAGAATGGCTGGTGATGGTTTTGTTTATGACTCTGATTCTGATTTGTTGGAGAGTTAGAGAGAGTTGAGAAGCATAAAAGTTATGATTTAGATTTAGCATTCCCTTATGACAGTTGCCTATTTATGAATTAGTGATAACATAGGATGAATAATTGGTAAAAGGAAGTTCAGGATGCTTAGTGAGTTTTTATTACAATGCATTGTATTTATTTGGCACTTTTACCATACTGGGAACCCATGGGTCGGGGGTTCTCATTCCGTATATATCTCTTATTTTTCAGATACAAGTCCAGGTGCTCAAAAGTGAGTTGTGGTTCATCTGAGAGAAGGCGAAGATCTTTATATTCTCTACTTTACTTTTTGCTTAGAATCTCTCCACCTTTATTTGAAAACTTATATTATGTATTGAACTCTTTTGAACTTGCCTATAGAGGCTCTTATGTTTCTTTTGGGAGAGATTAGGAGATACTGTTGTCAACTACTATCATACTATACCCTAGTAGGCCTAGACTTCGCCGGTCACGACTAGGGGCTATTTACTTATATTATATACCTATGTATTGTCCTTATCTTATTCTTCTTTATTTGGCTCTTATTCTCCGTCGCGCCCTGTGCTGCCAGCTTCATCGCACCTGATCGTCATCATCGCTGCCGGACCTCCGTGTCGCACCAGTGTCGCGACTTATATCGAGCCACCACAAGCAGGACCCGAGGTGAAGAGAGAGACATAACGACGCGAGGAGAGAGAAAAGTCATTGTGGGGTGGTTTCTGCCACCGCTGCTTTCTCCGCCATCGCTGTCTATGGAGCTCACTGCCGCCGGAGTCACGAGATGAGATGGGGGAGGAGACCATCTTCCCTGTTGTTGTTGTAGTCACCGTGCTGCTACTGCTATGCTTCGTTTTCTTGTGTTCCTTAATTACTGTAAGTTATTTTTGTTTCTGAACCTCTACTACTACTGTCCTGCTATCCGTTGATTGAGAACTTTTAGGCGTTGATGTTTTAGGATTAAGCCGCTGCAGCTGTGGTCTGTAACAGTTGATGCTCTTTAAGAATCATTGCTGCTGGGGTGACTGGAATTGCTACTGCTAGTTCTAACATTGCTACCGTTGCTGTTGACTTGCCCCAATTCAAGTTCAGTCTCACTGCCCTAGGTCTAGCCTTTCTTCTAACTCTGTTTCACTTTTATACTCTGAACTGCCTTAGTCTCATTTATCTGTTTGTTATGGTTTTAATTCCATTCTAGTTTCGGTGTCACCTTGAATTTTCAGAGTTATTTATGCGTTTGATTCCATCAAATTCGATGTTGCTGCGAGTGTAATCAGAGTTGGTGATGCTGCTATCGTCCCGGTTGTGTTGGAATCACCACTACTGCTGTGAGTTTAGGCTAAGCGGGAGTGTTGTGTTAAATTTTGCAATTACAACATTGAGGTAGGGGTTTTTCTAAAAATTTATTTTATATTACAGAGTTGTTATAAATAGATATTGATGAAAAAATATATACTTCTGTGATTTTGTTTGTCTTGTGGATGTGGTTGTTTGCTAGATTGAATTATTGGTTGCTTGATTGCTTGAGTGGTGTACGGTTGTTGATAAGAAATTGGTTTGAAAAGTTATTTACTTGATTATTATGAAAAGTGGTTTTTCTAGGTTTTGAAGTTAATTTGATAATGTAGACGAATCGGATTTGAAAATGATTTGAGATATGAAAATGAATTAATTTTGGAAGCAGTCTACTTTTGAATTAGTTTGATTTTATAAATGATTTAATATTTGAGCTGGTTTAATTTTGAAAAAGATTTATTATTGAAAATGGTTGGATTTGAAAATAATTTGATATTAGAACTGGTTGAATTTTGGAAAATGACTGAGATTTGGAAATGGTTGAGAAAGGGTTTGAGGAATGTTTGGATGGGACTCGAAAAGGGCGGCAGAGTCTGATTTTTAGAGGAGATGCTGCCGAAATTTTATAAATATTGGAAGTTTCGTTTGAAGTAATTATTTAAAAAAAAATTGGTTTTAAACATTATATATTTTAAGATAGATTTATTTAGAAATGAAAAAATCATGTTTTGAATTGGGATTGTTGATGAACAGAATGGAAGGAAGGATGAGGAGAATTGACTTTGAAATATGATTTTTGAATGAATTTGGAAATGAGATATGGATTGACAAATGATGATGATATTGAGAATGACTTAGATATTGATGAATGTTGAAATGACCCTACGACGTAAGGGTGACCAAGCACGTATAAATTTTCAGGAATGGTACCTCCATTGAGCGATTTGATATATATATGAGAAAAAGCTATGCATAGACTCATGGGAATGCACGTCGTGGGATAGTCCAAGGGTTTAGCAAACCGGACTTGTCGGGTTGGCTGTATAACTGACAGATGAGCTTATTAACCATAGGACAGGCATGCATCATATGCATTTGTATGCTTTGCTTGGGTTTGAATTTGTTTTGGTTTGCCTAATTGTTAAACTGATATTAACTGCTACCTGAACTATTTGCTGTAACTGCTACCTAAACTTGTGCTTTCCTTGTCTGTTTTGCCTATGTTTGTCCTAGTGTGCTACTTTTGAGAATGAGCTTTGGTGCTAAATTGATGATTCCATTGATTGATTGTGTGGTTGGTTTCTGATTAAGATTTTCTTATAAGAAAATAAAGGTTTTGGATTTCTGGATATTTAAATATTGATTTTCAAAAAGGGTTTTTGGATGACTAGTTAGTTTTTTAAAAGATTCAAAGGACGAACAATAATCACTGAGCTTAAAAATAGATTTCTCTTTAAATATCTTATTATGACAATTCTGAAACTCTGTGGTGAGACCGTGTGGTTAGGTTCTCACTCCCTACAGCTTTATTTTTTTCAGGAGACGGATGAAAAAGCTCACGATCGAAGGGTTGTTTTGCGTTTCTCTTAGTCGACAATACTGTTTAGTTTTTTTTATTTACTTGTCCCTCGCCATCAATATTATATTATGTAAGAGGGATATGAGTTGTATGATTTGTATGTATATAATATGTATGAGTTACTTGAGTAAGAATTTTCGTACTTGTATATGCTTGTTTTATTTTATTTAAAAAAGTGCTCTTTTTCCGATTTTCAAAAGAACAGTGATACGATTTCGAGTCAAAGGCTCCTATTTTATTGTTAAGTATATGAAGTCATCGTAATACTTCTTGCTATCAGAGTAGCGCAGCTGGAAGCGTGACATTCTGATAGTGAGGGTGTTACATTATGGTATCAGAGCAATTCATCCTGATTAGAGCTTTGGGAATGGACTGACTATGCTTCATTGCATTCTCTGAGTATCTGTCATGTTGTAAGTCTTGTCCAAGTAACAAGAATTAGAGCTCTATGCACATGATTGCCTATCAATTAACACTGTTAGCTTACCATTGCATATCTGTTGATGTTAAGTCTGGCCAACTTAATGTTGATGACTTAAGTGAACGGGAAAGTTAATAGGTAATTATAGGCGAATTGGAATTGATAAGTAATAGGTAATGCGAGTTACGTGGTTCGGGGATACTAGAATTTGCTTTTCGTGCTTGGTTTCGACTTATGATTCTTGTTTACGTTGCTTCGGTTGGCATATTGTTTCTTCTTTACTATTCTCATGGAAGTTCCTTGACTCGGGTTTTTTCTTTGAACCATGATTTGACCATTCTCTGACCATATTTTATTATTCGTCCATAACCTTGTTTACTTGTATTCCTGAGAATCTGCTTGAGACTTTCAAAACATATCTATCTTTATTATTGATTATGTTCTTCTTCATAAAATCTTGTTCTCATTGATCTGATCTTAAACCTGTTTTGGCGTGATGTATGATCCCTAAGTCTTGAGCGATTTGAACCTTGAGAGTTATGGTTCGAACTAAGCTAAATATGTAATTTGATTCTTTTGTTTCATACTTAATGTATACTTTGATTTGATCATATTTTTTATTATCTCTTAAATTTTCCTACTTAATTCTGTTTCACAACCACCCTTCGAATTTTTTATGAGATCCTTTTAATTTAGCATATACTTTCCTACATGGATTAAAGAATTTCTTTATATGGTTTAAATCTGTTTATCTACAATACTTCACATATTCTTCTATAGACATGTGAAAACAATTTCTACTTTAGATTTCCTTCATTGACTACAACTTGATTTACTTTCAACCTTATCACAATTTTTAAACGTATTTTTATGTGATTTTTCATCTAAGTATTTTTCAAGACTCTTGAGAAAATATTTTTACTCATAGCCCAATTAAATTTTATTTTGCAACTCAGCTCAAATCCAGTTTAAATGAATACACCATTCTTCCTCTTGATTGTTCCTTTTGAAGTTCTTAGATTTAAATTCCTTCTTAGGATTACAACTTGATTTTCTACCAACCTCGCATTTATTTTTATGCAAATTCTTATTTGATTATGTAAAGTGTCTTTCAAGGTTTTTGAGGAAATATTTTATCTTTAACCTAAGCAATTTTCATTTCACAAATCTTGCATAATCTAGTTCGACTTGAAATTGTTTTAAAATGACGCAATATTTATGCTTTTACTAATTCTCTTGAATTTTGTAAATAATCGCCCTGTTCTCTTTTAGGGTTTCTATTGAAGTTCTTTAAAATCAAAATTCTTTCCTATTTGTATTTCGATTCTTTCTTCTGACATATTTCACGACTTTTAACCATTCTAGTTTGTTGGTAACTAGAATCATTCCTTCATATTTTTATGAACTTTGTGCTTTTCTAATTTGGTTTCAGCTTGTTTTGATCAAATTTACCACTACTATTTTCTTATTTTTTTGGAGTTCCTAGATTCAATATTTCCTGTTAAGATGTGAAATGACTCTTTCTAAAACGTTTTTTCATGTCTATACATTGTTGCTTAGTTGTAATCCTACACCTCCTTCCGAATTCATGTGAATCTTATCCTTGTCGCTTATTCTTCTCTTCCTGCGATTTGTATCTCTTTGAACATACTTAACACATCTTAATATTATTGAATATCCTTATAAAGTGTGATTTCTAGTATATTCTTAGATTTTTTTAAAACCTTTTAAAACAAGATTTGATTTATTTTTATGCAAGGTTGTTGTTGACTTTGCATTCCTTTACTTGGGCAGTGCCTCTCTTTGCTGTAACTTGAATTTATTTTGGTGCGACACAACCATCTCTTGAAGTTTTAATAAAATCTCTTTTAACTTAGCTTACACTCCTTTACTTTGAAAATTTTTGTATGTGATTTAAATCTGTTTGACTATAATGTATCCTCTTTTTCTTTTATAAGCAAAACAAGAAGAAATGAGAAAAATGCAATTTTGCTATTAACCAAATTAATCTTTCCTTTGTCAAACTTTGTAAAGACTATTTCAACTTGGATTTATATTGAAATATTGCCACATTCACGCCTTTATTATTCTTTTGAAAGATGCTTGTTACTTATCTTCTCTTTTAGAATGTGAAATGATTTCTCCTTAAGTTTTTCCTTCTTCATGAATAATGTATTCGAAAGTATTTTTAAATCATACTTTTGAGTTCTGTGAGTTTTGTCTTTGGATTTGGATATTCTTCTTCTGCAAATCTCATATTTATTTGACTCAACTTGAATTCGTTTCAAAATACTGCATTGTCCTATCGAATTCCTTCGATTCAAAAGTTACCTTTAAAATTGTCAGTTGATTCTTTTCCAGCACTCTTCATTGCTTGTACATCCTTGTCAACTTATGATTTCAACAATTATTTCAGATTCTCGTGAATGTGGTCCTTGCCACTTTTCTTTCTTTTCTAAGGTCTATTATCCTTCTGAGTATACTCGAGATTTGTTTTGGTATCTTGTGCAACCGTTAAAATTAGTAAACGACACATTAGTCTAGGTCACGTTTAGTGGGCGCAAAAGGTGAAACTTGTATGTGTACAATGTCACAGGGAGTTGTGGAACCTTGTTTTACGTGAAAAAAATTGTGGATGTTAAGTTTGTGACTACTAAGATTTGCAAAGTGTTTGATGAGGTTGAGAACCCTCAGATGAGTTGATTGATGAAGTACAATTGAGAATGGTGGAAATAAGTTATGTTGAAATTTGAATAGTTGAATATTTGAGTTGGTGCGAGATCAGTGTGCGAATGTTAAGCACGTCGTTTTAACCCCAGCCTGTTTTATAACCTTTCACCGCCTTGCTTTACCACTACATATTTGAACCATGTCATCATTTGCATCAAGCTTGCCTTGTAATTTCTATCTTGCAATCGCATTCCTACCCTTATATCTTTATACAATGTGATAATCAAAGTATTTGAAACTATATAAATATGAATGCTAAGGTTCTTTGCTTTTTACATAGAGTCTTAAAACATGTAACGTTTTCTGTAATACGCTAATTTTCGAGGACGAAAATTTTTATAAGATGGGTAGGATGTAAGACTCAGAATTTTCGGAAAATCTTATTATGAGCTAATTTTAATTTATTTATTCATTAAAGATTTTAATTTAAGAAATTATTTTATTAAAGCTAACTAAATCAAGTTTTGATAATTAAATTAGAAATTTTATCTAATTTTACAACTATTGGGTAATTTGCATATTTAAATTATAAAGTTTAGGAATCGTAAAATAATAAGAATTTATATGATTTGATTGAAATAATTGTGATTCTAGAAATTAATACTTTAATTTTTATGAATAAAGAAAATTAATTATATTATCTATAGTTATCGAATTAGAATTATTTATTTGAGAATAATTTGTAAATTGATAATTAAATAGTATTTTTAATAAATATTAGTGTTGGATTAAAACAGGTTTTCAATTATCCTATTACTCTTAATTTTATAAAATTATTATATTACTCATATGAATTTTATCCTAACTCTAAATTTCTAAATAAAACCCTAATTTTACAAATCCCTGACCCCTAACCAAATGAAAAAAAAAGGGAAAGGAAAAGAAAGGACACGGGAAGCTTGAGGGGGAAACAGAAGAGAAGAAAGAAAGGGAGACAGAGGACGAGGGAGAAGAAGAGAGGGAAAGGGGGGAGAGCGGGCCGGTGGGAGTCAATGCCGTTCGTCGCGCCGTTGTCGTCACCGATGATGGAGGACCGAGGAGAGTGTGTCGCGGAGAAGGGGGAGCTCGCGCGAGTGAGGAGCGTCGTCACCGCTGTCGCGCCTTGTGCTGCCAGCTTCATTGCACCTGATCATCATCATTGCTGCTGGACCTCCGTGTCGCACCGGCGTCGCGAGTTGTTATCGAGCCTCCACAAGCAGGACCCGAAGCGAAGAGAGAGACAAAACAACGCGAGGAGATAGAGAAGGCATTGCGGGGTGGTTTCTGCCGCCGCTGCTTTCTCTGCCATCGCCGTCTGTGGAGCTTGCCGCCGCCGGAGTCACGAGCCGAGGTGGGGGAGGAGGCCATCTTCCCTATTATTGCAGTCACCGTGCTGCTACTACTACGCTTCATTTTCTTGTTTTCCTTAATTACTGTAAGTTATTTTTGTTTCTGAACCTCTATTGCTACTGTCCTGCTATCCGTTGATTGAGAACTTTTAGGCGTTGATGTTTTAGGATTAAGCCGCTGCAGTTGTGGGCTGTGACGGTTGATGCTCTTTAAGAATCGTTGCTGCTGGGGTGACTGGAATGGCTACTGCTAGTTCTAACGTTGCTACCGTTGCTGTTGACTTACCCCAATTCAAGTTTAGTGTCACTGCCCTAGGTCTAGTCTTTCTCCTGACTCTGTTTCACTTTTATACTCTGAACTGCCTTGGTCTTGTTTATCTGTTTGTTATGGTTTTAATTCCATTTTAGTTTCGGTGTCGCCTTGAATTTTCAGAGTTGTTTTTGCGTTTGATTCCATCAAATTTGATATTGCTGCGAGTGTAATCGAAGTTAGTGATGTTGCCATCGTCCCGGTTGTGTTGGAATCGCCACTACTGTTATGAGTTTAGGCTAAGCGGGACTGTTGTATTAAATTTTGCGATTGCGACATCGAGGTAAGGGTTTTCCTAAAAATTTATTTTATATTACAGAGTTGTTATAAATAGATATTGATGCAAAAAAATATACTTCTGTGATTATGTTTGTCTTTGTGGATGCGGTTGTTTGCTAGATTGAATTATTGGTTGCTTGATTGCTTGAGTGGTGTACGGTTGCCGACAAGAAATTGGTTTGAAAAGTCATTTACTTGATTATTATGAAAAGTGGTTTTTCTTAGTTTTGAAGTTAATTTGATAATGTAAATGAATCAGATTTGGAAATGATTTGAGATATGAAAATGAATTAATTTTGGAAGCGGTTTACTTTTGAATTAGTTTGATATTATAAATGATTTAATATTTGAGCTAGTTTAATTTTGAAAAAGATTTATTATTGAAAATGGTTGGATTTGAAAATAATTTGATATTAGAACTGGTCATATTTTGGAAAATGACTGAGATTTGGAAATGGTTGAGAAAGGGTTTGAGATATATTTGGATGGGACCCAAAAAGGGTGGCAGAGTCCGAGTTTTAAAGGAGATGCTGCCGAAATTTTATAAAAATTGGAAGTTTCGTTTGAAGTAATTATTTAAAAAAAATTTGTTTTAAACATTATATGTTTTAAGATTGATTTATTTAGAAATGAAAGAATTATGTTTTGAATTGGGATTGCTGATAAACGGAATGGAAGGAAGGATGAGGAGGATTGACTTTGAAATATGATTTTTGAATGAATTTGGAAATGAGATATGGATTGACGAATGATGATGATATTGAGAATGACTTAGATATTGATTAATGTTGAAAGAATTATTCATATGGCTTATGAATTTGAATTATTTGAGACACAAGTATCCCTGGGTAGACGCAGTGGCTTGCCACAACTTGCTCCAGGTTGAGACACGATACTCTGTTGACCCTGCGACGTAAGAGTGACCGGGCACTTATAAATTCCTGGGAATGGTACCCCCATTGAGCGATTTGAATTATATATATATATATGAAAAAAAGCTATGCATAGACTCATGGGGATGCGCGTCGGGGGAAAGTCCAAGGGTTTAACAAACCGGACTTGTCGGGTTGGCTGTATAACCGACAGATGAGCTCATTAGCCACAGGATAGGCATGCATCATATGCATTTGTATGCTTTGCTTGGGTTTGAATTTGTTTTGGTTTGTCTAATTGTTAAACTGTTATTAACATCTACCTGAACTATTTGCTGTAATTGCTACCTAAACTTGTGCTTTCCTTATCTGTTTTGCCTATGTTTGTCCTGGTGTGCTACTTTTGAGAATGAGCTTTGGTGCTGAATTGATGATTGCGTTGATTGATTGCGTGGTTGGTTTCTAATTGAGATTTTCTTATAAGAAAATAAAGATTTTGGATTTCTGGATATTTAAATATTGATTTTCGAAAAGGGTTTTTGGATGACTAGTTGGTTTTTTAAAAGATTCAAAGGACGAACAATAATCACTGAGCTTAAAAATAGATTTCTCTTTAAATATGTTATTATGACAATTATGAAACTCTGTGGTGAGATCGTGTGGTTAGGTTCTCAACCCCTTACAATTTTATCTTTTTCAGGAGACGGATGTAAAAGCTCACGAAGGGTTGTTTTACGTTTCGCTTAGTCGATAATACTGTTTAGTTTTTTTATTTACTTATCCCTCGCCATCAATATTATATTATGTAAGAGGGATAGGAGTTGTGTGATTTGTATGTATATAATATGTATGGGTTACTTGAGTAAGAAGTTTCGTACTTGTATATGCTTGTTTTATTTTATTTAAAAAAGTGCTCTTTTTCCGGTTTTCAAAAGAACAGTGATACGATTTCGAGTCAAAGGCTTCTATTTTATTATTAAGTATATGAAGTCATCGTAATACTTCTTGCTATCAGAGTAGCGCAGCCAGAAGCGTGACATTCTGATAGTGAGGGTGTTACAAATATAATAAAGATATTTTTCCAAATTAGTATAATTATGCATTATTTATAAAATACTAATTGTAATATAATTGTAATATACTTATAATAAAGATATTTTTCTAAAATAAATTTAGAAGAGATTGTAATTTTTTAAAATTAACTATTTTTTTCTTAGTTATACTGGGAGCAAATAAAAATCGAAATAAAAATAACTTAAAATCAATAATGGAAAGAAACTTCATATTCAAAAATTTAAAAATAATATATTAAAGAAGAATAGTCGTAATATATAAATTGAGGCAACAATTTAAATTTAAATTAATCTAAAACTAGTTTAATCAAATACGATATTAAAACTAAATTACTTAAATAATATTTAATCTATTCTAGTCCTTAGACACGTATAAATTAGAGTCATTCTCGTAACGACAATCAACTGAAATTGCATCATAAGTTTGAATATTTAGAATTCTTGTAAATTCAGACTATCTCCTTGTTAAATAAACTTCATTATCTGCTATCCATGCAATGCGACACGGTA
This sequence comes from Arachis ipaensis, assembly GCF_000816755.2. Lineage (NCBI taxonomy): Eukaryota > Viridiplantae > Streptophyta > Magnoliopsida > Fabales > Fabaceae > Arachis > Arachis ipaensis. The sequence continues at coordinate 119,225,050 of NC_029788.2, forward strand.
TAGAATTGTCACATCGAAAAACTAAACTGACCTTTATTCCTCTCAATGGCATTGCATTGATGTAAAAGCTGGCAGGTAATTTCTGAAAAAAATCACAATATGTTATAATTATTTTAATTACGAAAAGCTTAAAATAAAAAAATTTGAATATATTACTAATGATTGAAATTGCATCTTCAAATTTGACACAAATTTACCAAAACTGAACTTAAATTGAGAAAATTCAATCTCATTATATGCTCCACTTCTGTAACACCCTACCATACAGAGCTTTATGCTTAAGCCATAAAACAGAGATGATGTGGTATTACGACCTTAAAATAAAGAAGTGTACATATAATAGCAGAAAGAATATAATAAACTAGGAGCCTTGAAGAACAGAAGAAATAAAAATCGCAGAATAACAGTGCAATGTTTAGAAAACGAGTTAACTTGCGTACAACGAAAGCTATAGCTATGAAGCATAAGATAACAAAAGTAGGAATAGAGGGCCAAAGATACAAAATAACAAGCTCCTAACTCAGCCCTCGAAGTTAAGGCTGGCCGGAGAATATACACACACACACACACACACATATATATATATATATACATATCCAAAATCCAAATTTACATAAACAAAATCCTGTCTCTCCTTAAGCCTCTAAGAGGGTCAAAAGGATTAAGTCATGTGGAGAGGAAACTAAGTACATATATATACATAACTATACAACAAAATAACCTGATAACCACTTCACTTCAGAAGTCCAGATGCCTAAGGAGGTGCCTCTCGACCTGCATCTGAAAAATAACAATATAGTATGGGGTGAGAACCAGAGGTTCTTAGCATGGTAAAGGTACCACACATATAAGATATAATGTCCTGGGAATGCCAGAGGCAATCCTAGAATGCCAACACTTAGATCATAAAGCTTAAAGTATTAAACAGAAGTCATAAAGGGTGGTTTTCTAAGAGTAACTAAGCCTAACTTAACTTAATCTTGAATCTAGTCTTACCGCCTTTCCTCCATACCTCCATCTCCGACAACATATCACAGACAAAAAAAATAGATAAAGGCAAACACAAGAAGGTTACAAGTACTGCAGGTAGCAAACATACATTTAACATAGCAAATACACTTAGGCACACCTAGTTAATGCACAAACAAGTAATTCAAGTAATATGCACATGATGCATGCCTGTCCTATGGTTGATAAGTCTCATCTGTCGATTATCAAGCCAACCCAACAACTCCGGTTTGCTAAACCTTTGGACTGTCCCTCGACGTGCATCCCCAAGAGGCTATGCATAGCTTTTTCTCAAATAATCAATATTTCTCAATGGGGGTAACATTCCCGGGAATTTATAAGTGCCCGGTCACCCTTACATCGTAGGGTCAATAGAGTATCGAGTTTTCGACCTGGTACACGTGGTGGCAAGACACGGAACTTTACCCAAGGAATCTCGTATCTCAGATCATTTAATTAATCAAGCCAAGTATTATACATAATCATTCATAACATTCATATTCAATTCATCACTTTTTTAGCTTTACTTCACCTCCAAGTTATCCCCACTTCCTAACTTCATCTGATTATCAGGTTTAATACTATTGTATGACTAAAGGAATGAAAATAGAGGTTTAGAAGTTTGAAATAGGGCTAAAAACTCAAAAAACCATGTTTGCTAGAATAGCGGCCACGCATACGCGTGGCTCACGCGTATGTGTGGGAGTGTAAAAAGGCAGCTCTCGCGCGCATCTCCTTGTTATGCGTACGCGTAGGTGAATACTTCATGTCACGTGTACGCGTGGGCCATGCGTACAGGTGGATATGCTTGCTGGTTCATTACACGTACTCATAGGATCACTCGTGTACGCATAGTAAAAAATTCCATGCCACGCGTACGCGTGGGCCACGTGTACGCGTAGGCGTACATTTTTTTTCCAAAAATCTTATTCAATAGAAAACTGCAGAATTACCTATTCCAAACCAAAACTTTCGTCGAGCATAACTTAATCATTTTAAATCGTTTTTCATCCGTTCTTCGAACGGCATAAACTTCACGGATCCAATTTTTTATCAAAATAAGTTTGAAACCGTTTGGGGGTCCAGAGGCAAAGTTATAGCTCGCCGAAGTTCGGCCCAAAACCAAAATTTCACAAACTTCTTAAACCTCATTTCATTCCAAAAATCTCATTCCTTTCATTACCAAACTTACAAATGTCAACATGGTATATCCTTCCTTATTGTCAAAATAACCACCATAATAATTCATACCTCAAATCAACTATAATACACATACACTTCCCAAAATCCATCAACCAAAGTCATAGCTCACAAATCCTAAATTCATATATTTATATCTTCAAATCACTAAACAACAATCTATCAAGCATCACCAACCAGCCACAAAGCATCAAACCAAAGCATACTTCTTAACAAGACCCTAAGCAAAAAATACATGCACAGACATTCCAACCTATCCTATGGTCATCTAGCCTAAGTTTTCATAGAACATTATATATTAAATGCAAGAAACCTAAACTATACCTTGGCCGATTTTCTACGTATTGCCAAAGGAAACTTACTAAAATAAACACAGCCTCCAAAAGTTCAATAAAACAGCTTCCTCCAAGTTCCAATATCCACAATTTCAAGCTCCAATTATTTATTCACAACCTAATACACATTTATAACACATATATACCCAATTTAATATCCAAAGCACAAATTCAGAATATCCAATAGAATTTATGGTATCCTCACCTTACCCAAGCTCCGTATAAGCAAGAGTGAAAATTTTCCTCAAGCTAATTAGATCCTAAAACATCAAAGAGCAAAAAAAATTTTCAACACCACTACCTAATTTTTGAAAATTGGGGGAAGAAGAGGCTGAGAGTGAATAAACAAATTACCTATGAAATTGTTCTGGTAGAAACGTAGAGCTCGATGTGGTGGTCACGTGGCCACAAATGGTGCGGCGATCGGAGTTTGGACCGAGGAGATACAGTGATTTGAAATCAACGTAAGGGTTAGGGAAAGTTTCTCTTCTCCTCTCCCCTATTGTGTTTCAGCGCTGCTTCTGCTGAATTGGGAAAGAAGAGAGGCTTGGGTTCACTTAAGTGCTGGGCCGGTTGGGCCCATGGGCCTGGTTTAGGCTCGGTTCGGCCTGTTCGGTCCAATCTTGGGCCGAATTCTTTGAAATTAGTGTCAAAATTCTCGTTTTGATGAGCTCTATCCTAATTTAATATAATATTCACATTTGTCAAAATTCTCGTTTCGATGAGCTCTATCCTAATTTGATATAATATTCACATTTCTAATCCTCCTTATTAAAAACTAATTTATTGAATAATTATTTACTAATTTAACAGGGTTTACAACTTCGAAGATTTCCGGGCAGACGTAGAAAGTATAGAGGAGATGGAATTTGAACTTGGCCTACAAAGCCCGTGAAAATAATTGTTCAATAAAAAATCGAGCTGCTCCCAAGAAAATTAACTTTACCCACATTCCATTAGGTTGGTCATAATATGTGAGTAGATCCAATCCTTCGGTAAAATAGAGTTTATTACCGCTTCGTTGGACACTTACATCCATGTAATTAGAATCTGAATAAGTGAATACAACTTGAGATGGTATTTGATGGATGTGGTGCATTGTAAACGATTGCGGTAAAAGACAATCGCACTGGAACATTAGACGAAAAGAATAAGTTAGAGTAAGAACAATCATTAAATTATCAAAAGAATAATGTAATAGAATGAGTATATAAAAAATACTATAAAAAATTATAAATTGTACCTTAAAATGATCAATTTCGATGAAAAACGAAGAATACATTCTTATTCTATGAAGTAGTCAAGGAAGAATAATAAATTAAAAAAATGAGTTGACTTTCAGAACTAGACTCATGAACCACAAAAAACACTATATATAGCCTTTATTAGAACAAAAAAAATTATATAAATTAGTTATTATTAAGTTAATTTTTTATTATTTACCTTATACATCATATATTTGCCGTGATTGAATAAGTCAATATCATGTCATACACATTTTTATCATGATTAAAATTATACATTTTTGTTTACTTTTTTAAGGTAGATATCAATATCAGCTTGCTAGAAATTATGATTAATTTAAAATTATATTACAATGATTGAAAATTAAAATTACTGATAATTAATATAATTATGTATTAAATGCTAATTTGGTGTATAATAATTGACCATTAATATAATTATGTAAAAAATAAAATATAACAATAAAAATTAAATTTGTTAACTAAGTGAAGCTAGGTAGACAATATTTGGCAATTATTTTAAGATTCCGTTATCATAGTTTTTCTTTTCCGTCGTTAAATTCTACAAAAATTAGCGTCGAACGCAAAAAATTCGCCGGTAAGTAGTTATCGACGAGGATTATACCGTTGGATTTATTCCGTCGTTAAACCTAACGATATTTGACAACTTTTTTGTAGCGAGGATACTATAATTCTGATATCATATTAGAGAGGTAAGAGAGAGCAATAAAGAAATGATTTGTATGTATTCTAATTGTATGGAATGATATAATATAAAAAGGTATTTATTGGTGTTAAGAGAATTAAAATAATAAATACGTAATATCCTATAATAATATTCAAGATATGTTAAATAATTTTAATGAGAATTAATTGATGTTAATATATTCAAACAATGTCTTTGGTGGAACACTACTTTTCTATTGTAGATTTCAATGGAATGGTGCTTGTCATCATTGGCTTGACATATATGATCAACAAATTAAAGGGACATGGAAAATGTGAACAATTCAATTGGAGATAGAGAAGATACATGCTAATTAAATAACTGATCTTTATACTATGTACTGTAATAGGTTGAGAGTATATATATCATAGATGATGTTCTTGTAATAATGCATTATTACAAAAAATATTACAAGTTAATGAGCGAATTATAGTTCAAATGATATAATTTTTTTTCTTTATTTAGAGGTATTAAATTCGAATCTCAATCCTAAATTTAAAAAAAAAATGCATTATTACAATAAATAATATTTGAAAGAGATTAGTGGTGGTAACGATAAAGATGACCATCATAATGTTGTTATTGTCTAATTTCATGGTTACACATATTCATTACGATAAAGATTGGTATTTATGAGTTTATAAAAGCCAAAAAAATAAAAAGAAATGGAATGAAGACAAAATAATGACTAAAAAAAAATATTTTCTCAACATAGTTTGTTGTTTAATTTAATTAAAAAAGTATATATTTTTTTAATCCAAATGAAACTAATGATACTTGTAAGAAGAATAAAAAAAATAATCACTCAGTTTAAATCAAGACCAAGAGAAGAGATAAAATAATAAATAAATAAAGTAACACGACCTATTTTAACATCAAATTTATTTCAATGAGAATTTATTTATTAAAAACATCTCTATTGATAGTGATCTTATAAATTCATCATCCAAAATATTTATATAAAAAAAATCAACATATATCTGGATTTCATAAATACTAAATATCTATATTATTTGGTACATACCTAGAAGGTCCATTTTCATATATTCTATAAATACATTGTTTACACTTTTTTCAGTCTTTATCTTCATTATATATTTCGAACCAATGACACACACTTTGTCATTGGAAGCTACAAAAAAAAAAGTGTGCCACCAAAAAAATTAAGTCTGAATCCAAACTCATATGTATCCATATACTTCACAAGCCTCGCTCCAAGATCATCTTCTTTGGATTTACAATGAACTATTAAGTCTTCATACTTTTCCATATAATTTTGGATGGTCACATGTATTTTTGGTGAAAATTCGCCCGCTGCTTAATAATAATAACTGAACCATAAAAAGAAGGAAAAGCCATACCATGAAAATGCTTCGAGCACAAGGATCCATTGATGTTTTTATAATTATATCTCTCTCTGAAATCATTGTTGTATATATATATATACAAGATCAAATTGAAGTATTAACTACTAAAGGAGGAGACAAAATTGCGAAGCCCGCGTGCCTAATTTAAAATTAAGAAAACCTGCTATATATGTTCCAAAACAGAAAGGTAAGAAAATATAGTTACCTAAAAAGGTGACAAATAAATTCAAATATTTCTTTTTTGATAAACTAAACTATATATTTTCATATTTAAAATTTAGTTTTTCTTCAAAAGTTAATCCGTTAAGTTGATTTGATTTTGTATTTCAAATTTTCAATCACCTAGCATGATTTATTATTTTTTATATTATATATAAAAAAAAAGAAACTACCAATAGTTGTCCTATTTATTGATATTCTTAAGTTGAGTGATGTGAAAAAGAACTAATAATCAAAATTGATCACTCTCTCGTGTTAATTGTCTATTTTTTACAATTTGCATGTGTAGTTAGTAAATTTGGGTAATACGAATAATTTTGTCCAATTATATACTTTTAATATCAGAAAATCATAGTATGTATTAAAAATGCATTAAAAAATTGACCATATATTTTCAAAAACAAAATCACTAATTTAAAAGTTTTTTCACATTATTTTTTAATTGGACAAATTAAAGATTAATCTGTCACAAATTTAATCTTCATTTAAAGATCTATTACAGGTTAATGAATTGCTGTCTATATAAAATATGATTTAAATTTTCGACACTTGCTTAAACGGACGAGTGAGTTGACATTCGACCAAACTCGAATTGGTTAATTTAAAAGTTAATGCAATACCGAAAAAATAACAAACTAAAGGGAATGTTAACTCTTTTAGAGAAATCACTTTTTTTTTTTGTAAAAAAAATTTGTCGTAATATAGAGTCAATTTTTTTTTTTAATTCAAATATAAGATTAGCCTCTTAAAAACCCTTAAAATCATGCATTCAAAATATACATTAACATTCATTAATTGTAATTTAATTTTCTCCAAATTTAATTTACCAACCAAAAATTCAGATATTATTCATTAAACAAGTAGTCAAATATTATCAAAGTTAATTATTATGGATTTATGATGTGTATCTCTTCATTTTTTTTATCTTCTCAAAATCAAATAATTCCATTTTAAATTAAAAGCTAAAAATAAAAATAGTCAAAATTACTCATTATAGTTTTCAAACTATCAATAAATATTAATTTTACAATCCACCATGTTTTAAATTGTAATTTTAATGATATAATTATTCATGTCTATTTTTTATTCTATATATATATATATATCACTTTTAATTTTTAATGTTTTAAATTTGTTGT
>NC_029788.2:119232350-119234832 GCF_000816755.2 Arachis ipaensis
TAGAGTCAATTTCTTTTAAATTCAAATATAAGATTAGTCTCTTAAAACATCTTGAAATAATACATTCAAAATATGCATCAACTCTCATTGATTGTAATTTAATTTTTTCCAAATTTAATTTACTAATCAAAAATTAAGATATTATTCATCAAACAAGTAGTCAAATATTATCAAAATTAATTATTATGATGTCTATTTCGTCATTTTTTATTTTCTCAAAGTCAAATAGTCAAAATTAGTCATTATAGCTAATTTTCAAATTATCAATAGATATGCATGCATTTGGGACTTTGAAGCACTAAACTTCCGATATTAAGACTGATCAACTTAATATCGATTGTTTGGTGTGTATAGGAACCAGATGGCGCCTCGTGGACGCGGTAGAGGCCGTGGGAGAGGTCGTACTAATGCTCGTGCTCCGGAGACCAACCCTAATGATCCGGTAAACTTTATGACTGCGTTGGAGAACATGGCTGCTGCTATGCAAGCCACTGCTGAGGCTCTTGGCCAACAGATGAACAACCATGGTAATGACGGAGGTGGAGTTCAGGGCCCGATGACACTGGCAAACTTTTTGAAGGTTAATCCACCGAAGTTCAAGGGAACTACTAGCCCGACTGAAGCCGATACATGGTTTGAGGCCATGGAACGAGCACTGCAAGCGCAGGTGGTGCCTGAAAGGCAGCGTGTAGAGTTCGCTACCTATTTGCTCACTGGGGAAGCGTCGCATTGGTGGCAAGGAATCCGTCGTCTTCTGCAGCAGGGTGATGATTATATCACCTGGGATGTCTTCCAAGAGGAGTTCTATAAGAAGTACTTTCCGACTTCTGCTAGGACGGCCAAGGAGCTTGAATTGTTGCAGCTGAAGCAGGGTACTATGTCCGTATCTGAGTATACTGACAAGTTTGAGGAGCTGTTCAGATTCTCTCGTATGTGCCAAGGGACTCCGGTGGAATATGAGGAATGTAAGTGTGTTAAGTACGAAGGAGGACTCCGGAGTGATATCTTCAGTTCAGTAGGACCAATGGAGATTAGGACTTTCTCCGAATTAGTGAACAAGTGTAGGGTTGCTGAGGAGTGTGTAAAAAGGGCAACCGCTGAGAAAGGGAGTCACAAAGGTTCATTTTCACAGAACCGAGGGAAGGGCTTTGCACCTAGAGGTCCGTCTTTCAAAAAGGGAGGTTCCTTTAGGAGGCCCAACAACAACAACTCCCAAGGGAAAAGGTTTGGGAAACAGCCTCAGAATGATCAAGCTTGTACTAGGTGTGGAAGTCACCATCCGGGTGTACCATGCAAGGCCGGATGGGGTTTGTGCTACAATTGCGGAAAGGCGGGGCATAAAGCCGCAATAACCGAGAGGTCGAGTTTGCTATTGAATTGGTGCCTGGGGTGGGACCAATCTCAAGTGCTCCTTATAGAATGTCACCATTAGAGATGGCCGAGCTAAAGTCTCAGTTAGAGGAATTGTTGGGTAAGAACTTTATCCGACCAAGTGTTTCCCCGTGGGGTGCTCCAGTGTTACTGGTAAAGAAGAAAGATGGAAGTATGCGACTCTGTGTGGATTACAGGCAGCTGAACAAGGTCACCATAAAGAATAAGTACCCATTGCCGAGGATTGATGATCTCATGGATCAGTTACAAGGAGCTGGGGTTTTCTCTAAGATCGATTCGCGATCCGGTTATCACCAAATAAGGGTGAGGGGTGAGGATATCCCTAAGACCACTTTCAGGACTCGTTATGGTCATTACGAGTACACTGTAATGTCCTTTGGGCTGACGAACGCTCCTGCAGTATTCATGGATTACATGAATAGAGTGTTCCGACCGTTTTTGGATAAATTCGTAGTTGTCTTCATTGACGACATACTGATTTACTCTAAGACTGAAGAAGAGCATGCGGAACACCTGAGGACCGTGTTGCGGATTCTAAAGGAGAAGAAACTCTATGCGAAACTGTCTAAGTGTGAGTTCTGGAAGAGTGAGGTAAAGTTTTTGGGTCACGTGGTGAGTAAGAAGGGAATGGCCGTAGATCCAACTAAGGTAGAAGCTGTGACGGATTGGAAGCAACCAACCACAGTAACTGAGATAAGGAGTTTTCTGGGTTTAGCTGGCTATTACCGAAGGTTCATCAAAGGCTTTTCGCAATTAGCTTTGCCGTTGACAAAGTTAACTCGCAAAGACACTCCGTTTGTTTGGACTCCTGAGTGCGAGGAGAGCTTTCAGACATTGAAGAAAAAGTTGACCACTGCACCTGTGTTAGTGTTACCTGAGTCGAACGAGCCTTTTGAGGTGTACTGTGATGCATCGTTAAAAGGCCTAGGGTGCGTGCTGATGCAGCATCATAATGTGGTGGCGTATGCCTCACGACAGTTGAGACCTCACGAAGTTAGTTATCCTACGCACGATTTGGAACCTGCTGCGGTTGTGTTTGACTTGAAGGTATGGAGGCATTATCTCTATGGGGTTAAGTTCCAAGTCTTCT
>NC_029788.2:119234859-119235520 GCF_000816755.2 Arachis ipaensis
ATGATAGCTGAGACTACTGAACAAGTCAAGAAAATCCGAGATAGGATGCTTACGGCGCAGAGTCGTCAAAAGAGTTACGCCGATCAAAGGCGGAAGTCCTTAGAATTTGAGGCAGGAGATCATGTTTTCCTGAAAGTTACTCCGACCACAGGAGTAGGTAGAGCGATTAAAGCAAAGAAGTTGAATCCTCGATACATTGGTCCATTTTAGATCCTGGAGAGGATTGGGCCGGTGGCGTATCGGGTGGCTTTACCACCTCATCTTTCGAACCTGCACGATGTGTTTCACGTGTCGCAGCTTCGGAAGTACACTCCTGATGCTAGCCATGTGTTAGAACCTGAATCGGTTCAGTTAAGGGAAGATTTGATGCTTCCAGTGGCTCCAGTCAGAATTGATGATACTAGTATCAAACGGTTGCGTGAAAAAGAGGTTTCATTAGTCAAAGTGGCTTGGAGGCGAGGCGGTGTTGAGGAACACACTTGGAAACTTGAGTCGGAGATGCGAACGGATTATCCGCACTTATTCTCAGGTAATTGAATTTGAATTTTGTGGGCAAAATTCCCAATTAGGTGGGTAGAATGTAAGACCCGGTCAATTAACGGCTAATTAACCCATAAATGAGAATTTATTCTAGAAAGCCAAAAATGTTATTTTTATGGCT
>NC_029788.2:119239978-119245098 GCF_000816755.2 Arachis ipaensis
AATAAAGAGTAAAGAGAAAGAGAGAGATGCCAATGAGTTATAGCTCAAATGGCATAGTTTCTCCATACTCAATTAAGAAATTGCGGGTTCCTATCTTTGATCATCCACAATAAAGAGAAAGAGAGAGATGCCAATGAGTTATAGCTCAAATGGCATAGTTTCTCCATACTCAATTAAGAAATTGCGGGTTCGAGTCTCCTATCTTTGGTAAAAAAAAAGAAAAAAGAAAAAGAGAGAGATAATAATTATCCAAATATCAACGACTCTTTGTGCTAGAAGTATGTTTATGTATAGTTGTCAGAATCGAACCATAATCGAATTGGTTAGACTACTGATTTATTAGTTCAAGCAATAGATTACTGGTTGAATCGATATAATTGGTCCTATATAAATAAAAAATATAAAATAAACAATAAACAAATATAAAATCTAAATTAATATATATAAAATACATGACAACAATCAATTATCAATTTCTAAAAATACCTAATAGAAAAATTTCAACTAGCATTAAATCTACATTAAAATAATTAAATAAGAATAACAATCAAATACTAACTCTACATTAAGGGCTTGTTTGGGTGAGCTTCTAAAAAAAGATCTTTTTTTGAGTTATCTTTTTTTAAAGATCTTATAGAAAAGTAAAAGTAATTTTATGTTTGGATATTTTATGCAAAAAGATCTTTTTATCTATCAATTATATTTGGGTATAACAATATAAAAGTACTTTTTGTTTATTTATTACATAAAAAACTTCTTTTTTTAAGGAAAAAAATCTTTAAAAAAAATATAAATTACAACTTTTCAAAAAAAAATATTTTTTTTTTATTTTTCTAGAGCTTTTACTTTTACTACTCGAAATTTGTCAAACATGCTAAAAAAAAAATATTTTTTCATTAAAAAAAGATTTTTTTATCAAAATAATAGTGCCAAACAAACACTAAAATAATATCAATCAAGTATTAAACCTACATTAAAAGAGCAATCATCAAATATTAAAATAGCAACAATCAAGGACAACAATCAAATATTCTATTCACATTCCAATTAGCATCAAATTTATATTTTAAACTTACATTAAAACAGCAATAATAATTTATACACAAATTCCAATTGCTTTCAAATTTGCTATCCATTGTCATTCTATACAAATACAAATTCTAATTAACATCAATTTATCTATTCTATATTATATTAAAAAGATTAAAATTTTTATAGTCAATTTGTGGTTAATATATATATATTTTTTTATTTTATCCTATTTTTTTTATCATTATCGTATTTATATAAAAATATATATTAAAGTAAATTAAATAATAAATATATTTATATATAATACATAGTATTTTCCTTTTAACTTTAAAATTATCTGAGAAACTAATGTGAATAGTCACGTTCACAAAGTTTGAGAACTAACTAGACATTACAAAAAATTATCAGAATAACGACCGACTTAGCAACTGAACTTTTTTAAAAATATGTTGTTAAGCCCTTAACGAATGATTTAATAATTCATTTTAATGGTCACTAAAACCTTACTCGCTAAATTAGAAAATAGCGATTAACTTTGGTCGCTAACAGTTCAACCAATGCTACCGAACCAGTGTCAAACGATATCGATTGCTACGAAAATTGGTCACTAAATGACTGCCAATTTTTTTATCGCTAAGTCGACCGCTGAAAAAATTGATCACTAAATGACAACCAATTGTTCGATCGTTAAATTGGTTGCTAATAAAATTGGTCGCAAAATCAATTACTGATGCTTGATCTAAAAATCTAAATTCGATCGCTAAATCGATTGCTATTACTAATTTCCTAATTATAGACTTTTATCCATGAATGTTTAATCTATCTTTTTAATCAAACCTATCTTACCTCTCCTAATCTCTAGTTTTTTACCACCACCACCAACTCTAATTCCTAGTTACAGCTATACCACTACCACCACCGTCATTATTATCACCACCTCTTTCTCTTAATTTCTTATCTGTTTTTTTGCTTTTTTACTCCCTCTTGCTCTTCTTCCTCTTTGTATCTCTTTCTTTTTTGTCATCTCTTCACTGTATTTTTTTTTCAAATTATTATTATTATTTTTCTTCTATATATGGTGTTTTCTCATGCTATTATTATTCCAAAACATAGCATGTTATTACAAATAAAATAATAATAAAAATTAGTTTGTGCTCTTTGTTTGTAATTTTGTGTTCTTTGTTTATGATGTTTTCAATTTTTGTTTGGTCTTTTGAACCATATTTAAAAAATAGTTAAGCACTTATTATTAAAGTGAGTTTTTAAAAGATAATTTTTTAATAGATATAATATTTATATTTAGTATAATATTACTTCTTAGAATTTATTATTTTCGCACATAAGTCATTGTCAAGAAAAAATAAAAATAGATGGTTCTGCCAACTTCTTTTGAAGCAATAAAGGGTTTCATTTTTATTTTATCCTCAAAACAATTTATTTTTCTTGCATTTTCATGCATGTTTTACTTCTTAGTATCCTTGAAATTCTTCGAAGATTTTACAAATAGCTACTCCTAACATTTACATTTTCATGGTGTCTTGGCAACCATCTACATCCACATCTACCTCCAAGCTATTATTTTTTATTTACTAATTAAGTTCTATTCAATTAGGCATTATCAGCACATAATAAAACATTAAATCCAAAAGGATGTAACATATACTGAGTTCTATTCACAAGGGGCTGGGACAGTAGCGCTGGCCCCTTTCCTTGCCACAATCAGTGTTATCTATTTTCAACAAATTTGATGGAAAGACATTATTTTATTTGATTTTCAAATTAGTTTTAATATAAACTTAAATGACACAATAAAAGATTGTAATATAATCATAAATAACCAATGTTGGATTAATTATAGTAAAAATGTATAGTTAGTTTTAATTTCAACGTTATCATTCGGAGTGTTGCGTTTTCGAGTTACGGTTTTTGTTTACCCCTTTTTCTACAAAGGCTCCTAGTTATAATCAATTATTCATACTACTATACGTACTAAATTTTTGTTTTAGAGGTCGTAATACCTTGCCATCTCTGAATTATGACTTAAGCATAAGTCTCTGTATGGTAGGGTGTTACATGTTACACTGAAACGCACCTTTTATGCACGTATGTTTCACGCACCTCTAACAGATTTTAACTCAATTAATGCGTGAATATATAACTTTATTTTTTGAAAGGATTTCGTTTCCTTTTTCAAATTTCTTACCTTCTCTCTTCGATCTCTCTCATGCGTTTCTATCTGCCTTCTCCTTCGTCGTAAATAGGGGTATGCAAAAAAACTGGTTTCACTGAACTGAATTGAAATTGAACTAAAACTGTTTTAAATAAACCAGTTTTTTTTAAATAAAAAAACTGAACTGAAACCATAGTTTTTATGAAAACCAGTTTATTAAAACCAGTTTTTATGGTTCAGTTTAGTTTTAAACCAAATTAAAACTAGTTTTATTTAAACTCTAAAATTAGTTTTTACATACTCTTTCTGTCTCTCTCCCTTCACTCTCTCTCTCTCTCTCCCCTTCCTCTCTCCCTTCTCTCTCTCTCCTCTTTCTCCCCCTCCTCTCTCCCTTCTCTCTCTCTTTTCTCTTTCTTCCTTCTCTCCCTCTCTCTCTGTGTCTCCCTCCTTCTCTCTCTCACCCGTCTCTCTCTCTCTCTCTCCTTTTTCCCTTTTCTTTCTTTCTCTCTCGTATTTCTCTCTCTCCCCTTTCCCTTCTTTCTCTCTCCTCTTCTCTCTCTTTTTTCTCCTTCCTCTCTTTCTTTCTCCTCTTTCTTCTCTTTTTTTTCTCTTTTCTCTTTCTCTCTCAACCTTCTCTCACTCTATATCCCTCTTCTCTCTATCTCTCCCTCTCTTTTTTCCAAAATAAGGGAGAAGGAGGGAGAGAGAAAAGAAGAAAAAAGAGGGGAGAAGGAGAGATAAGAAAGAGAGAGAGAGGAGGAGGAGGAGGAGAGAGAAGGAGAGAGAAAGGAGGGGGAGAAAGAGTGCAAAAGAGAGAGAGAGAGGAAGAGAGAGTGGGAGAGAAAGTGAGAGAGACAGAGAGAAAGAGAGAGGGAGAGAGAGAAAGGAAGGGAAGAGGGAAGGATAGAGAGGGAGAGAGAGAGAGAGATAGAGAGGAAGAGGGATAGGGGGAGAGAATGAGAGAAAGGGATAAAGGGAGAAAAGGGAGAGAGAAAGAAAGGGAAGGGGGAGAAAGAGGGGCAGTGGAGAGAGAGAGAGAGGAGGGGAAGAGAGAGGAAGATAAGAAGAGAGAGGGAGAGAGAGAGGAAGACAAAGAGAGGGGAAGGAGAGAAAGAGGGGGAGAGAGAGAGAAGGAGAGAGAGAGAAAGGAGGGAGAAAGAGGGAGAGAAGAGGAAAAAGAGAGAAAGAGGGGAAGAAAAGAGAAAAAAGGGAGAGAAGGGAGAAAGAGAGAAAGAGAGAGAGAGAGAGGAGGGAGAGAGAGGGAGAGAGAGAGAGGGGAAGAAAGAGAATGTAAAATCTAATTTTATAACAATTAAATATTTTTTAAAAAATCCCTTCTCTCACAATTTCCACCGTTAGCATTGTACAAACCCTACCCTTTAATAGTGTCGTCTACTGCAGCCACTTTGCCCTCCATGGATGATCTCTAAAACAATTTCTTTCACCACCACCAACAATAGTCTCTTTCATAATCAACAACAAAAATAACATTTAAATTTTTTGAAAGAAAAAGGAGAAGGAAAAAACAAAACTAAAGCATAGACATAGATGGAGGGGAGAGAGAGAGAGAGAGAGAGAGAGAGAGAGAGAGAGAGAGAGAGAAAGAGGGATAGGGAGAGAGAGAGAATGAGAGAAAGGGATAGAGAGGGAGAAAAGCAGGAGAGAAAGAGAGAGGGAGAGAGAAAAAGGGGAGAGAGGAAGACAAAGAGAGGGGAGAGAAAAAGAGGGGAATGGAGAGAGAGAGAGAAAAGGAAAAGAGAGAGAGGAGGGAGAGAGAGGGGGAGAAAGGGAGAGAGAGAAAGGAGGGGGAGAGAGGGAGAAAAGAAGAGAGAGGAAGAGGGGAAGGAGAGAGAGGGAGAGAAGGAGAGAGAGAAAGGAGGGAGAAAGGGAGAGAATAAGAGAGAGAGAGAGAACGGAA
>NC_029788.2:119245259-119254006 GCF_000816755.2 Arachis ipaensis
AGGGGAGAGGGAGAAAAGGGAGAGAGAAAGAGAGAGGGAGAGATAGAGAGAGAGAGAGAGAGGAAGACAAAGAGAGGGGAGGGGAGAAAGAGGGGAAGGGGGAGAGAGAGAGAAAAGGAAAAGAAAGAGAGGAGGGAGAGAGAGAAAGAGGAGGGGGAGAGAGGGAGAGAAGGAGAGAGAGTGGGAGAGAGAGAGAGAGAAAAAAGAGAGAGAATAGAAGGAGAGAGAGAGAGAGAGAGAGAGAGAGAGAGATAGAGAGAGAAGGGAGAAAGAGAAAGAGAGAGATTAGGGAGAGGGAGAAGGAGAGAGAGAGAGAGAGATATGGGGAGAGATGGAGAGAAGGAGAGAGAGTGGGAGAGAGAGGGAGAAAGAGAAAATGTAAAAACTAATTTTATATATGTTAAAATTTAAAACTAGTTTTAGCCTATAAACCAGTTTAAACTGGTTTTTTCAATTAAAACTGGTTTTATTTTTATGAACTGGTGCACTGTATTGTAAACTGGTTTAAAACCAGTTTCTTATTTGACAAAGTAGTTTGGTTCAGTTTCTAAACCATTTAAAATGGTTTAGTGCAGTTTCAGTTTAGTTTATGAAAAAACTGAACCATGAACACTTCTAGTCGTAAACGTGTGTTTCTCTCTGCTTTCTCCTTCATTCATTTACGTGCTTTTCTCTCTCTGTTCTCTTTCTTCGTTATTCTCGATTTTATTTGTTTTTTGACATCAGGCTCTGAAATCGTTTTTGAAGATAATGGATGATTCAATTTCAAATTGTCAGCTGAACCAGAGCGAAGTGAATTTTGAAACTGAATCCAATGAAGTTCTTGAGGTGTGATTTAGTTTTAGTTAGTAATTGAATCTGAATTTGAATCTAGTTAGTAATTTTTGATTGTGTAGTTGAATAATGCATGAACGTTGCTTGTGATATTTGCTGTTTATTCTTCCTTGTTTGAATTGAATCTAATGTACTAGTTCTCATTAGAATTAAAATAATTTTGTCCATATTATATCAGATATTCAGGTGTAGATTTGGAATATTTGGGTGTATTTCAGAGAAGTTTGGGTGTATTTACAGTTTATGACTTTTCATCTAACGGAGGGTGAATTGTCTTATTATTTTAGTTGAATTGTTTTAGTTTATGTTTAGTTATGATTCATGAATCTGATTTTTCTTATTTTTGATGATGGTTTTATAGTTGTATTTGCGTTCTATACTTTATGCTTGTTTTAATATGGTGTATTTTGAGTGTATTTTGCAGACCTTCTGTGGTGTTGATGACCAGTTTGTCCCCAAGGTTTGGATGACTTTTAACACCCTTGAAGATGCTGCAAAATTCTATAAGGATTATTCGAATGTTGCAGGTTTTTTTACAAGAGTTCGGAGCACAAATAAGAAGGAAAACGAAATTAAGAATCAATTGATTACATGTAGCAGAGAGGGAAAATGAAAATCAAAAATATCTCCGACCGAGAAGACAAATCCCTTAGCTGGTTTAAATAATCCTGCAAGAATTTATATACACGTATTGAAGGATGTTGGTGCTTGGATCATTTTCGAAGGTCATGTTGCATCATTCACATTCTTGCTGTCCAGATCAAGCACAGATGCTCAAACAACACAGGGAACTAAGCATGTTCGTGCGTCGTACAATAGAGAATAACGAGAAAACTGGTATCAGACCTAGCAAAACTTACCAATCATTTGTTGCATCAGCCAGGGGTCACCGCGAGTTAAATTTATCGAAAAAGACGTGAGGAATTATATCACTAGAGAAGTGAGGAATGTTTTGGAACAAGAGGATGCAAAAAAATTCGGGAAATACTTATTCAGAATGAAAGAGAAGAATCAGAATTTCTTTTTCAAGCTCGAACTCGAGGACAATCAGTCGATTAAGCTTGCTTTTTGGGCGGACGCAAGGAGCAGAGCTGCCTGTGAGTATTTTGGAGATGTTATTTCATTCAAAACCACCTACAATACAAATAGGTAGCATGTTGTTCTGGTTTATAATGCTCAATTAATGTTGTTTTTGTGAATTTGCTGCAGAGGTGTATATCGGAGGTTTTTAGGGGTATAAGATCATTATTTGGGTGTATTAATGATTCTTATTCTGTTTTTGTCATAATTTGTTTGAGATATAATCTAGTTTGTGGTTGTTTTATCGGGGTGAATCACCACGGTCAGTCAACACTTCTTGGATGCGCTTTGATGAAAAACGAAGATATTGAATCATTCAAATGGTTATTTCAATGTTGACTTTGTTGCATGGGAGGAAATGCTCCGAAAGGGATTCTCACTAATCAATGCGCATCGATGCAAAGGGCTATCGAGACTTGTATGCCCACATCAATTCACCGTTGGTATACGGCACATCACGAAGAATATTTCGGGCAAATTAAACAGCTACAAGAGACACCTAAAAATCGAACAAGAAATGAACCATGTTGTTTGGAACTCTCATACTAAAGAATCATTTGATAGGAATTAGAATGATTTTCTGCTGAAGTTTGGTCTTGTGGATAATAAGTGGCTTTCAGGTAATGTGTTTTAAATCTATAGCAGAGGTGTAAATTGCATGTTTTTGGGTGTATTATAGGCTGATTTGGGTGTTTTTTTCAAACCTTTATGAAGACCATCATATATGGGTTCTAATTTACCTGGATCACTATTTCTGGGCAGGGATGAGAAGCACACAAAGGAGTGAGCGCATGCATTCGTTTTTTAACAAGTTTATTACAAGGAACAGCTCACTTATCCAATTTGCCACATAATACGATAATTGCCTTGGAAAGAGGGAGCAAAGAGAGAGAGAATCGGATGCTGCAGATATTCACACTGTCATACCGTGTGCAACAAAGTCCTTCATAGAAGCTCAGTTTCAACATGTGTACACCCACCAAAATTTCAAGGAAGTCCAAGCACAATTCAGAGGGAAGGAGAATTGCATCACAAGATTGACCAATTCCGCTTTAGGCTATTTAGTATACGAAGTTGGAGAACAAGTTTTCGACTCAACATTAAACAAGTTTGCTGTTACTTATGATTCAGTAGCAGCCCAAGTGAAATGTCAGTGCTTATTATTTGAGTCAAGAGGGATATTGTGCCATCACGTCCTAAGTATGTTAAGCTTTGAACGAGTAACCCAAGTGTCACCAAGATACAAATTGGAACGATGGAGCAAGAATGTAAAGAGGAGACACACTCATATCAAGAGCAGCCACGACGAGTCACTATTAGAGCCAAGAAGCAAGAGGTTTGACGAATTGGTGTTTCGTTCGCAAAATATATACGGATTTGCATCAGAATCCGAGGAGCTCACTGCCATTCTGCACCGTGCCTACAATAACGTCGTGGTTGAGATGGAAGAATTGAAAGCAAAAAGGAAGGGGTCATCTTCGTTATCTTACGAAGATGCTAACTTGAAATCCGTTAACGAGCTTCAAAGTCCTCTGAGGGTTCGAACAAGAGGACGTCCAAAAAATAGGCTAGGTTCAAATAGGGCCGTCAAAATGGGCCAAATCCGTTGGGTCAGCCCATTTACCCATTTAAATGGGCGGGCTATGCCTCCAAAATGAAGCCCGTTTAAATTTCGGGTTATACGGGCTAGCCCGCGGGCTAAACGGGTGGCCCGTTTAATTTTTTTTACATTTTTTTAAAAACAGTAGCACTTTTAGCTGATATTTTCATCAATCCGACCCGAAAATCCGATTCATCAGCAAAAAAAATTATTTTTTAAAGATTTTTAACCTAAAAGTAATTTTTTGTCAAAATATTTTTTTAAAAATAAAAGGATAAACGGGCTGGCCCGTTTAACCCATGATGGTTTATCAGTGGCTAAGAGAAGGGGGTTGAATCTTAGCCCTTTTTCGCTTAATAACACTTGCTGTCCTTTTAGAACACTTGAGGAGATATTTTTTGTTTTTGTCTCGTGCCTAGTCAAGAGACTTTTTCTTTTTGTCTCGTAACCAGCCAAGAGATATTTTTCAGTTTTGTCTCCTATACAGTAGAAACAGAAATGGAGTAGAAGAGAGAGAAAATCACACCAAGATGTATCCTGGTTCAGCTGCTAAATGCAATGCAACCTACATCCAGTCTCCATCACAACAATGATGGAATTTTCACTATAATCATGATTACATACACTAATTCTCCCTAGGAACTACCCTTCCTATCTGGGACAAGTCCAGAATCTAATCCCAATCCTGAACTTGACTTGGTAACTGCCAAGCTTTCAACTACTAAGTGCTAACCCAACTTGCAAGTGATTTCTACAGAATCATGAAACTCAACAGAGATATACAAATAACCTCTAAGGACATCTATGGCTTTTTCTTTTAATTTTGTGCACTCTACCTTTTTCCGCTCTATGACTTTTTCTTACAAACCTCACTGTTTGCCTTTTTCCATGAGACTCAAGACAAACAAAATTAAACAGAAAATTACAAAATAGAAAACATTGAAGGAGAAGAACTTCTGTTAGCTTGGGTAGCTATAGGAACACTGTGCTTTCACTCTTTTCCTTGCCTCAAGCCCTGGCTGTTCTCCCTTATTTATAGAAGGGGAAGCCTCCAAGGTTGAAGCTCTTGAACCGAGCCAACTTCTTCTTCTTCATGCAAAAACCGGTTCGGCCAGAGAGAGAGAGGAGAGGAAACCGAATGTAAAACCCAACATGCAATTACCTCTGTGTCTTCCTTTCACACCAAGCTTCATCAATCTGGGCCTTCCATCTTGACTTGCTCTCCAACACGGATTTCTAGCCCTTGATAAGTTCTTGATGATGACAGCTCCTTCTGCTCTAACTTCTGCCTCATCCTCCACGTAGCTACTGTAGCTACCTCCTGTAGTGGTTGAGCAAAAGCAGAGACGAGCCATGCTTCAAGGATCTTCTTCCTCTGAGATCACTTCACCACATCTTACCTTTTGTGGCAAAGATCTCAGCCACACCATACTTTTGATTTTCTTTTTCTTGATGCCATCATCACAATGGCCATGCTACTAGCTTTTTCAACCTTCTTCTGATAGCTTAAACTTTCTTCCATATTTCCTGTGAAGTGACCGAAGCTTGAAGAAAGAAGAGAGAAGAGAGAAAACTTTCAATGTGATTTGAACAAGTGAAATAAATTAAATTACTTCTCTTTTGCTTAGTAACGTGTAGCATCATTAAAGCAATCAAATCAATTTCTCTTTCTCTTTCATGTTTCCAATGCTTGCATTAAAACCAAGATAATACAAATTTAAATTCTATAACCCATGTGAGTGGGTAACCGAACTCATCAAGCATTTTCCCTTTTCCTTTCAATTTCAATTCGGACCAAGCTCTTGGTCTTTTACCAAAAAAATTGATTTGGGCTAATAGTCATTAAATCTGGCCCAACTACAATAATAATAATTCAGCCACAGTTTTTAAAGCATTTTTGTAACCAAGACTGAATTTCTTCAATCATATTGGGCTTGCCATATTTCTTTTTGGCCCAAGTCAAAATCTGCAAGCAACAAAAATTATTAATTAGCAAATATGAATTAAAAATTAAATTAATAATTTTTGTGATTAATTATATTAATAATGTTTGATCATCATCAATTTAATTTGGAGTTTTCCAAACTCATCAATCTCCCCCTTGATTACAAACATTATTAAAAATTAAAATGAAAAGAGTAGAGTTTAGAGTACTCCCTTTGAAGATTAGCATTCCTCCCCCTTTTCAAATGTTACATAGCTCCCCCTAAATATATGCCATATTACCAAGGAAAGCATTACTTGTAACATATTTGATCAAGCCTAAAGCCACCATGTATTCAACATATGGTATTTTGAAATGTTGAATAGCTTGATTTATAAGCAGAAGTAGAGTGATAAATAAAACTAATTTGTTATCATATAAATGATTTTTTGCTCAATAACAATCAAAATGCTTGAGTACAGAGTACAAGGCAAACAAAAACACAGTTGATAATTTCCAAACAATATGCTGCCTAATATTTTGATTAAATGAACAACATTTTCCAGTCATCAAATCAGAGTAAAAATTATCAGTTTAAAGTAAGGAAAATATTTTCAATTTAAACAAAATCATATGAAAACAAATTATCCAACATATTAGAGCTTAAGAGAATTATCATAACATAACTAGGTTCCAAAAACAGCAAGCATTTCAACAAAACAAAGAAAATTGTTCTAAATACAGCATGTATTTCAACAAAACAGATCATAGAGTTTACGCATAGGGGTGATTGTAACACCCTAACTACCAAAGCTCACACTTCCGGCTGCGCGACTCTGATAGTTCGGACATTACGACGACTTTTATATTATTTAATACTAAAATATGAGCCTATTTAAAACTTTAAATCGCTATACCACTCCCAAAATACTTTCATTCGACAACGCACATCCATAGATACCATACAACTTTCAGAAACTCATAAAGAGTACATCTATATATATACATACATATATATAAACATTATTACAAGCATTAACCAATACAATTCCTATCCCTCTTACAGATTATATCAAGATAAAAGCGAGGGTACAAAGAATAATAATCTAGAGCAATACAGAGAGCATTTCAACAACTAAATAAACTCTTCGTGACTTCTGTGCCATATCCTGAAAGGGGAAAAATGTAGGGAGGTGAGAACATCATCCTCGAAAGGGTTCTCAGTAGAGGGTTTTTGGGAATTACTGTAATAGGATACGTGAAGATAAACCGTACCCGTGATTAATAACCGTCTTATGCCTCTTTTCAAAAACAACGGTTTATTACAATAAAACTAAAGTCTGAAAGTCTTTTCTGAAAGAAGAACCGTTCAATTCTCAAAAACTCAAAAGCCCTTCAAAACGGTTTATCTATGCGGAACCAAAATAGCCTTTCATATTTTATTCCAAACCAGAAACACAAAACCGAAATCAACCATCGATTCATCTCATTCCAACCACGGCCCTAGGCCCAAACAAATCCAACCAACAACTAATCACCACAGTCCAACAGAGTCCCAGATGCAAACACAGATAGGAAGTTCAAGCACAAACAAACAGTTATTACAAGTAGAACAGTTAGCAATTAATCACATAGGCAAACCAAGTATAATATGCACACCCAAGCAATGTCACATAGATGCATATGATGCATGCCTGTCCCTAGTGGCTGATGATATCATCTGTCGGTTATAGAGCCAACCCGACAAGTCCTGGTAGCTAACCATTGGACTGTCCCTCTGTCGCGCATCCCCAACTCGAGTTATACTCAATATAAACTTGATCATAATCATGATCCATATCCAACACCCTCACTGGTGTATATTCACGGGGGCGAGCTCATCCGGGCTTTCACAGTGCCCGGCCACACTTACGACATAGGGTCAAAAGAGCTTCGAGTCTCAACCTGGAGCACGTGGTGGCTAGCCACTGCTTTCTCCCAGGAAAACTCTTATCTCCGATAGTGGAAGTGCAACATTCACATTTATCAATGATTCAGCATAAACATGCATTCAATCTCATCCATGGATCAACATCCATCTCAGCCATTCGACTCACGGTTCATTCCAGAACCAGCCAATATCCATATCATACACAGCCATTCCGGCTCACGGTTCAATCCAGAACCAATCAATATGTATAATCATACACAGCCATTCCGGCTCTCAACAAAACAGCACTTCCACATTCAAAATCATCAAATTCATGAAATCGGCATTTAAGCCATAAATCATTTTATCAATTCATTTCACTTTGAAATAAAGTTTCAACTCTTTTCAGCCTTGGCTTTAAAGATCTCATTTCTCAAATCATCTTAGGCTCATAAGCCACTTTTACTCAAGGTAAATTCCCCTTTTAAAAACAATGCCACTCTCGGCACCCTCTTTCCAAAACTTCCATAATCATGGCAAGTTAAAAATCTCTTTGAGATATTCAAAATCACCCATCCAACAATGGGATTTTATAACAAAAGTTTCTCGGCAGAGTCCCAAGTCTTTAGGGGAGAATAACATAACTCATTTCGCCAAATTCATTTAAAATCATTAAAACATTGGCTTTCCGATTTGAGTAATAAAATAGGATCTACGCCAAACCGAGTCACGTAATCCTTTACTTCTTTCAAAGCCGTTTCCTTTACTTAGGCAAAACCAACTATAACCCCCATGATAAATTCTAAAGCGTTTCAACTGTCCAAAATTGTTTTAGTCTTGCAAAAATTCAGAATTCAAAGAGTACTTAAAACCTTTCTCAAAACATTTCAAAATGAAACTCGTCAATAGACATTCAGGTTCTTTTAAAGTCAATTGAAACTTCTTTAATTGAAACCCCAAGTCAAATTCAAAGGCATTGCCCCTGTCACATTTAAAACAGCTTTAAAACATAAGTTTCATCTAAATAACTTTCTCCTGAAAGAGATACAATGCCTTTCTTAAGAAGCAAGACTAAATCACAATTTCCTCATTAGTAATTCATTTCAAAAGCATGAATCATCCTTTTCTTGATAATTCAAATAAAATAGTAGAAGTCTTTAACTCATCATTTTTCCAAACAACATTCAATAAAGACTCGGATGTTATAGAAATTTCGGCAGCATCTCCCCTAAAACTTGGACTTTGTCACCCGGTTTGGGTCCCAACTAAACCGTTCCACAATCCTTTTCAACAGTCCAGAATCCAAAATTAATTCAAAATCAAGCTAAATCCAACAGTCACCTCAATGGCATATCTCAAGGAAACCGTTTCAAAATCACACCAATATCAACCGAATTAAC
>NC_029788.2:119254147-119268057 GCF_000816755.2 Arachis ipaensis
AATTCAAAATCAAGCTAAATCCAACAGTCGCCTCATTGGCATATCTTAAGAAAACCGTTTCAAAATCACACCAATATCAACTGAATTAACTCATTTCCAAAGCTTTAAAGAAACGGTTCAGCGACATTCATTTATCAAACTAGATCATTTAAAGCAAGCCAGGCTGAATTCAAGAGTGGATTCTATTTTTTACGTTCTCAATAAGATTAACTCAAATCAATTCTCAACGGGTTAAACTCGATCTCAAAGCTTTAAAAGAATCAACTTGAAAAGCATTTCGTTTCACAAAACCACACAACAATTCAACCAACAGACGTTCATAACCAACCAAGGCAAATCAAGCCATACATAAGGCCGATAAAATCACCAAATACACATTCACTCACATCAGTATCCATATATAATAATTCCAATATAAAAAATATAGTTTTTGGAAAGCGCCCCTACCTCAAAACGCAAATCTATAACCCAAACATCTCACAGAGTCCTTTCCGTCTCAACCCGAACTGACGGCAACCAAAACCTCAGCTCCCAGTCATGTTCGCAATAACCATAGCAACACTAATCGCAACATACAATAATCAGGACTCGACCCCACGTTATCAAAACTCATATTCATTAACCAACACAACCGAATACTAACGCAAGGCTTTTCGAAACATAATTACTTACCGAAACTAAGAAAAAACGGCTGAACCGAAACAGCGACGGTCTCTGGGCTGGTTCGGCGGCAGCCCGGCAGCCACCCCAAGCGGCAGCGGCAACAAATTCCGATCACGACAACTGAAACCAACACGCAGTGACTATAGTATTTTCGGAATTCAAAAAGGACAGAAACCGCAATTAAAACCCTTACCGGCAAACTTTTTCGGCGACGGCAGCAGGGTCTCAAGTGGCAGAAGCTCAGCCCGGAGCTCCGGCAGTGATCCCAGAAGCCACATAACCACTCCCGGCGGCCAGAAACACAGAGATGCAGCTCCCTTCTTCGGTGGCGACACCTGCGGCGGCCTGAACGGATTTTGCCGGCGGCGGTTGGGCTTACCATCATCAGCAGCAGCGAGCTTAGATGGTGGCAGCGGCGTGAGGCGGCGGCGTCTTCTCCTCACCAGCGGCAACAAGGGTGGAGCTTCTCCTCAGCCCGTAGCTCGCAGCTCACGTTTCTCTTCTCAACGGCGTTCTTCCGTTCGCACCTCCAATGGCACCGGCGAGGGCAGCTTCTGTGGCAACGGCAAGGAAGCTCGTGACGGTGACAGGCGGCGTCAGACCCTAGCGCTGGCGGCGGTAGACCCTAGCGTTGGCGGCGGCACGGCATGAACCCATCTCGCGAGGCCTTCCTATCAGTCTCTTCCCCTCTCGCCTCAGCCCCGATCTGTGATGGAGATGGCCCGCGAACAACGGCGGCAACCTCAACTGGGCAAGACACGGTGGCAGAACGTTTCCCCGCGTGCAGCAGCTCGGCGTCTCGCTCGGAGGCATCGGCGGTGGCGGCGAGTCCCAGTGGCGCCAACAGACATCTCCCTTCTTCCCTTTCCATCTGCCGTTACTTTTCTGCTTCTGTCTCTTTCCTTTCATGGAAGAAGAGGAAGGAAAGCCGTGTGTGCTGCTGTTAGAAGGGAGGGCTACAGCAATTGTGGGGAGACCGGGTCGAGTTAGGGTTTTCAGAGTTAGGGTTGCATTTCCAAAAGTTAGGGTTAGGAGCATTTTAGTAATTTCAAATGAAATTGGGGAAAATATAGTAATTGAAACCCAAATTAAATCCAACACTAATTGTATGTAGAAAATACTATTTGCTCATCAATTTCACAAATTATTTTCCGTAAAATGCCCAAATCAAAATGATTAGAGATAATATAGTTAAACTCTTTATTTTTCAAAGTAGCAGTACTAATATTTAAAATATTAATTATTTAATCCAAATCATGTAAAACTCCTATTATTTCATAACTGCCAAATTTATAATCTAAATATAGAAAATAATCCAATAATTATAAAATTGGATAATAATCATAACTTGTCTCAAATCCAATAAATCAAAACTTGCCTTAATCATCTTTAATAAAATGATTTCCAAAATTAAGGCTATAAATAACTATCTGATTTGAGACTTGATCATAATAAGACTTTTCAAAAGTTCTGGGTCTTACAATGATCATAAATCAAAGATGATTTCAGCCCCTGTTTTTTAATTTTTCCAACTTTTTCTCCCCCTTTTGTCATCAATGGGGAACCTGCAAGAACAAATGATAATGATATGCAATTAAATAAAACCAGAATCAGAATATCCAAGAGTCTAACAAAATAACAATGGTTCAGAGTTTCCATCAGCCTACAAAATACCAAAATAATCTAAACAGAAACAGAGTTTAATAGGAAGCCAATAGATCAATCATCAGACAGATTATATTTAGAACCAAATGCATCATCCGCATCGGCAGCCCCCATTTCTTGTTCAAGATTCTAAAGCATCAGATTCACTCTCTCTTTGCATTTGATCCATGCTTTTTCATTCTCATATGCCTGTTTTTTAGCAGCCTTGTAGGATTGCACCATTAATTTTGACATATTGGAGAATTCAGTGAGGACCTCTTTGATTGAATCCGCAACTTTTGTTGGCTCATGTGGACGACTCTCAAGATCACTTTCAGATGGTTCAGATGGCATGAAACATTTCCCTTTGGTACCTTTCATAGAACCAGAGACTCCTCCTCCCTTGATTGTGGAAACTTTATTTTCTACATCCTCATTAGTTAGGTCAACATTAAAATACTCAAAGATGCATGTAAGAAAGATTCCATAAGGAAGATTAGATTTTTTGGTACTTCTAACA
This sequence comes from Arachis ipaensis, assembly GCF_000816755.2. Taxonomy (NCBI): domain Eukaryota; kingdom Viridiplantae; phylum Streptophyta; class Magnoliopsida; order Fabales; family Fabaceae; genus Arachis; species Arachis ipaensis. The sequence goes on from NC_029788.2 coordinate 119,256,975, forward strand.
CATTCCCACATGTGTCTTACCATGAGATATGCAAAAGAGATAGGAGATAAAGTAATAATAGCAAAAAGCACTAAAGTATCAGAAACGGTTACTCTGTGATATGAACCACTCTGAGGCATCAGAATGTGAGTGATGATTCTGTTCATAAGTGCTCTTTCGGCACCAAGAGCTTTGTGGGTCAGAACCGTGCCATCCAAAGCAGAAAAGTTTTTGCAAGTTTGATTCAAAGCAATCTGGTAAGTGACCCCTACTTACGAGTCCCATTTTTCAGTCATGTAAGCAGCTACTCCTTCATCAACATAACCCAAGGCAGCACTGATTGTTTCCTTGTTCAGAGATAGATGAACCCGCTTGACATATGAATGGATTGTGCCATTAATAAGCCTCATGTTCGCATAGAATTCGCAAACCAGAGCAGGATACACAGGTTTCTGAATGTTGAATAAGGGACTCCATTTCAGATTTTCAAAGAGAGTGACAAAGTTTATTCCTTTGGTAGTGAGAGATTCCAAGTTCACTATGTGGGATGCACATAAGTGACGCTTCTTCAGAACTTCATTATGAAACTCATATGAAGCACATGAGTTAAATATGCTAGGATCAAAGTGTGAGTGCCATTTGTTGTACTTATTTTTGAAATCAAGTGATTCCAAATTTGGTGGTTCCTTGGTGTTATGTAGAACGTAACCTTTTGCACGCTGTGTACTACGCCCAACAGAGGGGTGAGGAGTTGATTTTGGTGGTGGTGAATGAGGTAGAGAAGTTTGAGATTCCTCTTCATCTTCTACAATCGTTTTTTTATTCTTCCCTATCTTCTTTCTGGATGAAGATTTTTGAGCTATGACCTTCCTTCTCATGGTTTCGGTTTGCTTGGAAGAAGGTGAAGGGGATGAGGAAGAAGTAGAGTGTATGTGAACGTGTGTATGTGTTTGTGGAGTTGAGGAAAATGGGAAATTTTTTGGTTGAGGGGTTCGGCTACTTCTCCTTGGTACTACCTTCTTTTTCATGTTATGAAAAATGGAGAAGAGAGAGGGAAGATGAAGAGAGGCCGAAGAGAGTGGAGAGGGGTGGGAGGTTATGGAAGCATTAAATGCTGAGTGGAGAGAGAATATTATGTGGTTAATGACCATTAAGTTGAGTGGAGAGAGAGGGTTGTGCGCGGTTATCAAAGGAAAGGATTTTAAAATTAAAACTTGAGAGGTTAGCTCCTAGAATCAAGGGATGAGAGAAGGGAAAAAAAGGATTTTGATTTGACAACAACTCCTTCCTACAAGATTTGATATGACAACTTCCAAAAAAAATGATTAACAAAATGAGGAACTCAAAACGGGTCAGAGTAAGGTCAAAGAGATTTGGAGGGGCCCAAGATAATTAACATCAGTTCAGTCTCCCCCTGAATCATGGCCCGTTCATCATGTCCTAAGATTTGTCTCCTGCCTTCCTACGAGACAAAACCAAACAGAATAAAAAAATTTCACAAATTATCAACAAAACTTAATTCTATCATTCCCAAACTATTCCTCAAAGGGCAGAATCTGTGTTCACACAAGGGTTTAGTGAATATATCCGCAAGTTGTTCTTCGGATTTCACAAATTGAATATCAATAGTACCCTTTTGCACATGTTCTCTAATAAAATGATATTTGATCTCAATGTGCTTGGTTCTTGAGTGCAAAACATGATTTTTTGAGATGTTTATAGCACTCATGTTGTCACAAAACAAGGGTATACTATTGATCTTTAATTTGTAATCCTCCAATTGAGTTTTCAACTAAATTAATTGTGAACAATATACGGAGGTAGAAATATATTCAGCTTCAGCTGTGGATAGAGCTACTGTGGCTTATTTCTTGCTTGACCACATATTGAGTGAGCTTCTAAAGAAGCAACACATGCCGGATGTGCTCCTTCTATCCACCCGATCTCCCGCATAATCTGCATCACAAAATCCCACTGCACAAAAATCATCAGATTTTGGATACCATAAGCCATAATCACTAGTTCCCATAATGTATCTAATAATGCGTTTAACGGCCGAAAGATGAGATTCTTTTAGGTGAGATTGGAATCTTGAACATACACCCACACTTTGAACAATATCCAGTCTAGAGGAGGTAAGATACATAAGTGAACCTATCATTCCTCTATACCATGTTTCATCCGCATCTTTGCCATCATCGTCCTTTTCAAGTTTAGTGTTTGGATGCATTGGTGTTCCCATTGGTTTGGAATTTTCTAGGCCAAATTTCTTGATTAATTCTTTAGCATACTTTCCTTGGTGAATAAAAGTGCCACTAGGAGTTTGTTTAATTTGGAGGCCAGGAAAGAATGTTAGCTCTCCCATTAAACTCATTTCAAACTCACTAGTCATGAGTTTTCCAAACTCTTCACACAAGGATTCATTGGCCGATCCAAACACTATATCATCCACATAAACTTGAACTAGGAGAATATCATCATTAGATGCTTTAATAAATAAAGTAGTATCGGTGGAATCACTTTGAAATTGATTTTCCAACAAGAAGGCACTAAGCCTTTCATACCAAGCTCTTGGAGCTTGCCTAAGGCCATAAAGGGCCTTTGAAAGTTTGAAAACATGGCTTGAAAATTCTTTATCTACAAAACCGGGGGATTGTGCTACAAACACTTTTCTATCAATAAAGCCATTAAGGAAAGCACATTTGACATCCATTTAGAACATTTTAAAACCCTTATGGGCAACATAAACAAGAAGCAATCTAATTGCTTCCATTCTTGCTACCGGAGCAAAAGACTCATCAAAGTCAATACCCTCTTCTTGATCGTAACCTTGGGCCACTAATCTAGCCTTGTTATGAAAAACTTTACCATCCTCACCCAATTTATTTTTGAAAACCCACTTAGTACCCGTTACCTTCTTACCATCCGGATGAGGTACTAGTGTCCAAACCTCATTCTTGTCAAATTGAGCTAGCTCTTCTTGTATGGCTTTGACCCAAGAGGGGTCTTCAAGATCTTGCTTTACATTGTGAGGCTCCATTTGAGACAAGAAAGCAAAATTGCCTTGTTCGACTTGCCTTTTGGTTGAGGATCTTGTTGTTACACCATGGGAGGGATCACCAATGATGAAGTCACGAGGATAACCCTTCATGGACTTCCATTCTCTTGGTCTTCGGAGTGATGTTGAGTTTTGATGAGCTTTAGCAGGTGGTTCTGTTCCAGATTCTCTTACTAGCTTAGGAGACAAAACTGAAATGTCTCCTCCATCCTGATGAGACAAATTTGGACGGACAGATTCTTCATTTTGAACAGACTTGGGATTTTCTTCACTGGCTTCCTTGTTGACAGCATCTTCATAATCTGTATCATCTTCAATCACAGCACTGGAAATTGAGTTAGTATCACAAAAAGAAACGTGTATGGATTCTTCTATAGTTCTATATTCTTTGAGGTAAATTCTATAAGCCTTGCTAGTGGTGGAGTATCCAACAAACATCCCCTCATAGGATTTTGGATCAAATTTACCAAGATTTTTTTTATTGTTAAGTACAAAGCATTTGCATCCAAAGACATGGAAATACTTAAGATTAGGAGGGGTTCCTTTCCAAAGCTCATAAGGAGTTTTCTTTAGCCCTTTTCTAATGATAGTCCTATTCAAAATGTAACAAGCTATATTTACAGCTTCAACCCATAGAAATTTTGGAACCTCATTTTCACATAGCATAGCTCTACTCATCTCTTGAAGGCTTCTATTCCTTCTTTCAACCACCCCATTTTGTTGAGGGGTTCTAGGGCATGAAAAGTTATGAGCAATTCCAAAATCATCACAGAATTTTTCAAAATCTTGATTTTCAAATTCTTTTCCGTGATCACTTCTCAAATGGGCAATTTTTAAATCTTTTTCATTTTGAATTCTTTTGCAAAGAGTTGAGAAAGCATGAAAAGCATCATTCTTATGAGCAACAAAAAGTACCCAACCGAATCTAGAGTAATCATCCACCACTACCAAACCATAGTGTTTACCTCCTAGACTTTGAGTCCTTGTTGGACCAAAAAGATCAATATGTAACATTTCTAATGGCCTCTTGGTTGAAATTCCATCTTTTAGTTTAAAAGATGATTTTACTTGTTTGCCTAATTGACAAGCATCACAAGTAATATCCTTATCAAATTTAATATTTGGAATTCCTCTAACCAAGTTTTTCTTAACTAGCTTAGAAATTTGGTACATGCTAGCATGACCCAATTTCTTATGCCAAAGCCATTTTTCAGATTCAAGAGAGGTAAAACATGTTACTTTTTGATCTTTTAAATCCTCAAGAGTCAAACCATACACATTATTGCACCTTTTTGCTTCAAACAAAATATCCCCAGATTTTTCACAAATAACTAAGCATACCAATTTTCTAAAAATAACTTCATATCCAAGATCACATAATTGGCTCAGACTTAGTAAGTTGTGTTTCAAACCATCAACAAGAAGAACATCATTTATAAAAGAAGAAAAACTTTTACCAACTTTTTCAACGGCCACTATTTTTTCCTTTACCATCATCACCGAAAGAGACAAACCCTCCATCATACTTATCAATCTTAATGAAGAAGGTTGTCTTTCCGGTCATATGCTTAGAGCATCCGCTGTCCATGTACCACATATTGTCCTTCCGCTTGGATGCTAGGCATACCTACAAAATGAGCTCAAGTGACCTTAGGTATCCAAATCTTCTTGGATCCTTTCATGTTAAACCATCTTTTATGTCCCAATCCATTGTAGTAAAAAACAACTTTGCAAACTTTGTTACCAATCATTCTTTCACCAAAGAAACATTGAATGGAAAAGTGACCATTCTGGTTGCATAGTCTACAAAATCTTGGAGTTGCTGTTTTGTTAAAGCTTGTTGGGTTTTGAAACCTTATATCATTAGAAGATGAAGCCACGTTTTCAAAAGGAACTTTTTCAACAGCTTTGAAAGTTTTGTGTAAACCCAGGCCAGCTTTATCATAAAGAGGTTTTTGACTAGCCAAGATTTGATTTAGATTTTCAGAACTTTGAGTGAACTTGGTTAAGTCTTCTTTAAGCTTTTTGACCTCTTTAAGCAACTCTTCATTTTCTTTAAAACAGTTCAGATATGCAACCATAGAATGATTACTTTCACAGCTTTTAAGTTGAGCTTTTAACTGCTTGTTTTCTTCAACAAGTTCAACAGCAGTTTCAGCCTCCCTTAACTTTTCTTTGAGAAAGCCATTTTCAGCTTTAAGAATGGTGATTTGTGATTCAAGATCTTGGTTATCAAGCAAAAAGCATCTAATTTTTTCAGAAAGGTGGTCTATCATAAGATGAAGATCTTTAGTGTCAGGGTTATGAATGACTACCTGTTCAACGTGATCTGCCATGAGACATGGTTGTGACTTGGTTTCTGATTCTTCATCATCTTCTGAGTCATTTTCCAAGTCCTCCCAAGAAGCCATCAGTCCTTTCTTCTTTCCCTTCTTTGGCTTCTCTTCCTTCTTTAACTTAGGGCAATCAAATTTGAAATGGCTAGTCTCTTTGCAGTTGTAACAAATTACCTTGCTAAAATCTTTCTTTTGTTTCCTAGAGCTGCTTCCTTTGCTTCTTTCCTTGAGTTTCACCATTTTTCTGAATTTTTTAGCAAACAAAACAAATTCATTTTCAGAGGAGTTATCACTGGATTCATCATCCAGAGGGTTAGAAACAGATGTAAGAGCTATTCCTTTTCTTTTTGAATCTTTTTTCAAATAAGTATTTTCAAAAGCAAGTAAATTTCCTCTCAAGTCATCATATGTCATAGAATCAAGACCACTACTCTAGATATTATCAATGCTTTTGTTTCCCACTCTTTTGTAAGACATCTTAAAACTCTCCTCACAAGCACAGATTCAGGATACTTAATCCCCATAGCATCCAAGCCAACAATGATGGTGTTGAATCTTTCAAACATTTCATCTATTGATTCTCCTTCCTTCATTGTGAACATTTCATATTCTCTGTTCAGTATATCTATCCTGGTCTTCTTCACTATGGTGGTTCCTTCATGAGTGACTTGAAGTTTGTCCCAGATTTCTTTTGCCGTTGTGCATCGTGATACCCGTCGGTATTCCTCGAAGCTGATTGCACAGTTGAGCAAGTTGATAGCCTTGGCATTGAGCTCCACCTTCTTTCTGTCTTCTTCGGTCCAACTGGCTTCTGGTTTAAGAGAGATTACTCCTTCAGCACTTGTGATGGTTGGAAATTGAGGACCCTCCAGGATGATCTTCCATATTCTATAATCTATTGCTTGCACAAAAATCTTCATTCTCTCCTTCCAATAGGTGTAGTTCTTCCCATTGAAAAGAGGAGGTCTATTGCTTGACTGTCCTTCTGTCAGATTGTAGGACACCAGGTTTGAGCCACTGTTCTCTGTCATCTGGATCTTTTCTCCAAGTTGCAAAGCTTGATCTCTTTGAGATCAAGCTCTGATATCAATTGATGGTTTATCAGTGGCTAAGAGAATGGAGGTTAAATCTTAGCCCATTTTCGCTTAATAACACTTGCTGTCCTTTTAGAACACTTGAGGAGATATTTCTTGTTTTTGTCTTGTGCCTAGTCAAGAGACTTTTTCTTTTTGTCTCGTAACCAGCCAAGAGATATTTTTCAGTTTTGTCTCCTATGCAGCAGAAACAGAAATGGAGTAGAAGAGAGAGAAAATCACACCAAGATGTATCCTGGTTCAGCTGCTAAGTGCAATGCAGCCTACATCCAGTCTCCATCACAACAATGATGGAATTTTCACTATAATCATGATTACATACACCAATTCTCCCTAGGAACTATCCTTCCTATCTGGGACAAGTCCAGAATCTAATTCCAATCCTGAACTTGACTTGGTTACTGCCAAGCTTTCAACTACTAAGTGCTAACCCAACTTGCAAGGGGATTCCCACAGAATCATGAAACACAACACAGATGTACAAAGAAACTCTAAGGACATCTGATAAACCCATATTTTATGATATATTTTGTGCTTAATCTGAGTGATTTATTCAATCCTTCACCCACTTATTCATATTAATTGCATGGTTTTACTTTCCCTTCCTTATTATGTGATGTATGTGAAATATATGTTTCCTATGCTTTAAAATTAATTATTTTAATTACCTTTATTTCCATTCGATGCCGTGATTAGTGTGTTGAGTAGTTTCAGATCTTCTAAGGCAGGAATGACTTAAAGGATGGAAAGGAAACATACAAAAATGGAAGGAAAGCACAAAATGGAGTTTTTGGAGAAATTGACATCCACGCAATCGCATGGACGACGCGGCCGCATGCCAAGCGCGAAGAAGCAGCGACGCGGTGGCATGACTGACGCGACCGCGTGACAAGGAAAACTCCGAATGACGCGACCGCGTGACCCACGCGGACGCGTGACAGAGGCCACGCACCAGAAATTGCAGAAAACGCTCCCAGCAAATTCTGAAGCCTTTTTTTGGCCCAAATTCAAGTTCAGAAGGCATAGACCAGAGGTTATGAAGTGGGGGAATGCATCCATTCAAGGGAGACTCTACTTTAGTTAGTTTTCATGATTTAGATTTAGTTTAGATATTGGTCTTGGTTAAGAAATCAGTAACTCAGGAGTTATCAAACTCAAACATGATTGATAATTGTTATCTTGTTAATTAAATTAAACTTCAATAATCCTAATCTTTTCTTAGGAAATAAATAGGATTCGAAGATCAAACCAATTAATCCCTTGACCCTCCTTTATCTTAGTAAAGGTTAACAAAGTGGAATTAAGATTCAGTTTTCATCATCATTGATAAGGATAACTAGGATAGGACCTCTAATTTCTCATACCTTGCCAAAAGTTTATTTACAGTCATTTATTTATTTTACTTGCCATTTAGATTACTTGTTCTTCATTTACTTTAATTGCTAATTAAATCATTCGCTCCTCATTCTCAAACCCCTAATTTACAACCTCCATAACCAATAATAAGAACATACTTCCCTGCAGTTCCTTGAGAAGACGACCCGAGGTTTGAATACTTCGGTTATCAATTTATTTAGGGGTTTGTTACTTGTGACAACCAAAACATTTTTACGAAGGGATTTCTGTTGGTTTAGAAACTATATCTACAATGCAACTATTTTTATAAAATTCTTTACTAGCAAAAATCCTAACGTCAAAAATGGCGCCGTTGCCGGGGAACTGCAATCGTGTGCCTTATTATTGGTTATTGTAAATATTTTTCTTTTACTTGTTATTTGTCTTTATTTTCCCTTTTATTTTTATTAGCCACTATGAACTCTCACCCTTTTCGCTTCGAGTTTGGTTCTAATGTTGTTGAAAGGAATGAAAGTTATAACAGGAACATGCATCAAGGTCAGAGCAATCAAAGATGGATGGAGCCAAGAGGATCTGATAAACCCTTTAGGCAACAACACCATCCAAGATATCATGGACAAAGATCATTCTACAATGCATACCAAGCAAATAGATGTGGTGGACAACCTTGTAATTACCAACAAGCCCCACCCTGTGCTTATAGACCATCCTCTCAACATAACTCCGAACCACCACACTCACAAGCTCCTTTTCACCATTCACCACCGTATGATCCGCATTTACCCCGATTCCAATCCAATCACTCCCAAACACCACCACTTCCCCCTGTACCATATCCAAATCTATCACCCCGAGAATCAGAGGTTCGCCTCAAGAAAACAGTAGATCAACTTCAAACAACCCTTCATCAACTGGAGAAAGCAGTAAGTCAATTATCTTCTAGGCGTTCGAACATTCAAGAACCTCCCACAGCCCCGTGTGGACAATATAATGAAGAGCGTATCATGAAGGAGATACTAGAAACTCCAGTAGACAAGACAGAGCATGGTTTCGTACTGGAACAAGTAGAGGAAGCTGTCATTATTGAAGAAGAAGAGTTGGTTGAAGACTTAGGAGACGCTGAACCTCCATGGGAATCCAAAGTTGTGGAGCATTCTGTCAAGGATGTTATAATTGATGCTAAGGAGGATTGTGCGCAATCCCCAGAGCAAGTCTTTCATGAAGAACTAGACAGAATAACCCAAGAAGAAAGTTTCCTTGATGATGATAATCTCAAGTCAAGTTCTTCTAGTAATGAACTTGCATCCGCAAGTGAATTTTCTGAGATCGAAGGATCTTCCCCAAGTGACTACGAAGATGATACGGAGGTAGATTTCTCTCGACCTCCAGTCTATGACTTAAGTGATGAGGAAGACATAGATGGCTTTGATCAGGACATGTATATATTTGAAGAATCTTGCAAAGAAGTGGAGAAATTCACAGAAGAGCACAAGGGAGTAGAACTCACAGAACCACTGGAACCACCTATGCCAAGGCCATTACCACCCAATACAAGTTTTAACTGGGTACAATCCTTAACCTTTAACTGTATTTTTCCACTTGAATATGGTTTGCTTGAAACAGATGGCCAGCTTAGAGCTCTCTGCGGCTTTAAGAGTAAAAGGGAAATGGCTCGTACTCAGAGCTGGTGCACGAGGTTCAATAAAGTTCCACGCTTCAACTCGAAGTACACGGATTGGCACCATGATCAATCGGATGGATCTCGGAAAACGTTTGGTTATCCTGGTGAGAATCTAATTTCTAAACCGCCCATATGGAAAAGTATAGATCAAGACGAAGGTGGATTTAAAAGCAAAGTTTGGGATCCTGGAATCTATGCTGACAATCATTACCCCGGGAGCCTGACAATCTGTTTGAAGCTGCTCAGAAGCTTCACATGCCTTGTTTGGGACCCCGGAGGCTATTGGCATTCCAAGCATTGGTGGAGATTTCTGGATGAATTTAAGCACAAGCCACCAAAAATATTTTTCAAAAATATTTTTCTTATTTTTATACCAAATTTTCGAAAATAACATAAACAATTAATGTTTTGATTCAAAAATTTGAAGTTTGTTACTTGCTTGTTAAGAAAGATTCAAACTTTAAGTTCTAGAATCATATCTTGTGATTTCTTATGAATCAAGTCATTGATTGTGATTTTAAAAATCAAATCTTTTTCAAAACTAATTCCTATCATATCTTTTCAAAATATCTTCTTATCTTATCTTGTTCAAAAATATCTTTTCAAAATATCTTTTCTAACTTCCTAACTTCTTATCTTTTCAAAATTTGTTTCAACTAACTAACTAACTTTTTGTTTGTTTCTTAACTTTTTCAAAACCACCTAACTAACTCTCTCTCTCTAATTTTCGAAAATATCTCCCCCTTTTTCAAAAAATTTCTTTTTAATTAACTAATTATTTTTATTTTTATTTTTTATTTCAAAAATTTTCGAAAAAAAATACTAAACAATTTTCAAAAACCAATTTTCAAAAATCACTAACCCTTTTTCAAAATAATTTTCGAAAATTATTCCTCCCCCATCTCATTCTATTTATTCATTCATATCCTAACATCTCATCTCACATCTCTTCCATTCTCACAGATGTATTTCTCCCTTTACATCACATTCTTTATCTCCCCCTCTTTTCTTCCACTCACAAAGGGATCCCTATACTGTGGTATAAAGGATCTCTATTATTATTATCATTTTCCTGGCCATTCTTCCTTGTCATATGAGCAGGAGCAAGGATAAGGACATTCTTGTGGAAGCAGATCCAGAACCTGAAAGGACTCTGAAGAGAAAATTAAGAGAAGCTAAAATACAACAATCCAGAGATAACCTTTCAGAAATTTTCGAACAGGCAGAGGAGATGGTAGCCGAAAATAATAATAATGGAAACTGCCAAGTTTCTTGGTGCAATCATGAAGCTGAATGCCAAATTATTTGGCATTGATACTTGGGAAGTTGAACCTCCCTTGTTCATCAATGAACTAAGTGATCTGGATCAACTGACATTACCTCAGAAGAGACAGGATCCTGGAAAGTTCATAATACCTTGTACCATAGGCACCATAATCTTTAAGGCTCTGTGTGACCTTGGTTCATGAATAAACCTCATGCCCCTCTCTGTAATAGAGAAACTGGGAATCTATGGGGTGCAAGCTGCTAAAATCTCATTAGAGATGGCAGACAGCTCTAGAAAACAGGCTTATGGACA
>NC_029788.2:119268099-119274336 GCF_000816755.2 Arachis ipaensis
CAGATTCAGAGGTTGAAGAAGGACTGCTGATGCTGTTGGATTCTGACCTCTCTGCACTCAAAGTGGATTTTCTGGAGCTACCGAACTCGAAATGGCTCCTTTCCTTCCCTTCCTCCGAACAGCAGCCACCGCCACCGCGCCACCCTCTTCCACCGCGCCGGACGCCACCGCCGTCATCCCCAGCCACCTCTCTGCCCCACTCTCTTTCTTACGCCTACCAGGTTCCGACGAATGCCACCCTTCTATCCTTCGTAGTTAATTCATATTTTTCTATTTATGTTCATCATTAGGCTAGTTAGATATACATGTTGTAGTGGATTTTAGGTTGTTAGGTAGCCTAGGATGTGGTCAGTGGATTTAGGTCTGTTTAATTGCGCTGTTCGTGTTTCTTGTTTCATTATTTTCGCAATTCTGCTGTTGCTGTGAGGTTAGTTTTGTTCATATGCTGTAATTTCTTGTTTCATGATGCTCTTTACTCTGATTTTTCATGTTCTTATTCCTTATATGTAATTGCAGCGGTATTTTTTATTCATATGAACTCTTCTGTTGTTGTTTATTTTCTGGGTCAATCCAATTTTAGCCGGAATGCTGCCCAAATCTCTGTAAAATATTTCCATTCATGTCTTGATTTTGGCATTTTCAACTGTGCTTTCCTTAGATTTAACCAAAACAATTCATGAATGCCAAGGCAAGCTTTCTTATTCTTTTTGATTTCCTGGTTCATAATTTTCATTTTTGATGTTTGATTCCAATTTTTTCTATTTCTATATCTATTTGAATCATCATCAACCTGTTTTCCTTATTTGGATATGAGTTACTTATAGCTTCTAACTGTGAATACTTGTTACTTGGAATATTTTCATTATGCCACTTACTTTAACCCACTTTTTACTAACTCACTAATGTTGACTTCCTAAACTCTTTTTCAATTCCAACCTAACCTTTCAAAACTTCTCTTCTGATTTTTTTCACTTTCTTTTAACATTCTAACCATGGCATGATGTTAATTTTTCTATTTAACATGAATTCAATTACATTTTGGATTGTGAATTCTCTTTTTCGAACTTTTAACTCCTATCCTTAATGCACATTTACTTAACTCATTTTCCTCATCCTTTTGCTCGTTTGCCACCTTGTGTTTCTTTTGATTATTTGCCTATTTGTTTTCCTGTTTTCACTATATCCTGGTTTTCTATTTTTCAGGATGTCTGCCAGCCAAAGAAAAAGAAAAGGAAAGGCTACTACTGAAAAACGGAAAAGAGGAGAATCCTCCATGTCCATTATGGATATTATGCATGATGACTCCTGGCGGGAGAAAAATTTTACCCTGCAGGAGAAGGCTGACCAGCTACTCCCTGCTAATGATCCAGTAAAGTTTGCCAACCGATACTGTGAGCTGAAGTATCCAGTGTTTGCAACCTCCAGGAACCTATACCTGGAGAGGACCTTGAAAATCCCAGAAGAACTCTAGCAATACCGCTCTGATCAGATCAAACAAAGAGGCTGGTTCTTTCTGGAGAGAAACCTGACTGAGGTCAATGCATCTTGGGTTAAGGAATTCTACTGCAATTACTTCAAAACTTCTCTAGATGCAGAGAACCTTAGAGAAAAGCAAATTCTGGTCACTGAAGAGGCCATTGAAGATGTTTTGAAACTTCTGCCTAAAACTGATCAGCTGGATGGTTATCAAAGAGCTGAAGAGGACATGCGCTTCATGAAGTTTGATTGGGATGCAGTCAAGGCCCGGATAGCCCTTGACCCGACCGTTCCTTGGATTATGGGTCAGAACACTACCATGCCAAAGGGAATCAAGCGGATTTACTTGAATGATGAGGCTCGGCTATGGCATCAGATACTTAGCAACTTTATTATGCCGAGTACTCATGAGACTGAGATACTAGCCACTATGATCACCCTCCGGTGTGTGATGATGGAATGGCCAGGGTCCACGTCCGAGGCACTCTTCCCTTTCCCTATTTGATTACACAGCTAGGCCGTCGAGCTGACGTGCCTTGGGGGGATGCTGATGAAAAGCCACCTGCTGTAGAATGCAAGAAGATTATCCCTTACAGTAGGAACTTTCTGGCTTTAGGCTACAGACCTCCTTTCCTCACTGCTTCTGGTGCCACAGCCACACCATCTGCCGGCCTTTCTTCCTCTACAACTGCCCCAGCTACCCCTGCCACCACCACTGCACCTCCAACTGCCCCAGAGCCCGTCTATCATCTAGTGTACCGCCTGTTTCGACGGCTTGACCAGATGGAGCGTCGCAACAAGCGACGCTATGAGCACCTGAAGCTGATGATACGATCTGGCGACATCCCCTCCGAGCCTGACACACCATCCGAGGCATCTAAGGAGGAGGCGGATGTGCCCGAGGCTGCGACTCATCCACAGCAGGAGGCAGAGCAGGCAAGCACCCAGAAGGCAGCACACCAGTAGGAGACCCCGCATCAGATTCAGGCTGTAGACCCCGAGATCCCTATCCAGTCAGCACCTCCTCTGCCACAGGCAGCTCCTCAGACCACCACCACAGAGACTCCAGCTATCCGTCCTTCCAGTGATGACACCCCTTCACACCCTGTTTGAGTGAGCACCAGGGACGATGCTACATTTTAAGTGTGGGGAGGTCGCCATCTCTGGCGTATTTTTTGGTGAACCACTACATACTCTTTTTATTTTATTTTTCTATTTTTCTGTATTTTTCTCTTTATTTTTATTTTTATCTCTCAGTACTTATTTATTGCTATTTTTATGTATTTTTACTCTATTTTTGCATTTTGTATTTTTAGTTCATATTTTAGCTATTTAGTTTTAGTTGCAATTCTACTTATTAGTTATAGAAATTGTGGATTAATTAGTATAGTTTACCCTTTTTTTTAGCATAAGATAGCTTAGTTTAAATTGAAAAATATAAAAAGGAAAGTAAACTAGGGACTTGAACATAATAGAAACAATCCACACACCTGTATATATAGCATTACATGTTAGTTAGTTAACAACATTTCATCAAGGAGAAACACTAGAACTTTAAAGCCATTCAATATAAATTTTACGTTGAGAATAATGGGAATTTTTAACTAAACCTGCATGACATACATAACTGATAAATGATTTTTGAGCTAGAGAACACACAGCCTGTGAGTTTTGAGCTTAATTGTATGGTTACATTCAAACCATAATTTTTATTCCTGTGTGTTCCACCCTTCTTATTTATCCTGATGTTCTTTACTTTGTTTTAATCTATATGTCCGATTATAGAATATAACTGCATACCAAGAGAGTGATTGAGGCCATTATTTGATTTTTTGCTCACTTATCCCAAAATAGCTTACCTTTTACATCACCCTTGTTAGCCCTCTTGAGCCTTTAAATCCCCTTTTATTCTATAAACCACATTACTAGCCTTAAGTAGAAAAACAAAATAAAAATCCCAAGTTGAATCCTTGGTTAGCTTAAGATAGAAATTGTGTATGGTTTACATGTGGGAAACCTATTGGGAACATGGATGATAAAAACAAAAAGGTAGAAAAGTTGAAAAGAATAAAATAATTCAAATAAAAATTTTGGGAAGCATGCTCATGTGAAATCAAAATAATTGAATTACCATGTGCATTAAAAAAAAGTGTTATTTTTTAGTATTTGAATAAAGGGGACACAAAAGAATTCCCCAAATGTGAAATAAAGCAATGCACATAGGATAAAAAAAAATAAACATTGAAACATGAGCATGTAACATCAAAAGTGGGAAAATATGGGAAAATAGGTAAAGAAGCTTTGCTTTACAAAGTATGTATGTTAGGTGAGATCTTAGACTAATTAAGGATTCACTTATTAGCTCACTTAGCCTTATACATATACCCTTACCTTTACCTTGGCCCCATTACAACCTTAACTAAAGACCTCATGATTTTTGGTATGTCTATATTCTATAATTGTTGATTGGTTAGATGAAGAACAAAGTTATAGAAAGCAAGAATAAAAAGAAGAATAGAGTGATTAACCCAATAAACACTGAGTGACTAGAGAGTAAACACAAAATCCAGTGAGGGTTCAATAACTCATTAACATATATCTCTGCTTGAATTATTAATTGTCTTGCAAGTTTATAAAATGTTTTTCTCTCCCATCTCAACTCTAAAAGTGCTTTATCATTATCTAAGGTTTGACTATATATGACTCCTTGAGAATGTGAATTAATTCAACTACATGCAAGCTTTATATACAAGTGAATAAAAATTAGAATTGCATGATGCATCTAGGTAGTTGCATTTAGATTAGATTGTATTGCATGATATTCCACCACTTTAACCTAACATTACTCTTGGATTTAACATGAGGACATGCTATTGTTTAAGTGTGGGGAGGTTGATAAACCCATATTTTATGATATATTTTGTGCTTAATCTGAGTGATTTATTCAATCCTTCACCCACTTATTCATATTAATTGCATGGTTTTACTTTCCCTTCCTTATTATGTGATGTATGTGAAAAACATGTTTCCTATGCTTTAAAATTAATTATTTTAATTACCTTTATTTCCATTCGATGCCGTGATTAGTGTGTTGAGTAGTTTCAGATCTTCTAAGGTAGGAATGACTTAAAGGATGGAAAGGAAACATACAAAAATGGAAGGAAAGCACAAAATAGAGTTTTTGGAGAAATTGGCATCCACGCGATCGCATGGACGACGCGGCCGCATGCCAAGCGCGAAGAAGCAGCGACGCGGCCGCATGACTGACGCGACCGCGCTCCTTAAGCAGAACACATATGACGCGGCCGCATGACTGACGCGACCGCGTGACAAGGAAAACTCCGAATGACGCGACCGCGTGACCCACGCGGACGCGTGGTAGAGGCCACGCACCAGAAATTGCAGAAAATGCTCCCAGCAAATTCTGAAGCCTTTTTTTGGCCCAAATCCAAGTCCAGAAGGCATAGACCAGAGGTTATGAAGTGGGGGAATGCATCCATTCAAGGGAGACTCCACTTTAGTTAGTTTTCATGATTTAGATTTAGTTTAGATAAAGGTTCTCTCCTCTCTCTTCTCTCTTTAGGATTAGGATTTAGAATTAGGATTTTATTCGCTTTCAGGATTATCTCTTTATCAGGTTCAATATTCCCTTTTATTTACTTTTGCAATTTAATTTATGAGTTCTTCTATGTTACAGATTACTCTTTTGAATTAATGTTATTTGAGGTATTTCAGTTTAATATTGCTTTCTTTTATTTACATTATTGTTATTCCCATTTGAAGACATTTTTATTCCAGTAGATTTACTTTTCTCCTTTTGGTCCGACCCAGTGCACTTGCTGGTTAGTGGTACGCGTTGTGAAAAGTGTGATTCACAATTCGTGCACCAAGTTTTTGGCGCCGTTGCCGGGGATTGTTCGTGTTTGGACATCTAACGGCTTATTTTGTTGCTTAGATTAGGAAAAATTTTCTCTTTTTGGTTTAGAGTCTTTTATTATTTATCCCTTGTTAAAACACTTTAAATTTATAGCTCAGTTAATTAGAACGTGGTGTTTATGTTCATGGTAATTGGCTATCATATTTTTTAAAACCTTTTTCAAAAATAATTTTTTCTGTTAAATCCTGTGCCAAACTTTAAGTTTGGCGTTTTCAAAAATAATCTTTCTTAAAATTTTCGAAAATTTTCATAACTCATTTGGCTAGAGCATTAATCTGTGTTCTTGGCAATTGGGTTAGAGTCTTTTATATTCTTTTCAAAACCTTCTTTTTCATAAATAATATTTTTTCTATTAAATCTTGTGCCAAACTTAAGTTTGGTGTTTTCTTGTTGATTGACTATGTATCAAAATGGGTTGAGGCTATTGCCACACCCAACAATGATACTAAAACAGTGCTGAAGTTCCTCCAGAAACATATCTTTAGCAGGTTTGGTGTCCCTAGAGTGTTAATCGGTGATGGGGGCACTCACTTCTGCAATAAACAGCTTTACTCTGCCATGGTTCGGTATGGAATTCGCCACAAAGTGGCCATAACCCACCAAAGATTCACCTGAGGACAGTAAGAGCCCAGGGAAAAATAATTCTGGCATTAAAACGCCAGAAAATGGGTGGAAGGCTGGCGCTGAACGCCCAGACCATGCCCAAAACTGGCGTTCAGCGCCAGGAACAAGGCAGGATTGGCGTTCAACGCCAGAAATGGGCAAAAATCTGGCGTTGAACGCCCCAATGGGGCAGAATCCAGCGTTGAACGCCCAAAATGGGT
>NC_029788.2:119274470-119291142 GCF_000816755.2 Arachis ipaensis
CAAAACAAGCAGTGTTTGGGCGTTCAAACGCCAGGAAGACAGGGAGGAGCCAAATCCATTTATCCTACACGTATTTCCATTTTAATTTCAAATTTTATGCTTCAAGGCATGATTTTTACATGAACATGTCAAGAACCCTGATTTCTAAAAACCTTAATTTCTAAAAATCCATCTTTCCAAATTCAATCCAACTCTCTTCAAAATCTTTTCTGAAAACAAATCTATCTTTTTCATTCAAAAATCTTTTCAACTAATCCATATCTTTTTTTTATCTTCATATTATCTTTTTCAAAATCCAAATTTATCTTTTTCAAAAATCTATCCTATCTTTTCAAAATTACACTATATCTTCTATCTTATCTTTTTCAACTCAATCTTTTTATCTTATCTTTTCCAATCTTTCGAAAAACCACCCCCCACCCCTTTAAAATTGGGTTCGGCCTCCCCCTTCCTCCATCACCAAGTGCACCTCGATCTCCTTCTATCCCTCTCCTTTCTTTTCTTTTGCTTGAGGACAAGCAAACCTCTAAGTTTGGTGTGTTTATCCGGTATCACTAAGATCATGGCTCCCAAAGATCAACTGATAAACATAATTGACTTCCTGACTAAGATTTACAAGATAACCATAGATTGCTTCAAACCAACAATCTCCGTGGGATTCGACCCTTACTCACGTGAGGTATTACTTGGATGACCCAGTGCACTTGCTGGTTAGTGGTACGCGTTGTGAAAAATGTGATTCACAATTCGTGCACCATCTTGGTTAAGAAATCAGTAACTCAGGAGTTATCAAACTCAAACATGATTGATAATTGTTATCTTGTTAGTTAAATTGAACTTCAATAATCCCAATCTTTTCTTAGGAAATAAATAGGATTCGAAGATCAAACCAATTAATCCCTTGACCCTCCTTTATCTTAGTAATGGTTAACAAAGTGGAATTAAGATTCAGTTTTCATCATCATTGATAAGGATAACTAGGATAGGACCTCTAATTTCTCATACCTTGCCAAAAGTTTATTTACAGTCATTTATTTATTTTACTTGCCATTTAAATTACTTGTTCTTCATTTACTTTAATTGCTAATTAAATCATTCGCTCCTCATTCTCAAACCCCCAATTTACAACCTCCATAACCAATAATAAGAACATACTTCCCTGCAGTTCCTTGAGAAGACGACCCGAGGTTTGAATACTTCGGTTATCAATTTATTTAGGGGTTTGTTACTTGTGACAACCAAAACGTTTGTACGAAGGGATTTCTGTTGGTTTAGAAACTATATCTACAACGCAACTATTTTTATAAAATTCTTTACTGGCAAAAATCCTAACGTCAACATCTATGCCTTTTTCTTTTAATTTTGTGCACTCTACCTTTTTCCGCTCTATGGCTTTTTCTTACAAACCTCACTATTTGCCTTTTTCCATGAGACTCAAGACAGATAAAATTAAACAGAAAATTACAAAATAGAAAATATTGAAGCAGAAGAACTTCTGTTAGCTTGGGTAGCTATAGGAACACTGTGCTTTCACTCTTTTCCTTGCCTCAAGCCCTGGCAGTTCTCCCTTATTTATAGAAGGGGAAGCCTCCAAGGTTGAAGCTCTTGAACTGAGCCAACTTCTTCTTTTTCATGCAAAAATTGGTTCAGCCAGAGAGAGAGTAGATGAAACCGAATGTAAGATCCAACATACAATTACCTCTGTTTCTTCCCTTCACACCAAGCTTCATCAATCTGGGCCTTCCATCTTAACTTGCTTTCCAAGACGGATTTCTAGCCCTTGATAAGTTCTTGATGATGACAGCTCCTTCTGCTCTAACTTCTATCTCATCCTCCACGTAGCTACTGTAGCTACCTCCTGTAGTGGTTGAGCAAAAGTAGAGACGAGCCATGCTTCAAGGATCTTCTTCCTCTGACCGAAGTGGATCTCCACCATTTTTGGTATGGAGAGCTTGAGATTACTTCACCACATCTTACCTTTTGTTGCAAAGATCTCAGCCACACCATACTTTTGATTTTCTTTTTCTTGATGCCATCATCACAATGACAATGCTACTAACTTTTTCAACCTTCTTCTGATAGCTTAAACTTTCTTCCATATTTTCTGTGAAGTGACCGAAGCTTGAAGAAAGAAGAGAGAAGAGAGAAAACTTTCAATGTGATTTGAACAAGTGAAATAAATTGAATTAATTTCCACTTCTCTTTTGCTTAGTAACGTGTAGCATCATTAAAGCAATCAAATCAATTTCTCTTTCTCTTTCATGTTTCCAATGCTTGCATTAAAACCAAGTTAATAAAAATTTGAATTCCATAACCCATGTGAGTGGGTAACCGAACTCATCAAGCATTTTTCCTTTTCCTGTCAATTTCAATTCGGACCAAGCTCTTGGTCTTTTACCAAAAAAAATTGATTTAGGCTAATAGTCATTAAGTCTGGCCAAACTACAATAATAATAATAATTCAGCCATAGTTTTTACAGCATTTTTGTAACCAAGGCTGAATTTCTTCAATCATATTGGACTTGCCATATTTCTTTTTGGCCCAAGTCAAAATCTGCAAGCAACAAAAATTATTAATTAGTAAATATGAATTAAAAATTAAATTAATAATTTTTGTGATTAATTATATTAATAATGTTTGATCATCATCAATTTAATTTGGAGTTTTCCAAACTCATCAACCCATCAGGCTGGTCATAAACGGTCCGGGCTGAAAAATTATGGCCCGTGAATAAAGCGGGTTTAAACGATCCAACCTATTTAACCCAGGAGTTTAACGGATCGGGGCCTAAATAAGTCGGGCTAGCCCGTTTCACAGCCCTACTTATGGTCAAAAGTGTAAATGCCATTTAATTTCTAGCTACGCCTTGGAGGAGATACTCCCAGGTATATTAGTCACGAATAACAATAAAATCAGGCCAAAATTTAAAGAAAATTCAATTTCAGTGGCAAATTTTGCCACACTCATAAGATTATGGTGTTATATCAGGAACAAGTAATAAATTGTTTAATACGAAAAGCAATATTTTTGTATGGATTAGTAAGAATTGAAGAACCTTTACTAGTGACACTAATACTTGTACCATTACCCACATACAGTTGATCAGAATCTGTTGTTAGCATATTTGAAGCATCATTTGTGATGTGATGGCTTGCACCAGAATCTGGTAACTTTGCAGCCTCACTAATGGTAGATGTTGTAGAGATATAAGCTCTGAGTTGATGAAAAGATGATGGTGGTGGTGGAGGTTGAGAGGTTCCATAAGGAATTTGGGGTTGTGTATTATAATTGTTTGTCATAGGGGTAAATGATGAGTCAAAACGATAACAACAATGTCAAACAACATGTCCCAAGCGACCACATAGTTGGCATTGAGGGCAATTGTTGGTGTTTCCAAATCTTTCTCCTCCTCTGGAATTACGACTACCTCTTCCTCTACGGCCAAACGCTCATCTGCTATAATTGAAAGGTAGTGAGGATTGAGCAAGATTCGCAAGATGCATACCTGAGTCAGGGTTTCTTGAAACGATCCAGCGTATTGTCAAAGGCAAAAAGATAATTTTCTGCTTCAACAACTTGATAAGAGTCCAATTTAGCCATCACAGTTCCTATATAGACAGAATATTCTTCTAAAAGGCTATCTAAAATGGTTTGAATGTGATCATCTTCAGCGACTACACAACCAATGGAAAAGATGGAGTCAACAATTTTTTGAATCTGTGCCAAATAATCTGAGAAATAAGCTCCTTTCTTGATTGCTTTCAATTGGGATTTCAGAGTTTAAACTCGTGAATTTGATGCGGCAGTGAAGTATCAATCTTTTTCCAAATTTCATAAAATCATGCTGAACCAATAACTTTGTTTTGATAATTGATAGTCATGGATGCAACAATCCAAGAAAAAAGAGTGAAATCTTGTAACTTCCAAATCTTGAATGTTTCTGATTCAGATTGCGTTTTTTTGGTTGGATCTGTAACAAATTGTTCAGGAATCTTATCTGCATAAGGTGATCCTGCATACTTCTACTTTGGATGGTTAGGAGAGCTTGATATCTCCATGTTGAGTAGTTCTTTTTGTTGAGTTTGTCTGAAATAGGAGAGAATGCTTTCTTATTGGTGGAATCGGACGGATAAATCTCCATAGCTGATGCATAGTGGTAGCAGTAACACAACTAGAGATAACAAGAGAATATTTCTACTAAGAACGTGCCATATTGCAACTTTGAGTAATTCTGAATTTTTTTTTTTTTTTTTTTGCTTATTTTTTTCTTTCATTTTACATAGCTATTTATAAAGGTCGAAAGTCAAGCGGTCAAAAAATATGGAAGATATTTCATTAATGTTTATTTGACCAATTGATATTAATTTTATCTTTAGTTTTGATTTTGTATTGAATATTTTAAATATGTTTTATATAGTTATACATAATATTTGCATTTATAACCTTCCTAAATTTATTTCTCCTATATTTACAGTTGGCTTTCAACCACTATATATAGCTATACATGCATGGGGAATTGAGGAATCAGTGTGTTACTCATAGAAGTACCTCTTATGAGTCAGACAAGTGTGTTTGAAGCTAAGATACTTTTATCAATTTTGTGTAATAGTTTTATGTACATATGATCATGGGGGATTGAGGAATCAATGAATAAATTGATCAATGTTGATAACGGTTTAAAAATGTCTTCAGTTGTTCTTGACGAAGAATGAATAATTTGTGCTTCTTTTCTTTTTCTCTTCTTTTGCCTTTGTAATTGCAAGTGGTTACTCATTGTAGACTTCTCTCTTTTAAATAAGTCATCAACATATCATCTGTCTTTAATTATTAGAAGTTTTAATTATTCTGTTGGTTTTTATAGTTTTGTAAAATTTTTAATTAAATTTTTTTATTTTTTTCTTTAATTGAATTTCTATATCAAATTTTTTTTCAATTAAGTCCCTCTTAATAGTAATTGGCTTAATTGTATAAGGACCCATTGACCCAACTAAAAAAAAAGTGTAGAGACTCAATTAAAAAAAAATTAGTGCAAAGATTCAAATAAAAAAAGAATATAAAAATCTAATTAAAAATTTCACAAAACTATAGAACTAATAGAGTAATTAAATCTTATTAAGAAATAAATATAATCATTTTCTTCTTGAGTGCGTTAATGGTTAAATACGCCAATTTTCTTTCTCTTCATTGATCATAGTTAACAACTTAACATATCGTTTTCCATTTCTTCGTTATGAAAAATAAATGTACTCATTTATGTCTGTATTAATGGTTGAATTTATTTCTTTTCTTGGCGTCTTCATAGTTGAATTTATTTAGGGACATATGTATGGTGATTTCTTCCATACCCAATTAATTTAAAGGTATTATATACCTTTTTTATAATACATTTAAGTTTTGTTAAATCAAACCATCATATGTGGTAAATTTTAAATAAATTATTTAAAAGAAAAAAAATTAGAATTGGGCTGTTGTATATGTTGCTGGAGAAAGAGGGAAGAACATAGAACCCTAATCCTTTTCATCTAATTTCATCTTCTTTTCTTTTCTATATTCACAGAAAAAAAAATTCCTTTTCGACTTTGAATGGAAGAACAGTAAAAAGAACGATCGATTGTTCTAGGTTCCAACAACAAAGTTGGCAACTTTGAATTGAAGAACAGTAAAAAGAACGATGAATTACTCTGGGTTACAGCAACAAGATCGAGAACTTTGGAAGATTAGAAAGAGGAAAAAAAAAGATATATCCTGAGAGTGAGAGAGTGAGGAGATGGAAGAAGAAGAAACGAATTTTTTCTATGAATATAGAAAAAAAAAAGACGAAATTAGATGAAAAGGATTAGGGTTCTATGTTCTTTCCTTTTTTTCTCCAGCAACATTACAACGGCCCAATTCTAATTCTTTTTCTTTTTTTTTCTTTTAAATAATTTATTTAAGGTTTACCACATATGGTGGTTTGATTTAACCAGACTTAAATGTATGTATAGTGTATTAAGATATGTATATATAAAATATTTTATACATATATTAAATTTATTAATTTTTATTTTTAAAGCAAAAACAATGACAAAATTTATTCATATTAAATAATTATATATATAAAAAAATATCATATACACAATTGCAGTCACTTAATGAAGATAAAACAAGACACATAAGGAATCCTAATTTTCTCACTTTGCATAATTATGACTAAAACAATTGCTTATTTTTCATCCTTAATATAAATTTTGAGCAAGTGTTTAACGTTTCGTATCTATGTTCTTCATATCCCGCTCCTAATTATCTTATAGTGTATTGATCTTTTCACTCAATCGAGTAGTGTATTGCTTCGCAACGCATCGTTTTTGAAGATGGTATGAAGAGAGAAGCCGGTGAGAAACAAATTTTTTTCAGTAGTTTATCTATATGTTGTCATCGTATCCATTTTCAGTCACTTTGAATTTTAAAATAAAAACAGTGATGGTATAATGTTGTTCAATTGTTATTTTCAAAGTTTTAGTTAGTCAGAGTGATGTGACATTTTAGACGCTTCTCATTTACTTAAGTTATGATACATGTGACTCATGACTGAATGTCTATAATATTAAAACATACAGAATGTATACGCACAAATTTTGACTTGATTTCTCTCCCTACAAAAAAAGAAGTGTAAAATGGCATTAATATTCATTAATTAGGGAAGTTTATGCGATGGACTTATTCTATCTCTTTTTCAATGGCGGTTGCCGGTGATTCTGGTGGTTTCAAACCGCCCTATAATCATACTATTAAAAAGAGAAACGAAGTTCTAACCTCTCAGATATAAATTTTCATCCAAAGACGTAAAGTTCCATCAAGTTTGTTGTCGTAGAAATGCTATTTTTGCTCCTTCGAGCTTCTCCTCCTTCGTCAAGATTTTCTCCAGATCTACGAGCTTCTCCTCCTTCCTCGAGCTTCTACTCTGCTAGCTTCTCCTTATCCATTAACATGCCTTCTCTTCCTCGATCTGTTTCTCAATTTATGTTTTAACTTCTCACTTCTATATCTGTAACTAAATTCACATCCTCTTGTTCTAATTACTTCAATGATTGTTATATGCAAATTGTTTTAATTACATCCTCTCTCGATAATGTTTTCATTTTTTATTTTGTATTTACTCTTAATTATTGTTTCTAGCATTTCGTCTTCCATGAGGCTTTAATAATTGACTCGATTCTCTTTATTGCTTATTTCTTCCTAGTAATTTTATGGAAGTTCTATTTTGATTCATTTCTTTGATGTGCTGTTATCAAATTACCAAATTTTGGATTTTTCTCTTCCTTATTTTGGTTTTGGTTCCATCAAATTTTGATTTTGGTTCACTCCCTACTATTGTTAATTTTGTGATTGTGCCACTACTTTAATTTTGGATTTTAATTTTTAATTTTTTTTATTGATGCAGAGGTGCATAAAGTAGAACAATGACGTTGCTCTCTGTGCACCCGAGACGGATATCAATTTCTTCCACATCTCTACTTTCTTTTCTTCATACACCTTACACCTCATTACAATTACTTGATTGATTGTGTCAAAAGTAATTAAGAATTAAGATACATAAATTTTAGATATAATTGAGTTACTTTGACCTTATTAGTAGTTTTGAATTTTTAGATATAATCCAAATAAAGAAGTTAGTATTAGTAGTTTTAAATTTTGAGCCAATAATGAAAATTCATCTTGCATTGTTTCTTCTTGATGAGTTCTCTCCGTGCTTCTTGAGTTCTCATCACTTTTGGCTAATAGAGCTCAAGCAAAAGCTGAAATAGGTGATAACTATGTGTTTGCAAGTATTGATTGGTCGCCTCATGATAAGTTGTTAGTATATTGATCATTCAGATAGCATATGAGAAGATAATATCTTTTGGAGCTAAATTATTAGGGTTTTAATTATTTAAGTATCAAATTGATATTTTATTCTAACTTAATTATGCCGTGGATTTAATCTATTGGTAAATGACAAAATTCTATTCACAAAAAATTTTTAAAAAGCTCATGAACAATGTTGTTAATGTCTAGGTACTGCACTTAAAAAAATTGTGTATATAGTAATATTTGAAGTGCTTTTATGTTTTTAGCATCTAATTTATAATTGAAGTTTGGTGTTTAAGTGCTGTTTAAGTGCTTTTATGCTTCCTCTCCCTCAATAACTATCCACTTTGATATGTTAATCCACCAAAATGGAATATAAATATCCCTATTTGGTTTCTAGTTATAGTTGTTACTATCCAGTATTTCTCACTTATATTTGTTTGTTAGGAGATAGATTAACTGGAGATATTGAGCTTGTGTTTATGTCTTAGCTTTTAAAGCATTGTGAATATTGATGGAACTTTAGTTGTATGCTTGGATAATTTTTTTTTTTATTCTCATAGCATTTAAGGTGTCTCAATTATTTTACTTTAGAAAAAAAATTAAATTCTATAAGTAGTACCTAATTTCATTATTTTCTTGCAAAACTTCGTCAGTGTGTTGTTCGACTTCCATAGATATACTTATCCCCTTTTGTTTTCCCTTGTATGAGTCTGTATTTTCTAGTCAAAAATGTTGGAACTCATGAATTTTGAACAGCATTATACCTTGTGGTAGCAGAAAGCCTGACCTGGAGGCTGATGTGAGTGTTTCTATGTGCTTCTTTTTCCTTGCCTTTTTGTAACTTCAGTGAGAACTTGTTATTTGGCTTTGATTTATTAATGTATCAGCATAGGACATCAAATTTGCACTATGTTTTTTGCTTTATCTGTGAATATAATTATCTGCTTTAGTTGTTGGGTGGATACTATATTGACTTCTGATTAACGTGAACTATGAATTTTATTTGTAGAAAAATTATGATGAGCAGTCTCCACCAAATGCAGGTATTATGGACCAAGAATCCAGTGAATTCCTTCGGTTTGAGACATTGAGAAATGAGCTAATAGAACTTGAGAAATGTGCCAAAATAGTATTTATAAGTCCACAATGTTTAATTGCTCTGATAATTGTTGTTGTTGGATCAATTTCTATATTTTGAAATATGAACTGGTTTCTATTGTTTATCATAATAATGTAGGTTAAAAATTCTGACTTGGAAGAGAAACTTAAGGGTCTCTAACATGAGGTTCATGCTGCTGAGCTAGACTGGGGAAGGTTAAGCTTTAATTATGATATTTCATATTTATGTTTTACCTGGACTTGAGAAATTTTTCTCCCTTATAATTTGTCATTGATCCAAGTTAAAGGAGGAAGAGACTAAGTTAATAAACAGCATAAATTTGCAGTTTATCACTTCTTTAATTTGGTTTTCGTTACCATGTTAACATGCTAATACATACTTATTTAATAGTACTTCTATAATTGTGTGTGTATATGATAATAATACAAGACAATAGATATTGGCTCACTTTTCTTGTTTAGTTTTATTTCTTTCTTTTGGCTAAATAACTTAATAAAGCTAACCACAAAATATTAATCTTATTATGATCATGTGATAATTTCTTGATAAAAGCATGGATAATGTATAAGCCTACTTTACTTTATGCCAAACCACTAGTTAATTATAAGCATTACTCAGTGACCAACTTCTTTCACATGAAAGTCTCAAATATGATGATGAAAACTTTCAAATAATCATAGGTTAGCTTTGACCTTTTTCTCTTTCAATTATCTTCTAATGCCTATGGTATTGATATCAGGTTTTTTAAGAGTTTCTGAAACAAACCAAAGGTTCTGATGCTCCGAGATGTAAGGTTTCAGATCTATAGCTTGTAGATCTAGGAGAATGGTTGGAAGCTAAGATTTGAAAAGTAACAGCGAGAGAATTCAACCATGTTGGAGGAAATTTAAATCTATTCAAAACATAGTTCTATGAAGATTCTGTTAAAAAATCATGTTATGACATTTATAGTTAAAAAAATATGTTATGTTTGATATTTTGTATACACTACTAGAAAACTAGTTATTACAGATGGATATTTTTGATGAATTTTATCCCACGGAAATACAGACAGAATTTCAGAGGGATTTTTTGTCGGAAAATAAAAAAAATGAATTAGCATAAATTACAGACGAAAAAGAAAATCCGTCTATAATTCTATCGGAAAACTTAATTTTTTTCGTGGAAAATAGTTATAGATGGAAAATTCGTCTGTAATTAAATGGACGAAAACACTGCATTTTATTAAATTATTACAGACGAAAAATCCGTCTGTAATTTAAAATTTTTCGCCGGAAAAAAAAATTAAACCTAATCTACCTCCTCTCTTTCTCGAGCTCCATTCACAAATAACTTAGGACTCAATTCACAAAGCACTCCATGAAGATGAACACCGTCTTCATTGTGCCTCACGAAGACGATTAACCCTAGCTAACCCTAACCCTGTCTTCATTGTGCCTCACTGTACCCTAACCCTCTCTTCATTGTGCCTTACGAAGAACCCCTAACCACGATGAAGAACCCCTAACTGCGATGAAGAGCCCCTAACAGCACTCTGCAAAGAATGTCGCCGGTCGCCGGCGCTCGTAATGCTTCGTCGAAGAACCCCTAACCGCGACGAAGAACCCTTAACCCTCCTTTGAGTTTCTTCGCTCTTCTCTCGCCACTCTCACCCTCAAGCTCACTGAGTCTCACCTCTCTCACGGCTGGTCTCACCGTTGACCTCTCTCTATCTCTCCGGTATATCACTTCTCTCGCGGGCGTTTCAGACTCAAGGTCGTCGCGCTCTGTTTCCGTCGCTGCTCTGTCACCGTCGCTGCTCTATCATGAGAAACTGATTGTGAGAAACTGAGTGTTTTTTTATATTTTTTTAGTTCCCCTTTCATGTGAAAAATTACCTGATAGCTATTTTAAATTTTAGCTCCACAAATTGAAGCTAGGAAGCTCAGATCTATTATGAGTGTTTCTTAATCTAGTGTCAAGTTCTAAG
This sequence comes from Arachis ipaensis, assembly GCF_000816755.2. Classification (NCBI taxonomy): domain Eukaryota; kingdom Viridiplantae; phylum Streptophyta; class Magnoliopsida; order Fabales; family Fabaceae; genus Arachis; species Arachis ipaensis. The sequence continues at coordinate 119,285,391 of NC_029788.2, forward strand.
CATTTTAATTCATATTTTAATTATAAGTGATAATAATTATAGAAAATTATTGTAGGTTGTGAAACATGAGGGGTGGGAGCAGTTGTATGGAGGTTTGATGCCATCTCTACTGGGTACAGCTGCATCTTAGGTTTGTGAATGCTGCACTTTGTGCCAGAAGCTTCTTCATAACTTTTTGATCTTATATTTTAATGTTGAAGCAATGGGAAAACTATAACTGTACAGCACTTGTTTCTGATTTGTGTATCGAAGGTTTAATGACATCATCGCAATGTACACTTTATTACAATAGCTACCAGTGTTAAGAGTTTCAAGTAAAGCTTCAAGACTGTTCTTGTTGAAATTGAATAAGCTTAATGAGAGAATGACTTGGAAATAGCAAGAAGCTAGTTTCTTATTCACCTGAATCACCTCTGAGATAATACTTTGATAAAGACTTCTTTGTTTAATGTTGTATGATTTGTAATGTAACTCTTTTCTTTTCTCATTGTATCCCCTTTCCTTATTCTCTTTGCTTTCCTTTTCCTTTCTCTTTTTTGTTCTGATTAAGCTCTGAATGTCAAATTGAAACATGATACTATTTTAATTCTGTAAGAAGGATACTGTTTCTTTCTTTGATTTTAGAATTTTCTTGATTGAAAATAGAAGGATTCATGAACAGAAGGATTCATGAACCTTTATGCTTGTCTCTTTACTTCCTTTCTAATTCATGTAGTGCAATAACCAAATTGTGCTTTTGCTTCAGCTTGTGGGAGTGATATAATATGACATTAGGCTTTATAACAAAGTCCCTAATGAAATTATCCTTGGTTCTTGATGAATCTGATGATGATATTTGTGGATCCTCAACAACAAGAATCTCTTTGATTGCTTCAGGCATGCTTTGCCCTTTTATCATCGTCTTCCAATATTCTCCCACCAATTGGTACTATATATATAGATTAACGTTACAAGTTTACTTGTTCAGGCTTTAGTGAAGTTCCCTTTTGAAGTTTTAAACAATCTGAATGAATCTCCATTTTGATATGTTGATGATATTTGATGTGATTAGGCAGGTGATGCATGGTTTCTAAATACTCCTGAACAATCATTGGGCTTCATCCTTGCAGATCAAGGTTTTGATGTATGGGTAGGAAATGTGCGTGGAACACACTGGAGCCATGGTCATAGGTCTTATTCAGTGAAGAATAAAGTGTGTGGCTCTTCTTTGACCTATAGAGATGCTGACGGCATGTGTGATTAAACTGAAAATAATATCAGTGCATAAAGTTCAGTGCTAAATAATTATGAGTCAAAACTAAGAACCAAATGTTCATTTATTCTGAATTTGAATTGGGGGAAAACATTTGCAATTGATATGAATGAGGTCACACTTTAGTAGGTTTTATCATTCAATTATTTAATAGTAAAAGGGTTTGTGCCGAATACTATCAAGCCTTTTTCTATTTACTTTGATATGTTTGAAATAAGAATTATTAAATTGTTCTCAGTGCTGAAGCTACTTATATTCAGCACCAAATTGAGTTCCACAGCACTGTTCATGATCACTGATCTTGAGAAAATATTCTAAATTGTCATGATACTTATATTTTCATTTCACTATCATTTTCAGTGTATATTGTTTTTATTGGAATAGTTAGAGCCAGAGTTTGTACAGTGCATCATGTGATTGATTCAACTTTGGTCCCTTGATAGAAATTCTGGGATTGGAGCTGGCAGAAATTAGCCCTGTATGATACGGCAAAAATGATCAATTAGATATATTCAGTAACAAATTCAAAGCTATTCATAGTTGGGCATTCACAGGTAGTTATGATTCTGGACATCATCCTTTTCACTTGCTATTTGGTGGTTGTTATAGTATGCATTTTATTAATTTCTCTTATTTTCAGGGAACAATTATATCTTTTGCTGCCTTCACTCAGATGACTACTGGTTTTATTCAGATGGTTCTTACCATGGGTATTCATCAACTGAACTTCAAAAGGTGATCCTCCCGTCACTCTTTTTTCCTTTTGCCTACATTTCTTGAGTGTATTTCTAGTTCAATAAATGTTTAACTTTTCTATTTTCCATACTCATTTTCAGTGAGTGGGAACCAATCTCTTGGTTTCCTTGTGTGATACGCGTCTAAGCTGCGGTAACATGCTTTCATCCATAACAGGTTCATGTGCCCACACTATCTCTGTCCTCTGTGCTTAGAAGGATTTTACTTTATTTCAGATGCTAGGCTATGAATGTTATTATTAGTTTATGTGTTTTCTCATGCTGTTATTATATTCTCCAATTTCCGGAACACAAATATGTGGTGTTCATGGTACTGATGAAAGTGATTAACTATCCAATCCAAATAATTTTCTCCAGATGAGAGTTTTCTATGGTCAATCTTCACTGCTGTAAGCTTGTTCTCTTTTCCAGTATGTGAATTGTATAGTCTGTATCTACTTGAGTGGAGGTGAAGCCTAGTCTGATTTAGTTGTTGGCAAAGTGTTCTGGTGATAAGGCAGAGTTTACAAACTTACAACCCTATCTGATTTTTCTCACTCACTAAATTTTTATCTTGCACCTTGCATATCAAATATTGATATCAATGAATCACCACCTTGCACTTTTTTCTTTCACTAAATTCAATTTGGAATTGCATTTCAATTTTGTGAAGGAATCCTTATGTGAATTGCCTGTCTTATTGAGATATCATGTTATGGCTTGAATAGAATTTATAAAATACTTTAAAGGTTAAAGTTTCAGGATCTAGCAGGTACATTTCATTTGCTATTGAACATTAATAAATAATTAATATGCAAATATTTCTCTAAAAATAGTAGAAAAGACACTTACATAAACGGCTGAAAACATTAATGCAAATGGATTATGATTTTTAATTGAAAATTTTTTGGCTTACGCAGTCATTTTTATTTGTTTTTCTATGCTTTCTGCAGTGGTTACCACTCCTCCACTTCTCCAAAAATTATTGTGGCACGCAGAAAAAATCCAGAGGTCTTAGTAGAACAAGCCGCCAGGAGAAAGAGAAAACATTTAATGGATCTTAGAAGAATTGAACAACTTTAACTCGGTTTGGCCCTAATTTTAAACTAGGTTTATGTTTATATTTAGGCAATTCTGTTAGTGGTTAGCTACAAGAGCAGATTATTTTATACACCTTTAGTGTATGCCACAGTACAGATTTTACAGGCTTTCTTTTTTTCAATGGTATTTGTTTTGAATTATAGTTGATGTATTAATACACTTTGTTGATGTATGGTTGTTACTTATTATTCCCTAATTTTAGACTAGGTTTATGCTTATATTCAGGCAATTCTGTTAGTGGTTAACTACAAGAGCAGATTATTTTATACACCTTTAGTGTATGCCATGATACAGATTTTACAGGCTTTCTTTTTTTCAATGGTATTTGTTTTGAATTATAGTTGATGTATCAATACACTTTGTTGATGTATGGTTGTTACTTATTATATAGTTGATGTATCAATACACTTTGTTTGTATTTTGAATTATATTGACTTGTTTGTTTATAGTACTTTTCTTTTAGTTTGATAATACGATGAATTTGTTTATTTTTTGAAATAATATAAATATTCAAATACAAATTAGATAAAAATTTGTATTAAATTTATATTTATTTTATATGAAAATAAGTTTATTTTGCAATGAAAAAATCTAAAAAAAAAAATTCTATTTTACCTTACTGACGGATTTACAGACGAATTTTTTGTCTGTATTAAGAGTGTGAGATGATTTTCCAAGGTTCAAATTACAGATGAAAAATCTGTCAGAAAATCTGTTGCCAATTATCGACGAAAAATCTGTCTGTAATTACAAACGGAAAATCTGTCGAAAAATCCATCTGGAAAATCCGTCTGTAATTACAGACGGAAAATTTGTCAAAAAATCCGTCTGTAATTACAGACGGAAAATCTGTCGAAAAATCTGTCTGTAATTACCGACAGAAAATCCGTCAGAAAGTTCAACGCCTCAGGGAAATGGATGGAGAATTTACAGAGAGAAAATCCGTCAGTAACTGGTAAAAATCCGTCGGTAATTTTCTGACAGAAAAAATCCGTCGATAAATAATTTCCGACGAGGGTTTTACAGAGGGACGAAATCCGTCGGTAATTTTGTCGGTAACCAAAAATTCGTCTGTAATAAAGACTAAATCTGTCTGTAAATCTATCTGTATTAAACCATTTTCTAGTTCTAAAGGCACAGATCGGCTGCGCACTGTCCTCGCGGGACGTCCTTGTTGCTACCCTGCCGTGAAGATTAACTAGACGAGAGAAACATCGTCTTGGGTTGTGGACTCTGCGCAGGGCGAGGGCGATCAGAACAGACTCGGACGGCAGGTGGTGATCGTGGCAGCGCTGCACCGGCAAAATTCTCGGAGAAATAGAGAGAATTAAGGTCACGCCGTATTGAGAGAGGAGGTTCGTTGTTTTGTTTCTGTAACTGATGGTAATCCTAATCTCTTTCAAATTTCAAATAAAAATAATTTAAAATTAATTAATTACTCATCAAATATTTTAAATTTTAAATTAACCCCATTGTATGTATTGTACAATACCTCTATTGTCTCGTGATACTTTTCCAAATGAAATTGATAAATGTTAATGCATGATTAAGGGTCATTGGTCATTAAATGAGGAAAGGCATGTGTCATGGTTTTATATATAAACTTATGCATAAAAGCCACGTTTTAAAATTTTCTTTTTTTATTCAAGGCTTTGGCCAAATATTCTTTCTTTGTTTCTTACCAAAAGTAAATAATTATTAATGGTAATAATAATAATAATAACAATAATAATAATAATAATAATATAATTCTTTTATCTTTTTTTTTGGAAAGATCTTATTATTTAATTTTTTAAAAACTTGGGGTGTTATAGATAGGGGTGTTCATGGATTGGATCTAATTTGCATATTTACGGTATTTATCTGAATTTATTTCAAAAATTGTGGATATCGATCCGATCTGCAAAGTTAACGAATTGGATCAGATTTTATCTGCAAGGTTATCAGATTGGATTGTGAATTTCATGCAGGTACTGTATATCCGATCCGCATATCCGCGGAGCTGCAAAAATAAATAAATAAATAAGCATTCTTTTTATGTTTTATTTCAACTAATAATTATCATATATGCTTTACTATTTAAGAAAAGTATGTTTAATAATATTTTAAGAGTAAACATATTTAAAAGAGTAAAAAATTAAATTTTATTGATATTTTTAATAAAAATAAGCTTTTAAAAATATTTTTGTGTTTTGCGGATATATCCAATGTAACACCCTAGCTAACTTTTGGCACGTCATGATCGCACTAAAAGTCCAGGTGCTACCTACCCCCTACTTCTTTAAATTTAGTACTATATTTATTTAATAAATAGTATTTTATTAATATTTTTTAAATAAAAATAAGCTTTTTAAAATATTTATATATTTTGCAGATATATCGAGATCTGATCTGATCTGCAAATGTGCGGATCGAATCCAAACTTAAAAATTACAAATATTTAATTCGATCCGATAATTTCAGTGCGGATCAGATCAAGATTTTGGTCATATCTGATCCGATCCGCATTTACCCCAGTAGAAGTTACTGAGAGAATATATAAATATAAATGTGAAAAAATTAGAATTTCAAGAAAAAAATTGAGGCTAAAATATAAATTATAAATTATAATTACTAATTAAAATAAAGGATATTTTTATTAAAAAAATTTAAAATTTCTTTTACT
>NC_029788.2:119291168-119297887 GCF_000816755.2 Arachis ipaensis
ATCTTTTATCTTTTAATGAAAAAGTATTTTTGTTATTTTTCCAAAAAAAAAATCCAAACAAAGTGATGATTTAGTTAAAATTGTAATTTCTATATATTATATATAAATCCCATCACTTTTTATTTCTCCCTTTAAAAGATTTTAATTTGATCATAGTAGTAAAAATTATCATACACTTATAATTAAGAGTAATTACCCAATTCGGTCCGCAAGGATTTTAAAAGCGGACATTTTAGTCCCACGAAAAATTAATACAGAGATTAATCTCATTGTTTTCTTCCGTTAGACATATCAGTCCCCAGTCTATTTTCCGGCGTGACTCATCAATGAAAATTGCTGACTTGACACGTTAACTCGCACACGTGGCCGTTAAGTGTCCACATGTGCAAAGAGGACAAAACAGTCTCTAGGCTTGTTAATTAAAATACAATCGTATCCAAAATAGGATGAAACGTTAAGCACAATTCTCACTTCTTCTTTCCCTCCATTACTCCATATGTCTTTATCCTCTCAAAAAGACATGAAACCCCATAATTCACTCTCCATTTTACATAGAAACCCTGCACCCCTGTAACCTCATCTCTCACATCACCCCATCACCGTCAACATTAGGACTCCGTTCATCATCGTCACAACTGTCAATTACTTCCGTTGTCTTCAAACCTCACAAAGCGTTGCGGTGGATACCACGATAGCAACGAAATTTTCACTGAATACTCTTCACATTGCAGCAGGTGAGTACATAATCTTCGTTAGGATAATTTATAGGATACAATGATACTTTACTTGATTAATCCATTAATTTTGTTGGATGATTAGAGTTTAGTGACTTGTAATAATGTTTAGTCTGTATGGGTTTATTTTTGTTAGAAGAATACATCATGTTCAATAATAGTATATTTGAGTTTGTAGTTTTAACTTTGTTAATGCTAGTCTATTTTAATTCTATTTTTAGATGGAATATTTTGTGGTTCCTATTTTTCACCATGGAGGTCACTTTGTGTGAGATAATAAGGGTGTGGTGCTATATATTGATGGAAAAGTGGACAAATTTTCTGAAATGGACATCGACTTGCTGTGTTTCTTTAATTTGAAAACTCTATTCAAAGGGTTGGGGTATCATGATTACAAAGCTATGTATTGGTTTGATTCTTCTGCCTCTGAACTCGAGTCTGGATTACATCCCATTGAAGGAGATGCTCAAATTAATGAGTTATGTATGTACAAAGAGAAGAAAAAAGAGAGTCCATAATTTGAGTTATACTTTGATCATCTAATAATGTTAGCTCCACTTGAGAATGAAGACCTTAATTTTGAGTGTGATCGATCTAATAGTAGTGAAAAAAAATAGACCATAAAGGAGATATGTGGAAGAAGAAGACAAATAAGGATATTAAAAGTAGGACCCTAACTACAAGGAAGAATCAATTGAGTAGCAAAAAGGCTAATGTCCCAACATATGGGAGGAATAAAGACGGATCTATTGTTACTGGCCCAAGTGGTGCTGCTAGGCTTAGTGCTACTACTAGGCCAATTGGTTCTGGGCCAATTGTTGTTGGGCCAAGTGGTTCTGCAAGGCCTAGTGTTGCTGGTGGGGTGACAAGTGACGCTGGTAGGCCTAGTAGTACTACAACAAGATCTGCTAAGCCTGGTGTTGGAGTTCATGGCATTAATGTTAATGAAGAGGATGAAGAGGATGAAGAGTGTGAGGAGGAGATAGAAGAACCTGGATTTGACTACGATTCAGAGACATTATTAACTCCTGAGAGTTCTGAGGATGAGCGGGAGAGATATGAATTTCCACAGTTCAATGAAGGGGCTGGATTTGGTGAAGTTTATTTTGAATTGGGGATGGGATTTCCAACCATCGAAACGTTCAACAATGCTTTAAAGGACCATGTGATATATGAAGGGAGAAAGATAAGATACATAAAGAATGACCAAAGGAGAGTTAGGTGTGATTGTGAGTATGGTGTTGTGAGGATTAAGAAACCCAGAAAATCAAAGAATCAAAAATAAGAAAATGTGGAGGATGCAAATGGAAAGGATAAAAATGAGCAGAATAGGACTGAGGAGAATGTGAATATGGAGAACAAGACTGCTGAAGGAGGTGATGCTAGTGAAAATGTTAATGGAGATGCCCAAACTAATAAAGAAAGTGATGCTGTCCAATCCAACAATGGGGCAGAAACTACTGATGTTGTGAATGAAAATGGACCTGAAAATGGGCCCAATAGTGGGATTGCCAATGGTTCACCTTGCCCATGGCTTATATTTTGTGCATGGAATACTCAATTGAAGAGTTACCAGACAAAGACCTATATCCCTGAACACACTTGTGCTAAAGAATTTAGCAACAACATGGCAAGTCAGAAATGGGTGGCAAAGAAGCTCGAAAAAAGGCTCCGAACTCAACCTCACATGACCCTTAATGAGGCATATGAGCACATCAAAATTGACTACAATGTCATAATAAATGGGAAGATGGTATATAGGGCTCTGAAAGAGGCTAGAGAGCGTTTGATTGGCAATGAAAGGGCACAATATAGTAAGTTGAGAGAATACCTGGTTGAGTTGTTGAGGAATAACCCAGGGAGCCATATGATTTTGGATGTGATACCAATTTCCCAATCACCTCCACTATTTAGCAAGTTATACATTTTTTTAGAGGCATGTAAAAGGGGATTTAAAGCTGGGTGCAGAAAACTAATCGTACTTGATGGATGTTTCTTAAAGGGTTACTTTGGAGGTCAATTGTTGTCGGCTGTGGGTCAAGATGCAAACAATCACTTCTATGTGATTGCGTATGCTATTGTGGATAGTGAAACTAAAAAAAGTTGGAAGTGGTTCCTTACTTTACTGCAAGAGGATCTTGGAGATCAATATATCCATGGGTAGAATTTTATCTCAGACCAACAAAAGGTAATATTGTTTCAATTTGTTCGAAGTTGTTAAAATTTTTCTTATGTTCCAAATTAAATCTTATTCCTAAGTCTATCAATGGCTGATTGAAAATTATTGAGTTATTTTAAGTTTTCCATGGCTGATTTATATTTGTTATTTGCATTATTTTAAGCACAACAATGACTGATCAAGAATTTTTAATTGAGTTATTTTAAGTTTGGCTGATTGAGAATTGTTGAATTATTTTAAGTTCTTTAAAAAATTTATATTTGTTATTTCTAATCGTACTTGATGGATGTTTCTTAAAGGGTTACTTTGGAGGTCAATTGTTGTCGGCTGTGGGTCAAGATGCAAACAATCACTTCTATGTGATTGCGTATGCTATTGTGGATAGTGAAACTAAAAAAAGTTGGAAGTGGTTCCTTACTTTACTGCAAGAGGATCTTGGAGATCAATATATCCATGGGTAGAATTTTATCTCAGACCAACAAAAGGTAATATTGTTTCAATTTGTTCGAAGTTGTTAAAATTTTTCTTATGTTCCAAATTAAATCTTATTCCTAAGTCTATCAATGGCTGATTGAAAATTATTGAGTTATTTTAAGTTTTCCATGGCTGATTTATATTTGTTATTTGCATTATTTTAAGCACAACAATGACTGATCAAGAATTTTTAATTGAGTTATTTTAAGTTTGGCTGATTGAGAATTGTTGAATTATTTTAAGTTCTTTAACAAATTTATATTTGTTATTTTATTATTATTTTATTTTAAGATCTATATTGATTGATTCAGAATTGTTAGTCTAAGAAGGATTCTATTTAGTCCATGATTTAAATTTGATTGCTCAAGATTTTTGAAATTCATTACTCTCTTGATTAATATACAAATTCAAAAAATCACATCTGATTGTTCTGATAAATTATAGGGGCCTGCTACACATACAAGTAAAAAGGCCGTACAAGTTTTACAAGTTATCAGCCCAAACTTCATTAACACGCGCATTAACTCATTTTGAATGGAGCGTAACTACACGCGCCCCACTCAAACGGTTCCTCTTCGTCTTCTTCTTCTTCTTCTCTTCTTCTTCTTCTTCGTCTTCGTCTTCTTCTTCTTCCTCTTCCTCTTCCTCTTCCTCTTCCTCTTCCTCTTCCTCTTCCTCTTCCTCTTCTTCTTCGTTTTTTTTCGATTTTCATGGTTTCTAAAATTCTTTTTCTTCTTCTTGCTGCACGTTCTTCTTCCTCTTACTCTTCTTCTTCTCCTTTTCTTTCGTTTCTGCACGTTCTTCTTCCTCGTTTTCCTCTTTTTCTTCTTCTTCATTTACGTCTTTTCTCTCTGTTTTCTCTTTTTTTCAATTTTTCATGGTAAAATCGTTTTTGAAGAAGAAGAAGCAGCAGAAGATGAGGAGGAGAAAGAGAAAGAGTTCTGAATTATGCATAAGATATACTTCAACGAATTTTGGTTTGGGTGAATTCTTGTAACCGTTTGGGTGTATTTTCTGTAATCCTTTGGGTGTATTTCTGTAATCATTTTGGTGTATTTGAGTGATATCTGACTGATATCTATAGGTGTATCTGACTCATATCTATGGGTGTATCTTACTGATATCTATGGGTGTATTTTTCATTTCAGAAAAAATGGCAGGCAGAAACCAAGCTGAAAAAAATGTAAGAACAAATATATGTCTTCGATCAAATCAGTTTTTCATAATAGAAATATATCTAACTCTAATTTTGCTTTGTTTACAGCAAATCAAGGACCTAAAGTGTGCAACCCATCTGTTGAGTGAGAAATTCAGAAATATGAGCGAGGAGAAGTGATGCAATAAGACTGTCCAGGCCATCCTCATTGTTATTGAGTCCATTTTGTCAGATAGATTCTAATGATATTGTCACTGATTAATGTAACTGTTATATACTCTTGTAAGAAATTGAACACATAGTGTAAATATATTTGATCCAATTATAAGTAAATTTTTTTTCCATAATTAAACTCTCTCTGGTGTATTCAAAATGTCTGATTTACAGGTACTATAATATAAAGTGGTGATCCAGATAGATTGGAACCCATATATGACGGTCTGCATAGAGATCTGCATAATACACCCAAACACAGACTATAAATACACCCGATAAAAAATTAAATTTACACCTCTGCTGCAGATTTTAACCCAACACTACCTGAAAGCCACTTGTTGTCCACAAGACCAAAATTAATTAAACTCTCTCTGGTGTATTCAAAATGTTTGATTTACAGGTAATATAATATGAAGTGGTGATCCAGAATTCCAAATAGATTGGAACCCATATATGACGGTCTGCATAGAGATATGCATAATACACCCAAACACAGACTATAAATACACCCGATAAAAAATTAAATTTACACCTCTACTGCAGATTTTAACCCAACACTACCTGAAAGCCACTTGTTGTCCACAAGACCAAAATTAATTAAACTCTCTCTGGTGTATTCAAAATGTTTGATTTACAGGTAATATAATATGAAGTGGTGATCCAGAATTCCAAATAGATTGGAACCCATATATGACGGTCTGCATAGAGATCTGCATAATACACCCAAACACAGACTATAAATACACCCGATAAAAAATTAAATTTACACCTCTACTGCAGATTTTAACCCAACACTACCAGAAAGCCACTTGTTGTCCACAAGACCAAAATTAATTAAACTCTCTCTGGTGTATTCAAAATGTCTGATTTATAGGTACTATAATATGAAGTGGTGATCCAGATAGATTGGAACCCATATATGACGGTCTGCATAGAGATCTGCATAATACACCCAAACACAGACTATAAATACACCCGATAAAAAATTAAATTTACACCTCTGCTGCAGATTTTAACCCAACACTACCTGAAAGCCACTTGTTGTCCACAAGACCAAAATTAATTAAACTCTCTCTGGTGTATTCAAAATGTTTGATTTACAGGTACTATAATATGAAGTGGTGATCCAGAATTCCAAATAGATTGGAACCCATATATGACGGTCTGCATAGAGGTATGCATAATACATCCAAACACAGACTATAAATACACCCGATAAAAAATTAAATTTACACCTCTGCTGCAGATTTTAACCCAACACTACCTGAAAGCCACTTGTTGTCCACAAGACCAAAATTTAGCAGAAAATCATTCCAATTCCTATCAAATGAGTCTTTGCTATGAGGGTTTCATTTTTCCTCTTTGCTACATGTAATCAATTTATTCTTAATCTCGTTTTCCTTCCTATTTGTGCTCCACTTCGCCCTGATTCAGCTGACAATCTGAGGTTGAATCATCTATTATCTTCAAAACGAGTTCAAAGTTTGATTTCAGAAACCAGAAAATCGAAAAGAAAACGAAGCTGGAGTTACAGAAAGAAGAACTAACGTCAATGACGAAGAACAAACCAATGAGAAAGGAGAAGAAAAGAACGATCGAAAAACCAGGGGAAGACGCGCGAAAAGAAGAACGATGAAATTTGGAAAGAAGGAAAACAAAGAAGGAAACAAATCTTTTAAATTTGGTAGTTATACAAACGCGGGATCTTTGTATAGCGCGTGTAAGTGATGTAGGAGTTGCAACGCGTTTTAGTGGATTAGGCGTTAATGAACTTGTAATAGTTACAAGCCCTAATCGCTTGTATACTGAGCTTCGCCCTAAATTATATTGTCATTCCTTCCTTTTTCCATCCTGACATGTACAAATGAAATAAAAGAAACAAGAGTTTTAAGATTAGGTACATTGTAATGATTGATCCTTAATTTTATATATTATTAAGACGAGTTTTTTTTAATCACTC
>NC_029788.2:119298721-119330532 GCF_000816755.2 Arachis ipaensis
CTGCATATATATATATATGCTGTAACTTCAAAGGCTTTCACAAAAGTTTCTTTAAGATCCTGATAATACAAAGCTATGTCTAAGTTTCAAAATCTTACTATTCTATTAATTAATATGATTGTTCTGACATGAAAATAAAATAAAATACAAAGAGGTTATGCTGATTTAGTATGCTGATTTGATAATTTTATTGTTTAATTATATTGTTTGGCTTAGGATTTGTTGCCTGCATTAAAAGAAGTTATGTCTCATGCTCATCACCAGAACTATGTAAGGCATATCTAAAAAAATTTTACAAACCGATACAAGGATAAGCAGGTTAAGAATATTGTATGGAAATGTACTAAATGTACTACTGATGCAAAATTTCAAGCAAGCATGCAGAAGTTGAAAAGGGTTAATCAAGAAGCATGGAGTTACCTTGCGAAATTCGAGCCGACATGTTAGACCAAGGCTCATTTCAGTCACGGGCCAAAATGTGACAACCTCACCAACAACATGTGCGAGGTTTGGAACACAAAAATAGTGAATTATCGTTCTAAGCCGATTCTAACTATGTCTGAGGAACTCTGGTGCTATATCATGAGGAGAATGACCAAATACAAGCAAGTGTTAGAGACACACATAAGCACTCAAGTGGCTCTTACTCAACAAAAGAGGCTTGATGACATAATGAAAGGTGTTAGATATTGGCACCTAGTTTGGGTTGGTGACGATGAGAGGCGAATCTTTGAGGTGCAACAAAGATCTACAAAGGTTTCTGTAAATCTGTCTCAGAACAAGTGTACTTGCAACACCTGGCAACTAACTGGTATAGTTACCTGCCTTGAGAACTATTAAATTTCATTCATGAAATTGTTATCTGCTGCTATTGAATGACTTCTATTTTATAGGTCTCCCGTGTGTTCATGCACTTGCTGCCATTGCTAGAAGAGGGGATAGACTTGAAACATATGTGCACCCACTACTGAAGATTGGGGGCAGCACTGGCTACATATCAACACTGCATTCAACCAATCAATTTGGAAGAATATTGGGAGAAGATGATATATATGAATCGGATTCCACCAAAGTTGAAGAGGCCAGTAGGAAGACCAGTGAAGAGAAGGAGAAAAGAACCATTTGAGATTGAAGCTAGCAGAACTAATGGCACCAAAGTGAAAAAAATATTTAGGGTCACTTGTAGCAAGTGTGGAGAAACTGGCCACAACTACAAGACCTGCAAAGGCCCACCTGCAACAATAATTAGAAGACCAACCAATCCAAATAGGAGAACAACATTGAAAGCTGGTTCTAGTTCTGGAACCTTAAACCAAAATGCCGAAGAGGTCAATGTCTCTCAATCAGCCCCACAAGCACAAGTAAAACCAAACCTAACAAAGTTATTTTGAGATCAATGTGGTGGTATTTTTTTCTTTTTTATTTGACTGCAATTTAATTTGCTATTTGGTCTCTTGTAAAGTGTAAATGTTAATGCGCATCAGGTTCTGTCAGAAATACCAAATTCGGGTTTAATGCCTAATGTGGTTAGTTAAAAAATAGTGAATATGTGGTGCTTCTAATACAGAGGTTTATAATCTAACAATCTAACAAGTTTTTACTCGTTATATGCAAGTAACTATGACATCACCATAATCGCAAGGTCAGGCCAATTTTCAAGTGCCAATTCCACCTAGTGCTAGAGCCAAGCAACCTATCATCAGGCCATATAAACTACCCCCCATTTAGTCGAGCACTCCACCACCGATTCCACCACCTACAACAACTGGAGGGGTCTCAGCTGAAACAATGGCAACTGCCAATAAGGGTACTGCATTAAGGATGTTCCAATTTATTCCAAATCCTGATTTCAAGCATCCAAGAAAAAAGTGATCAGTGATGCATGCTGAATAACATTAGGCTTTTAGTGTCTTAGTTTGAACTGTGTTTTGATGGTCAAGGATGAACACTTGAAATACTCTTAATACTCTATTTTGCTATCATGATGTTAGTTTTGGATGAGAGATTCTTGTGTAGAAAACTCTCGGTTTTTGGTTGTTATTATGTTTTCATGCTGTTGTATGCATGAAGAGTCCGTATTTTAACACTTTATAGTATATTGTTAGTTTGCTACTATGACAAGAATAGTTTTTTTGAAGTTTTGAATGCTATTTTCTAAAATACATACTCTACAGTAATTTACTTAGTATTGGAAGTAATAATCTGTTATATTGTTCCCATTTATTTGTAACTATCTTTATAATTTGTGTCAACTTCACAGATAAATAACATTGAGAAGTCAATTAGGTGCTTACGCATTGCTTAATAATGCAATGAAGAATTTCTTAACAAACATACATATTGGAAAAACTTGCTTTAACTTACTACCATTCAATCCAAAAAAATCATTACAAATGTACTTGCAACTTCACCAAAATAGCATTTAAATATTGAACTAAAAGCAAACTTACATATAATATATGTCCAACTCTAAATCTCTTACAAAGCAATAATAACCATTGTCATGGCTAAAGCTAACAATGCTAGAACCATGAAAACAAACACTACATTGAAACCTCTACTCTTGGAGTCAATCTTTGGGATTACATTTTGATGAACCTCTAACATATCAATTCTACTCTACAACTCTATTAGTTTCTATCTCAAACCAGCATCTTCAGTCTCACAAATGGGTGGTACATTAGACAGTGGAGGTGGAAGCTTGAAACACCAGTAGAGCAATCGCAGTATAGATGACAGTGCCTATAATGCTGAAGTATGACCTCTTTCTCATATGAGATGAATATATATTCATCATTTTATAGCCAGCATTTTCTATTCAACAAAGTTCCTATAATGTCACCTTTGAATAATTTAACGACATTATTCTTGTGCTAGCTTCATGGCAGGATTCTTCTAGGCTATTACTATTACCAACGCTCATCAGAATAACCTCAATGCCATCAAATAGAAGAGTGGAAGTCCCTGCTTCAGAAACCCATATGCATAGGAGGTCAAACACAGAGGTGTCAACTGGTTCAGCGTCAGAGGAGAATTTGGGTGACTGGACTAACAGCCTGAAAGATAATCTTTCCAGAGAAAGATTGCTAGGGCTTCCTGATAGTATCACTGAAAACCTTGAGACAGAAATTGCTTCTCCTAATAGAGTTTCTCCAACCCATTTCACAAATAGATTATTCAACGCAATTTTTTTTTAATTTTAACTAACTAGAATGCCAATAATTGTTTACCTTATATAATAGGCATCCAAAAAACAACCTGCTTGAATTTTCATGAATTCTTGAAATAGAGTATTGCATACAAATCGCATAAGTATTTTGGGTGTTGCCCCTTCGTGATTTCAATATTTCTCAAGCTCCTCACATCATCGTGCACGAGACCACTACCACTGGAGAAACCGTGTCTCCCTCCATGGCAATTCGAAAAAGACAAACGTCCTCTACTTGGCATCATCGAAACTGAACCTAGATGTGTCGATTCCTGCAGATGAAGAACTAGGGTTTCATGAGACCTTCAAAGATAAAGAACGAGAAATGATGAGTATTTTGGATTACGATTGTGTTTTAATTAACAAGCCCATGGACTGTTTTGTCCTCTTTGCACACGTGGATACTTAACGGCCACGTGTACGAGTTAACGTGCTAAGTTAGCAATTTCTGTTGATGAGTCACGCCGGAAAATAGACTGGGGACTGATACGTCTAACGGAAGAAATTAGACCCCTGATTTATTTTTAGTAAATTTTTTATAACAAATTTATTGCTATAAAGTAGACACATAAACTATTGTTCAAAGCACACATGATGAGCGAACCTTTGATTCACCTTAAAATTACTAAGATGTATCACAAAAGTTGAAGTAGCGGTGCATATAACTCAGCGTTTGATAGGTTATAGGGAAGATTATTCCTTGGAAACTTAAGCGTCCTAGGTCCCAAATCGAAAGCTAAGACAACGGAAAAAAATTAAGCAAATTCAAGTTGAAATTTTGACTGAGCAAAACCGATAGGAAAGTTATGCAGACTGAGAGAGAAAACCTAAATAGGTTAAGGAAAGAAGTTACGCATTCTTCAAAGTTGCTTCAATAGACTGGAATCGAGGGACAATCAAGACTAAGGGGATGAAATCGAGGTGTATCGAGCCATTTGAAGTATTAAGTCGGATTGGTGGCCAACGACGTATCAAATAGTTTTACTACCATATCAGTTGAATTAGAAGAAGATTTAACATTTCAAGTACTTTTAGTTAGAATGCACGATACCAACGTTGAGCGACTGCGCGGAAGAGTAGTACCATTAGTAAAGGTTTTTTGTAGTCGAGTTGGAAATGAGGAACTAACAAACTTGAGAGCTTGAAATTCGGAATGGGAAGTAACTCCCACACCTATTATCAGGTAATTGGATCTGAATTTTTGGGATAAAATTCTTAATTAGGTGGATAGGATGTTGTAACACCCTAACTTTTAGCACCTCATGATCATACTAAAAGCCCAGGCGTCACTTACCTGATAATATACTATGTTTATTTAATATTGAGCATTTGTGAATACGAACCGAAACTTTCACCTAGAAAACGAAGAGTCGGTACTTTAAATCATTTAATCACAAAATTATATATAGCCACGTAACAATATTTACATAGACTTATTTCAAGATACTTAAATACAAGTCCTATCCCCTCTAAAAAGCCAAAACGATAAACGACGAGAGAAAAATAAAATCTAAGAACTTAACTTGTAAACAGAATCTTCTATGCTCCTGTAGCTCTGCACTAAACCTTCGCACCTGTAGGTGAAAGGGGGGTGGAGATAGGGGGTAAGAATTAGGGAGTTCTTAGTAGGGTCGGGGTGTAGAGTTATATTCATTTTATATATATTTGGTTCGCAATAACAGTCAACAAAGTACAATCCAATTCAACAATTATAGAACACAGAATCCAATCACAAGCACACACAATCATAGAAGACACAATCACAACAAGTATGCGCAAACAAGTATGATGCATGTCTATCCCTAGTGCAGGTAATGAGCTCATCTGTCGGATTCGACCCGCTCCCGACGTAACTTAGCAACCTTTGTCTGAGTTCGGTTTCCAGTGTCATAACCTCTGTAAGCAACCTCTATCTTACAGGTGCGACTCTCTTGAGCCAATGTATGCAAACATAACCTCTGTAAGCAACCTCTGTCTTACAGGTGAGGCTCTCTCTCTAGCCAATGTATGTAGCAATAACCTCTGTAAGCAACTTCTGTCTTACAGGTGCGACCATCTCCTGAATTGGCCGATGTATCTCTGAAAAGCAAATCTTAGTGGACTCACCATCATATCTCTGCTCTTTTTCAGCAGGTAAACAATCATCTCTGCTTCTCTCCTTTTCTTTTCGTTCTTTCTTTCTTCTAAAACCAAACTCACCTCTTTATGCGTTCCCCAAAACCTTTAAAACAATTTCACTTAAACCAATTCTTCTTTCAAAAGACAAAAGGAAACTATTTATTATTAAACCCGTCAGCAAGGCCTCAAGACTTTAGGAGAGTGACAACCAATCTCATTTTCTTGAGTTCATTATAAATCCTTAACAATCATTATTTTCTTAAACTGAATTGAATCAAATAAAGTTTCTAAATCAAAACAAAATCAAATCATACAAATTAGAACTTTCAAACCAATGTCAAAACCAAAACCAATCCTAATTTCATCCTTAAAACTAATTCTTTTCAAAATAAATCGAACTCAAAACATATACTTTTCTTAAATGAATTAAACTCAAAATATAACTATTTTCTTAATAAATAAAAAATTAAATAATGCAACTTCTCAAATCCAATCTTTTTCTAAATAACATTTCAAATAAAGTCTTAAATTTTATAACAAAATTTCGCCAGCATCTCCCCTAAAACTCGAGCTTTGCCACCTTTCTTGGGTCCCATCCAAACCATTTCTCAAACTCTTTCTAATCGCTTCCAATAAATCAAAACCATTTCTAACATCAAAATATTTATAAAATCAATCCAATTAGAAATCCAACCGCTTTCAAAATAAAACCATTTTCATATCTCAAATCATGTCATTAATTCATGAATTCATTTCTTATTAAATCTCAATGTTTTCATCAAATCTCACCAATTCCACTTGATTACAACAACATTTCAGCCCCGAATTCATTAAAATAATTCGATTCTTGCCTGCACTTAAACCGACCAAACTCCAAACCAATCATAAATATCAATATATCACAAAAGTTTAATATAAATTCGGTCAAATTTAATCATTAATCAATCAAACGAACAATTCACTTATCAAATTTACATTCAATTATTATAAAATTACCAAACCCTATCTCCGTACGAAATTAAAACTATGAAAGCTCCAGAGAAGCCTTTTGATCGAACTGTCGAAGAAGAAAACGTCAGAAATCATCTGTGTCTCCTAAAACTCCAATTGGCCGAACTCAAGGAGAAGAGGAGATATATCACCGTCAACTTTTACCGGACAAAAGTAATACCAACGTATAAAAAAAGAAGATATAAATATTTTTACAGGATTAAATTTTTTATTAGACTTACGGATCGCAAGAAATCGAAGCCAGAATTTTAGTAGAGATTACGGTTTCTTCAATGAAAGCTTTGGTCTTTCTCACCCACGGTCATTTCTCTCCCCCCTTTTTTTTTTCCTCAATAAAACCGCTGATGATGATGACCAAGGATGATGATAATAATAGTTGGATTAGTTTGGTGACACATGAGGTGATTTACGTGTCATTGATTTTATAGATATACACATGCATATAAAGCCTTAGTAAACCACATTCCATTTTTGTTCTTTCATTCTCCTAAGGACTTTCGGATAATAATAATAATAATAATAATAATAATAATAATAATAGTAATAATAATATTTATAAAAATCAAGAGGAAATTGACGCTAAAAACCCGTAACCCTCATTTTCGAAATTCAATCGTCCATAACTTTTAATCCAAAACTCTGATTAACGAACTGTCAGTGACTACGTGTTCGTCTCGAAATTCTCTACAAAATTCATAGATCAATTTAGTAAAAATCTAGTGATTTTTTACTCAGCCACTCTTCCTTAAATTTAAGGTTTTGATTTTAAGAGATTATGTGGTTTTGATGTTCTAGGGTCGAAATAGTTCGTGGATAGTGTTGGGCTTTGTCCATTTCATCCATGGGTAAGGTAAAAACTGTTGAATCCTTGTGAATTATTGAATTAGTCAACTCTATGATCATTATAGTGATATTGTGTGAAATTAGATTGTGTTCTTGTTGATTTGGAGTTCAATTGGGCGGTTTGGAACGAAATCCAGATGATTAAGCTTGAGAAATTGATGTTTGGAAGTTTGGAGCTTATGAAATGAGAGGTTTTTGATGTATTCCAAGCTTAGGGAGGAATCAACCAAGGTATGGTTTTGGTTTCTCGTAGATAATATATAATATTTTGTGAAAACATAGGTTACTTGACCATAGGATAGGTTGGAGATGTGGGAATATATTAATGCTAGTAACCTTGATGGAAATGTGGAACTATATTGTGAATGGATTGATGAATGATGATTTTGTTGAATTGGTTTGGCTTATTGAAAATGATTTAAAAAGGGTTTGAAAGGTGGTTTGGTTGGAACTCGAGAAGGGTGGCAAAGTTCGAATTTTAAAGAAAATGCTGCCAAAATTTTTATAAAAATAAAAAATTCGATTTGAAGTATTATTTAGACAAGTATGGATAAAAGAATTATATTATTTGACTTTAATTTATAAAGAAAAGAAATGCATTATATTTTGGAACTTGATTTATTAAGAAAAATATTATATTGCAAATTCAATTTATAAAGAAAAGTATTATGTTTTTGAGTTTTACTTAGTTAAGAAGAGAATTTTGTTTTGAGTTTGAATTATTGATGAACGGAATGGGAGGTGTGATGATGATAATTGTTGAATGAATTGAATGATGATGAGAATGAATTTGATATGGAATTATTTTGTGGAGATCGTAGTTATTTACCGCCCACCACATTTTAAAGAAAATTATTTTGTGGGAATCGTGGTTATTTACCGCCCACCAAATTTGATAAGAAATTATTTTGTGGGGATCGTGGTTATTTACCGTCCACGTGTGTGCTGTTTTTCAATTGAAAATGTCTGTGGAGATCGAAGTGGTTTTATGGTGGGATCGAGGTGGTTTACCGCTCATCAGGTGAGAATTGTGGTATTGTACCGCTCACCATTTTTCAAGAGGACGATACCCAGATTAACTACTGGACATGTCACTATGTCAGGTTGGTGAATAACAGAAATCACAAATTTGAGAGTAAGATTTTATGATAAAATTTTACAAGTATACAAATATGACCTTTAAATATGTAATTTTATAATAATAAAAAAATTTATAAACACAAATTTGACCTGCAAATTTTTAATATTAATGAAAAAACAAAATAAATTATAAACACAAATACTACTAGAAAAAGTATTATTTTTGACGCCAAAAATCGACAGTTATTTCTGCCATCGATATTTTTCAACAGCCTGCTATCGATATTGCTAAAAAAATAATTAAAAATAAAATATTAAAATCGACAGCTAGGTCGCCAATAATTTTATGATGCATTAAAAAATAATTAAATCGACGGCCGTTCTATCTATTTTATTGAATAAAATATCGACAGAAATCTTGTCGATTTTATATAATACTATTGACGGCAAGGTTGCCGATTTTATTAAGCGAGTAAAATTTTCAAACTCATATTATAGACAGAAATATTATCGATTTTATTGAATCAAATATCGACAAAAATGTTGTCGATTTTATTAAGGTAAAATTCTCAAACTCATATTACAGACGGAAATATTGTCGATTTTATTAAATTATTATCGAAGGCTTGGCAAGCCGTCGATTCTATTAGAATTTTAAAAATTCGACAAGTTTAATAGCGACCACTTCATTTTACTGTCAATTTTGTCGTTGATTTTTATTATTATCGACAGTCAAACCGTCAATTTGGTTGTTAATTTTAACGATGTTTTTTGTAGTGAAATCTATTCTTAAATTTTTGGTACCCAAATTTGAACCTCAAATTTATTTTCTTTGTCTTTCACAATTTCATGATATACTCTTCGTCTTCATGATACAATAAAACACACATTTTTTTAATATTAAAAATAAAAAATACATTTTTTCGCAATGAAAAATAAATATGTCTGGATGAATGTTTATTTGACGAATTGATTTAATTTTATCTTTAATATTTTATTTATTTTGATTTTGTAATAAATATTTTTAATATATTTTAGTTATATATAGTATTTGCATTTATAACCTTCTTAAATTTATTTATTCTTTATTTGACCAATTGACTTTCAACTTCTATAAATATATAGCCATCAGTTTTAAAAAAAAAAACAAAACAAAAGATCAGAACAAAAAGCATTACTGAAAATGTCTGCAAGAGTGAAATGTATCATGTTTTTATTTTTGTTGATTGTGCTACAACCACTTTCCATCGCCGACAAGACAGTGGTTGTGGTAAAAAATACTGTAGAGGGTAACTTGGATCTCACCTTTCACTGCAAATGTAAGGATGATGATCTTGGACCAGTGGTTCTCAGCCCAAATGAATCCTATCAGTTTTCTTTTAATCCTAATTTCTTCCCAACAAAATTATTTTTTTGCACTTTTCATTGGACAGGTTCATGTCATTGGTTTGACATATTTATACATAGTAGAGATATACCAATTATTAGAGATGATCCATGTAATTGGATTATAAAAAAAGATGGACCATGCCGAGATTTACCTTATTCGCATGAATGTTTTTCATGGAGTCCAGACACTTGTGTTACATACATTTAAATTAACGGTAATATTTATATATATTTAATTTAAATATTATATCAATATATTTGTCAATATTACTCTGGGTATATATAGATATTTATAAAAAAAATATTATTCAAACACCACATATTCTTAACATCTTATAAAAATAGTTTGTTATTAATTATTGGGTTAAGTATTTTTTTCGTCCCTAAGGTCTGGGGTGAAAATTAAATTCGTCCCCAACATTTTTTTGTTATTAAAATCATCCTTAATGTTACAAAACATTATAAAATCATTCTTTTTTTTTATTTTAGACTAAAATACCTTTCGTCATCATCTTTTTCCTTTACCTTCCTCACTCAATTCCTTACTTGAGCCTCTACCTTGGCCTCCTCCCTACTCCACTCTCTCCACCCAAATCTTCAACATCAACAATACTAACAATTTTTTTTTTAATTTCAAAAAAATCAAACAAAACCAACATAGAATCAACAATAACATTATATCCAGATTCAAAAATTCATCACAACAACAACATCAACTATTTTTTTAATTTCAAAAAAATCAAACAACTAACACAGAATCAACAACAACAATATAATCAAATTCAAAAGTTTATCAACAATAACAGCAATCCTTCAAAATTCAAGACAGAAAATTCCAAATTCCAATCTTTCAAACTCAAGAGAGAGAACGCAAGAAAAAGAGAAGACAGAAGAGAGAAAAAAGAAAGAGAGGAAAACTCAGAGAAGAGGGGTGGTGTTGCTGTCGTCCGTCGCCGTCGCGGTTGAAGGAAAGAGGAGGAAGAAGCGACGGCACGGAAGCTACTGCCGTCGCAGCTGTGGCTGAAGAGAGGACAGATCAAGCGAGGAGGAAGAGCAGAGTCCCTCACCGCCAAAAGCTCGACGACGGTGATGGAGCTCTTCTCCGGCATCATTCTTCCCTGCCGTCACCTCCTCCTTCTTCCTTTCCTTTCTTCTCCCTCTATTCCTCTCTTCTCTCGTTCTCTCTCTCATCTCCTCGTTTTGTCTCTCTCTCTAGTTAGGACACAATGGCGACAGCGACAGCGGCGGCTGCACTCTTCCCCGCCGTCACCTCCCTTTTCTTCCTTTTCTTTTCTTTCTTCTTCCTATGTCTGAATAAATTTAATAAAATTATACGATTAGTTTCTCTTTGAGGGCATAGAAGTGTGTTGAAGAAAGATGATAATTTTTTTAATATATATTATACATTCATTAATTTAATTTAAAATAAATATTAATAAATTTTTGTGTGTAAAAATTAATTTTTCAGATGATATTTATTATGTAAATAAAAATAATTAATTAAATTTTCTTTTTCAAGTAACATGAGTTGGAAGAAAAATTATTAACTTAGATTTCTTTATATATTAACTTTAGCTTAGATTTATTGGTTCAAAAATTTTCTTTTTAGTTATTACTATGATATGGGAAGAGAGAGTGTACATTCAAAAAGTCAAAAAATGAAAAAAAATCATACGAGACCCAACATTATCTTTAATAACTAATTAGCATAAATATAATTAGCCTATTTAATCAATACATCATTCACATATTATATAAGACAAAATGCGTTATATTTCACCTGCAACATCTCAAATCTTGTCCATTCAACTACTCTATTTCTAAATACTTCTCACACTACCCTTTTCACAACACAAACATACACATATAGAAAAATCTTTCTTTCTACATCATAGAATTCACCCAAAAAAATATATGAACTCTATAAATAAAATAAATGAATTCACCAGTTTAGAAAAGTTTCTAATGATCTTTTGTTTTTGTTTTTTTTTTTTATATATATAGCTGTTTCTTTAAATTATAATAATTTGATTAATAAAAAAATAATATATTATGTATTATTCATTTTTTTTAATCTAGTGTTAAGTATATTAACTCTAAATAGTTATTAATGGATTTTAATAATCTACTTTTTTTTAATAAATTAGACATAAATACTCAATATGACCATAAATAACTTAGTAATATCAATAAATTTTTATATGTTATTTTACTGTGAAATAAGAACATATCAAAATCAGCTTAAAATGAAAAACAAATAATTATTAGAGAAATCTAATGCACAAAGTTTTTCAATAAACAATAAATAATTTAAAACCACTAAAAAATAACTCAACACTCTTATTTGATGCCTGCAAAATATATATTTAAAATAATATTATATTAATATTAAGAATATTTTCTAAAAAGATATATTCGTAAAAATAGATATAATATAATTACAAATATAACATAAACAAATATGTTAATAAAAGGTTAAACCAATATGCTTACCAATTCTTTTGTTAAATTTTGCAAATCAGAGAATAAGTATGTCTTCAGTTGCTTGGTGATTACGTAGATAATTGAATAATTGGGTTGCAGTTTGATTCCACAGTGTATGTAACACCCTACCATACTTAATCTTATGCTTAACTCATAAGACTAAGATAGTAAGGTATTACGACATCTAAAAATAAAAATACATATATATATATATATATATATATATATATATATATATAGGAAAAGAGATACTTAACTAGGAGTCTTGAAAAACGGGTAAATCAAATCGCAAAATAAAAAGCGCAACACTCAAGAAACAGAATTACTTGTGTGCTAAGAAACCTAAAGGTTATAGACATAAATAAGCAAAATAACAGAAAGAGAGCCAAGAATACAGTGACACTAGCTCCTGACTCAGCCTGCGAAGCCAAGGCTAGCCGGAAAATATTTACATATATATACAAGTATCCCAAAATACCCAAAATACAGAAATAAAGTCCTAACTCTCCTGTAACCTCTATGAGAAACAAAATAAACAAGTTTCTTGGAGAGCAAGCTAAGTACATAGGTACATATACATATACAATCATAAAACCCAAAATAACCCAAGGACTACTCCGCTTCAGGATCCAGACGCCTAGCGAGGAGCCTCTTGACCTGCATCTGAAAATAACAACATAGTATGTAATGAGAACCGGAGGTTTTCAGCATGGTAAAGGTGCCACGCGTATAATAAATAAGGTCCTGGGAATGCCAGAGGCAATCCTAGAACTCCGTCGTACAATTGTAAAACTTAATTTTTGAACAGAAGCCATAAATAGGGGTAGGTATTCTAAACCTGCCTAAACTCACTCAATTTAAAACCTAACCTAACATCAAACCATTTCACCCTTCCTCCATCCCTCCGTCATCCATAATTCAGCAAAGACAAGCAACCAGACAAATTCACGCACAAGTAGTAAGCAAATAGTGCAAGTAGCAAGTATAACAGGTAGCAGGATGTATACATTTAGTTAGGCAAACTCAGGGAATGCATAGCAATCAAAACAAACAAATGCACATGATGCATGCCTATCCTACGGCTGATGAGGCTCATCTGTCGGTTATCTAGTCAACCCGACAAGTCCAAAAACCTTAGACTGTCCCCCGTCGCGCATCTCCAAGAGTCTATGCATAGATTTCACATTCATTCATCATATAATCACTCAATGTGGGCTATCCATACCCGAGAATTTATACGTGCCCGGTCACCCTTACGACATAGGGTCAATAGAGTATCGAGATTCAACTTGGAACACGCGGTGGCAAGCCACGATTTTTACCTAGGGAAACTCGTATCTCTGATATCATCATTCATAAGCCATTTCATCTTTATAATTAATATATAATCATTTCTCAAGCCATGGCATTAAAATTCATTTAACTTTCTCATCTCCTTCATATAATTCATCATTTTACCTCTTACTTCATCCCCAAGTTATCTTATTTTCCTAGCTCCAATTAGCTACAGGACTTAGTAATATACTCTAAGTCTAAAAGGAAAGAAAATGGAGGTTTAAAAGTAAAATTTTAGTTTAAAACAGCCAAAATCCACTTTTTCGGCAAACAGGGGCCACGCGTGCGCGTGGGCCATGCTCACGCGTGGATCGAACCTCAAGCCACGCGTACGCATAAGTCATGTGTATGCGTGATCATGCGCATCAGCTTCTCACGCGCACGCATGGCTTCTCGCGCATGCGTCGTTAAAATGCCACGCCACACGTATGCGTGGGCCACGCGTGCGCGTGGGTGGGCATTTTTGCAAAATTGGCAGAATGCCCATAAAGCTATTACAACCAGATTTGGTTACCTTGCAAGCACAGTTTTTGCACCAAACTTCCGTCGTTCATAACTTTCTCTACAAAATTTTGTTTTTCACAAAATTGATACCGTTTAAAAGCTTATAAAACCATCTTTAATTTGAAACAAACCACAATTCCATTCAAAATTTGAGGAGTAAATTATGGACTTCCAAAGTTCACCAAAATTCACTTTTTATCAATTTACTTCCAAACCTCATTTTCACCAATTTCAAGTCCCTTACCATCAAAATCTGCATATTATTAACACATCAAGCCTCTTTCATTATCAACCACTTCCAATTTACCTTTAACTAATCCAACAAGCCTTAACCACTAATATATACCAACATACATCACATATATAAACAACCCCTCATTATATACATTAACTCTTCACATATACTAACCCTTCATCACATATATCAACCCTTCATTAATGGTTTCAAGAACACAAATTCAATACCAACAATTCATGCTCATAATTTCTAACACTAGCTCAATTTCAAGAGCACACCTTCAATAACTTCCACACCTCGTAAATTCCAATACATGTTCATCCACAATTTATTCAACAACTTCACAAGACTAATAATTTAATGCAATTAACCAATTCAACTTAATCTATGGTTCTTCTAGCCCAAGTTTTCACAACACCTTAGATGTTAAATGCGCAAAACTTAAATCATACCTTGGCCAATCACTTTATTCAATCCAAGGCAGCCTCACAAGTAAAAACACTGCCCTCCAAGCTCAAAGAAACAGCCATAAACCAAGCCTCAATCACCAATAAACCTCCAAATACTCACTTTTTACTTCCAATGCATATATATATGAACTTAACTCTCACCTAATACACATATATGTTCTAAATCAGATTTTACCTAATAGAATTAAAACCAAATTAAAGTTTAGAAAAACCTTACCGCTCCCACATGTGTAGCAACTCAAATCCAATAAGCTCCGCTAGCTAAATCGAACCTAGAACATCAAAATTGGAAAAATTTCACCATAGGATTTCAATTTCAAGAATAGAAAGGGGGATAGAGATTGTGGAACAGAAATGTAGCTTACCGGTGAAATTGATCTAATAGAAATGTAGAGCTCGACACATTGGATGCGTGGCCGCGAACGGTGCGGCGATCTGAGCTTGAACGGAAAAGTTGTGGTAGTTGGAAGATTGGTGAGTGTTTGGGAAAGCTCTCTTATTCCCCCCAAAGCTGTTTGGTGTTGTTATTACTAAATGGGGAGAAAGAGCTTCCGTCCCTTTTTATTTTATGGGTCTGGTTGGATCCACGGGACCGATTTGGGCCCCGGTTCAACTGGTTCGGCCCTTCCAGTCCAATTTTGGGCCAAATTTTCGAAATTGGTATCAAAATTATCGTTTTGAAAAGCTCTATCCTATTTTGATATTAGTTTCGTAGTTTTAATTTTTCCTTATTAAAATTCAATTTATTGACTAATTATTTACCGATTTTAGCGGGGTTTACATCCTACCCACCTAATTAAGAATTTTATCCTCAAAATTCAGAGTGAGTTACCTGAAAAGAGGTGTGGGTAGCCCTTCCGCATCTCTGACTCTAAGCTACTTTCACTGAAGAAACCTCCTTCCCGCGTAGACGCTTGATGCTGGTATCATCAATTCTAACCAGAGTTACTGGAAGTGTCAGATCTTCTCTCACTTGAATTGATTCCGGCTCTAGGACATGACTAGGATCAAAAGTGTATTTACAAAGCTGCGATACGTAGAATACGTCATGCAGGTTCGAAAGATGTGGTGGTAAAGCGATCCTATACACCACTGGTCCAATTCTCTTCAGGATTTCAAACGGCCCAATGTAACGAGGATTTAACTTCTTAGTTTTAATGGATCTTCCTATTCCAGTGGTCGGAGTAACCTTCAGGAAGACGTGTTCTCCTTCCTCAAACTCTAAAGGCTTCCGCCTTGGGTCAGCATAGCTCTTCTGTCGGCTTTTCATAGTAAGAATATTAACTCGAATTCGTGTAGCTCTTCTTCGTTGTCTCGGCTATTAAATGCAAGAATTAAAGTATTCGATGCTCTAGTTTTTTATCAATGCAGAGGCATTTAGCGCATCGTGAAGCTTTACCTACTTTGCGATGTATAGTCTCGTTTAGTGTCTTCGATAAACAGTTTTCTCCGATAAGCGGAATGGATTTGGGTTAACTGACCCACAATCACATAACAACATTACTTCCTATATTAGTCCTTTAATAACCCCTTTCTTACACAGTAGCAATCACTTTGTATTTTCATTGTGAACTCTTCCATGGTTACCACATCTCGGATGATGATGCGTGAGCATCTTTCCTATCTTTTTCTAGTGAATTTGCATTTAATTTGTTGAGTTTAAAAAAGAATTAATTATCTTTTAGCCACTATGGATGCTACTTTGAGTCTTGTGCAATTCTGTTTATTTTAGGTAGCATTCGGCTCGATTTGATGGAGTTTCTGTAGCACAAGAATTAAAGGAGATGACAGCAAGGAGCGACGCGTGCGCGTACCTGACGCGTACGAATGAAAAGCGAAGTTGCACAGCGACGCGTGCGCATACCTGACGCGTACGCATGACATGCGCCACGTGCAGAAAACGCAGAAAATGCTGGGGGCAATTTCTGGGCTATTTTTGACCCAGTTTTCGGCCCAGAAAATACAGATTAGAGGCTGCAAAATGGAGAACTTAGGGGAACACTTCCTGTTACTTCCCAAGTTAAGCGTGGACCCTACGAAGCAAGTAGTCCCCATCCATCAATTGAAGACTTGCTGATTATTTAATTAATTCTGATTTAAAATTTATTTTTTATCTTTAAAATAGGAAAATATATTATTTTAGTTTTAGAAATTAGATTTTAAATTAATTAGGATTAAATATAAAAGGAAAAAGAAACTTCCCTGAGGGGGAACCCAACATTAGTTAACTTTTCATTCCACCTAAGCCCAATTTACAATCCTAGTTTTCTTCTCTGAATCATGAGCAACTAAACCTCCATTGTTAAGGTTAGGAGCTCTGTCTATTTGTATGGATTGATTCTATTGCTTTTCTATTTTAATTCATGTACTGATTTATAGTTTAAGAATTGTTTTCGCTCTTTATCTTATGAATTTGGGTGGAACGGAAGTATGACCCTCTTTCTAATTGAGTTCTTGTATAACTTGGAAAAGCTCTTTACTTGAACAACAGCTTGAAAACAATTTCTCCTAAATTCTAATTATCTGGACTTAACGGGAAACGTGACATATAATCCTGTTATATTTGGATAATTAGGATTTTTGTGGCATAATAACTAGAATTAAACTTCATCCTCTAATTGGAATTAATTAACCAAGGAATTGGCAGTTAATGAGAATTAGAGGAGACTAGAAAGGTCTAAGAAATTAGGGTCTAGTCACATATAGTTTGCCATGAATTAAATCTTACATGATTAAAATAGTTAGTAAGAAAAGTTAATCCGGAAAACTAGATAACTCTGAAACCTTAACTGTTTCTCTATATTTTATTCCCAACTTATTCACCTGCCTGTCTTTAAACTCTGAATTTATTGTTTAATGCTCTTTGAACTCTCAAACACTATTTTCTGCTTGTCTGGCTAAGCCTATCACTCAATTATTGTTGCTTGATCCATCAATCCTCGTGGGATCGACCCTCACTCACCTGAGGTATTACTTGGTACGACTCGGTACACTTGCCGGTTAGTTTGTGGGTTATGAATTTTGTACCAAGTTTTTGGCGCCGTTGCCGGTGATTGATAGTGATTAACAACTATTAGTTGTTTGATTGCTTAGATTAGGCGTTTTAGTTTTAATTTTGTTTAAATTTTGCTTTAGTATTTTCGAAAAAAAATAAAATAATAAATAAAAAATATAGCACTAATATTTTTTTTTAATTTCTGAAATTAAGTTTGGTGTTTCTTAGTTAGTCTTATTTTAATTTTTCTTATTTGATTTGCCTAATTATTTCGAAAATTTTTAGTCTCAATTTTACTAGTAATTTTTGAATTTTAGTGTTTGTTTGTTTTATTCAATATTTTTTTCTCTTTACTCAGGTTACCTCACTGGGAATTCTCTGTACTCTGATGTAGAGGGTTCCATCTTTTCTTGTCTTTTGTTTGTTTATGCGCAGGAACAGAGACAAAGAACATCTCTTAGACTTTGATCCTGAACCTGAAAGACCTCTCAGGCGGCGTTTGCAACAAGTAAGACTTTACTAGGCTGCAGAATCCACGATGGATCCTAATGATGCTGCTAATGCCAATGTGGCAAATCCGAATGGGAATGAGCAACAAAGGAGAGTGCTTGGCTCTTATTCTGCTCCTACTGCAGATCTTTATGGAAAAATTATTGTGGTGCCTCCTATAGCTGCAAACAACTTTGAGCTGAAGCCACAACTGGTCACCCTGGTGCAACAAAACTGTCAGTATTATAGTCTTCCCCATGAAGACCCAAATCAATTTATTTCTAATTTTCTGCAGATTTGTGATACTGTAAAGACAAATTGAGTGAACCATGAGGTGTACAAACTCATGCTCTTCTCGTTTGCTCTGAAGGATGGAGCAAAGTTATGGCTAGATTCCCAATCCAAGGAGAGTTTGGATACTTAGGACAAGGTTGTTACTGAGTTTCTTACTAAATTTTTCCCACCAAAGAAGCTGACTAAGCTTTGGGGGAGGTTCAGACCTTCAGACAAAAGGATGGTGCGACTCTTTATGAAGCTTAGGAGAGATACAAGCTACTGACTAGGCAATGTTCTCCGGACATGTTCTCCAAATGGACCCAACTAGATATCTTTTATGAAGGTTTGGGTGAAATATCCAAGATGTGCCTAGATAATTTTGCAGGTGGTTCACTGCACAAGAAGAAGACACCGGAGGAGACTATTGAGCTTATTGAATTGGTTGCTAGCAACCAATATTTATACTCATCTAACAGGAATCCTGTGAACTCTGAGGCTCCTCAGAAGAAGGGTGTTTTGGAAGTAGAAGCTCTTAATGCTATTCTTGCCCAGAACAAGCTTATGTCTCATCAAATAAATCTACTTACTCAACAGATGGGTGGCATGCAAGTCTCAGCTATCAACACCCAAAATCCACCTCAAGAGGTCCCTTATGATAATTATGATTATGCTCAATCCTCTTCTGAACAGGTCAATTACATGGGGAGTGGTCTTAAAAATCCCAATAATAACCCATATTCTAAGACATACAATCAATGATGGAGAAATCACCCAAATTTTGGGTGGAGGGACCAATCTCAGAGACCTCAGAATTTCAACAATAATTCTCAGGACGGATTCCAACAGAACAATTACAATAACCGCCAATTTCAATCTCACCAACAACAACCACCTTAGCAGGCAAATTCTAAATCCCAAGAAGATTCTAATTGGGAGATGATGAGGAGTTTTATGCAGGAAACCAGACCCTCCATTAGGAACTTAGAGGTGCAAATGGGCCAACTGAGCAAGAAAATACCTGAAAGGTCTACAAGTACCTTTCCAGGTGATACAGTGGTGAACCCAAGAGAAGATTGCAAGGTTATTCAATTGAGAAGTGGTAAAGTAGCTGGCTCTGAGACTAAGGTCAATGAGAAGTTAGTTGAAAAAAAGCTCCAGAGGAGAAGAAGGAAGAAGTAGAGCACGCCCCTCCTAAGCGTGCAGACAACCCATTCCCTGATTCTCTTGACACTTATCCTACCTTGCCAAAGGCTCCTGAATACAAGCCAAAAATGCCATATCCTCAGAGACTTCAGAAAGCTTCCAAAGAAAAGTAATTCTCCAAATTTTTAGATGTCTTCAAGAAGCTACAAATCAACATTCCCTTTGCAGAGGCTCTTGAGCAAATGCCTCTCTATGCTAAGTTTATGAAAGAATTGTTGACCCACAAGAGGAATTGGAAGGAACAAGAAACAGTGATGTTAACCATGGAATGCAGTGCCATTATTCAACACAACCTTCCTGAGAAGATGCCAGATCCAGGGAGCTTTGTAATTCCTTGCACCATTGGAGATGTCACCATTCAGAGAGCTTTATGTGATCTTGGAGCTAGAATTAATCTAATGCCACTTTCAGTGATGAAAAAGCTTCAGATTGAGGAGGTAAAACCCACTCGTATTTCTCTTCAACTTGCTGACCTTTCTATTAAATTACCTGTGGTGTTGTTGAGGATTTACTTGTGAAAGTATGACCATTCATTTTTCCTGTTGATTTTGTCATATTAGACATGGAAGAGGAGGTAAAATCCTCTATTATACTTGGTAGACCCTTTTTAGCTACATGTAGAGCTCTGATTGATGTGCAAAATAGTGAATTAATCCTGAAGGTCAATGAAGAACAGGTGGTCCTTCATGTTTTTGAAGCTCTCAAGCACCGTAATGATTCTGAAGGGTGTATGAAAATAGATGTTATTGAACCACTTGTTCAAAAGGTACTGAAAGCTGAGGTACTTGATGATATTTTGGATCCTATTTCTGAGCATGAATTAGTTGAAGTTGATGATTCACCACCCCAAAAGGCTATGGTTCACACGCCTAAAGCAGAGGAGGAAGCCCCCAAGCTTGAGCTTAAACCTTTACCTCCTTCTCTGAAATATGTGTTCTTGGGTGAAAATGATTCATATCCGGTGATTATTAGCTCTTCCTTGAAGCCTGAAAAGGAAGAGGCGCTTATTTCAGTGCTCAGGAGTCATAAAACAGCTCTTGGGTGGACCATTGGTGATTTGAAGGGGATTAGTCCAACCAAGTGTATGCACAAGATTCTCCTTGAAGATGATGTTAAACTAGTTGTGCAACCACAAAGGAGACTCAATCCAACCATGAAAGAGGTGGTCCAAAAAGAGGTAATGAAATTATGGGAAGCAGGTATTATTTATCCTATTTCTGACAGTCCTTGGGTAAGTCCTATGCAGGTAGTTCCCAAGAAAGGTCAAGAATGGAAAGAATGAGCTTATCCCTACAAGAACAGTCACAGGTTGGAGAATGTGTATAGACTACAGAAGGCTCAACACTGCTACAAGGAAGGATCACTTCCCCCTGCCTTTCATTGATCAGATGCTTGAGAGGTTAGCTACTCATGCTTTTTATTGTTTTCTAAATGGATATTCTGGATATAATCAAATTGCAGTGGACCCTCAAGATCAAGAGAAGACAGCATTCACATGCGCCTTTGGAGTATTTGCCTACAGGAGAATGTCATTTGGACTTTGTAATGCTCCAGCAACTTTTCAGAGGTGTATGCTTTCAATTTTTTCTGACATGGTTGAAAAGTTCATTGAGGTATTTATGGATGACTTTTCTATTTTTGGTAATTCTTTTGAATCTTGCCTTAAGCATTTATCTCTTGTCTTGAAACGGTGTCAAGAATCAAACCTTATTTTGAATTGGGAAAAATGTCATTTTATGGTTACAAAAGGTATTATTCTTGGACACTGGATTTCAAGTAAGGGGATTGAGGTTGATAGAGCAAAGGTGGAGGTAATTGAAAAATTACCACCACTAGCTAATGTTAAGGCAGTCAGGATTTTCTTGGGTCATGCATGATTTTATAGAAGATTTATAAAGGACTTTTCTAAAATTGCTAAACCATTGAGCAACATGTTGGTTGTTGATGTTCCTTTTGTCTTTGATTCTAATTGTCTGCATGCTTTTGAAACTCTGAAAGCAAACCTTACCTCTGCTCCCATTATAGCTCTCCCTGACTAGGATTTACCATTTGAATTGATGTGTGATGCCAGTAATTTTGCTATAGGAGCTGTTTTAGGACAGAAGCATGGTAAGCTTGTACATGTCATTTACTATGCTTGTCGTGTGTTAAATAATGCCCAAAAGAATTACACAACTACAGAAAAAGAATTATTAGCTGTTGTGTATACTGTTGATAAGTTTAGGTCTTATTTACTTGGTTCTAAGGTTATTGTTTATACTGACCATGCTGCTTTGAAGTACCTTCTAACTAAGCAGGACTCTAAACCAAGATTAATCAGATGGGTGTTACTTCTTCAGGAGTTTGATATTGAGATAAAACACAGGAAAGGGTCAGAAAATTAAGTAGCTGACCATCTCTCCAGGATTGAGCCTGAAGCCAGAGTACAACCACCCATAGCTGTGACTAAGACATTTCCAGATGAGCAATTGTTCCTCATTCAGCAGGCTCCATGGTTTGCAGACATTGCAAATTATAAGGCCATGAATTTTATTCCAAAGGAGTACAGTAGACAACAAGTAAAGAAGCTATTGACTGATGCAAAGTACTACATTTGGGAGGAACCATACCTTTTTAAAAGGTGTTCAGATGGTGTCATTCGGAGATGTATCCCAGATGAAGAAACATAGTAAATCCTTTGGCACTGTCATGGTTCGGATTATGGAGGCCACTTTGGTGGTGAAAGGACAGCTACAAAGGTCTTTCAGAGTGGGTTTTACTGGCCGACTCTCTTCAGGGACTCAAGAAAATTTGTCAAGCACTATGATAGATGTGAAAAAGCCACGAATCTTCCTGCCAACCATGAGATGCCACAGCAGGGGATTCTTGAGGTTGAGTTGTTTGATGTATGGGGTATTGATTTCATGGGACCTTTCCCACCCTCACATTCAAACAACTATATTCTAGTGGCAGTTGACTATGTGTCCAAGTGGGTGGAAGATGTGGCTCTACCCACCAATGATGCCAAGGTGGTAATGAGTTTTCTTCAGAGATATATCTTTAGCCGGTTTGGTGTTCCAAGGACACTCATTAGTGATGGAGGAAGTCACTTCTGTAACGGACAGCTAGACTCTCTTCTGCAGAGATATGGAGTCCGTCATAAAGTGACAACCCCCTATCACCCTCAGACAAGTAGACAGGTTGAAGTTTCCAACAGGGAACTTAAGAGGATTCTAGAAAAAATCGTCAGTGTTTCAAGAAAGGACTGGTCTAGGAAGCTTGATGATGCTCTCTGGGCATACCGGACAGCATACAAGACTCCCATTGGCATGTCCCCTTATCAGTTGGTCTATGGCAAAGCCTGTCACTTGCCAATTGAGCTGGAGCACAAAGCTTACGGTATCTGAATCTTGATTCAGAAGCTGCAGGAATTAAGCAAATGCTTCTGTTGAATGAGCTTGATGAATTCAGATATTCATCCTATGAGAATTCCAAGCTCTATAAGGAGAGAACCAAGCTATTGCATGACAAGAAGATTGCCATCAGAGTCTTTGAGCCAGTGCTTCTGTATAATTCAAGGCTCAAACTCTTTTCCGGGAAGCTAAAATTCTGGTGGTCAGGATCGTTTGTGGTTATCAGAGCTTCACCATATGGTCATGTGGAAATACAGGAAGAGAATTCTGACAGAAAATTTACAGTTAATGGCCAGAGGTTGAAGCACTATCTAGGACGCGAGATTGATCGCCAGAGGTCCGCTCATCTGCTGAATTAGCAGAACTGACCGTCAAGCTAGTGATGTTAAAGAAGCGCTTGTCGGGAGGCAACCCGATAATTTTGTATCCTTAGCTATTTTTCGTAGTAGTAGTTTTCTTACTTATTTGATTTTTTATTGAGTTTTTATTGTTTTTCTGATCATGCAGCTATTTTATAACAGGAACCGAACACTTTATAATTTAAAAAAAAGAGCACACGATGCGCAAGCGTCGCTGATGCGTACGCGTCATATGTGTGTGCGTGAAAAATAAAAGTGAACAGAGAGTTGATCAGGAGTGGCGCTGGAACTATGCTTTGCGCACAAACAAGAGCACGCGTATGCGTACCTCACTCATGCGCGTCGTTTGCGCTTTTAGCCATCCACGCGTGCGCGTCTCTGACGCGTACGCATGACCCTGAAAAGTGGCGTCAATGAGTGTTTGGGCAGAGAGTTGTGATGACTTGGGGCTGGAAGTGTGCTAGAGGCACAAATCTGATCATGCGTACGCGTCCCTGATGTGTACCCGTCCTTTGCACAAATTGCCATCCACGCGTGCGCGTGCATGATTTGCACGCGTCATATGAAAATTTTGGTTCCCAGGCCACGCGAACAGAGAGTTGTGCGTGCGCGCGGCCGCCTTCGCGTGATTCACACAAACCAGGGGCACGCGTACGCGTGCCAGACGCTTACGCGTCACTATCAAAATCGGGCGCCCCACGCGTACGCGTCGCATGCGCTGCACAACTCCACTAGTTCACCGCCCAGTTTTGATTGTCATTCTCTCTCCCTTCCAAATCCTAATTCTCTCTTGTTCTTTTATCCTTTTCTTCTTCTTTAATCATACTATTTGTTTTTGTTTTCAGTTCTTCTTTTCTTGAGGACAAGCAAACCTTTAAGTTTAGTGTTGACACTTTGCTTATGGGTTTTCTGTTTATCTTTATGGCACCAAAGGAAAGCGAATCATCTTCACGGAGGAGCACAACCTGAAGAATAAAATGACCGCTAGAATAACTGAGGTGGTTGAGTTCCTTTCATTTTTTATTCCTTCCCGCTCTTACTATGTTATGTTCCGGTTTTCTACTATTTTGCTTTATTTATTGCATGATCCTTTATTAGTTAGAATCCTAGGTTCTAGTTTAGTTTTCTCTTAATTGCTTTAATTCCGAAAGATGTCTCATGTATTACCCACTAAGCTTAAAATCAAAAAGAAAGGAGAAAATATGTAGTGCATGAGAAATTGAGTTTAATTTTAAGAGTAGTCTTATTTACTTAAATGTGGTGGTATTAATTGTAATTCTGAATGCATGATATGAACAATGCATAGTTGAATTTGAATCAAAGGATGTTGACGTATAAGGAACAGGAATTTAGAGAACTATTATGACTTCTCTGAAATTAATGAAAGTGTAATCCTTGAAGCAAAAGAAACAGCAAAAGAAAAATAAAAGCAAGGTCCAAGGCTCTGAGCATCAATGACTAGGGAGGTCAGACATGATTAAAAGCTCAAAGAGTTGTTTCTCTAGTCACATGCTTGTGGTATTTCTGTGTCAAGTAATCCTTGAGACAAAACATTTAAAGTCGAGATCAATTGCAATTAACATAGTATGCCAAAAGCTTTGAGCACCACTGTCTGGGAGTAACTGAAAGGAAAATCAGAACTTAAAGAGAGTTCCCCAGTTAAGTGCTTGTGGTGTTTCTGTATCAAGTGAAGCTTGAGACAAAACATTTAAAGTCACGGCTAGACTCAAGGTAAAAAGCACAAATAAAAAGGAATAAAAAAATTGTTGTGTTCAATGGATAAATTGAGTTACAAAAGATCAGAGAATTCATAATATTATTCGGATTCTAAGTCCAAATGATAGTGACATCCTTCTGATTCAAAGGAGAGTGAGATGCCAAAACTATTCAAGATTGCAGTTGTAAACCCCACTATAAGAAGAGACCTGAGCTTAATCGAACTCTCATTCTCATGCAAATTCACATCCTAAGCCTATATTATTTTTGGTTGCTTGAGGACAAGCAACAATTCAAGTTTGGTGTTGTGATGCGTGAGCATCTTTCCTATCTTTTCCTAGTGAATTTGCATTTAATTTGTTGAGTTTAATAAAGAATTAATTATCTTTTAGCCATGATGGATGCTACTTTGAGTCTTGTGCAATTTTGTTTATTTTAGGTAGCATTCGGCTCGATTTGATGAAGTTTCTGCAACACAAGAATTAAAGGAGATGACAGCGAGGATCGACGCGTGCGCGTACCTGACGCGTACGCGTGAAAAGCGAAGTTGCACGGAGACGCGTGCGCATACCTGACGTGTACGTGTGATACGCGAATAAGACCATCGACGCGTACACGTGACTGATGCGTACGCGTGACATGCGCCACGTGCAGAAAACGCTAGGGGCGATTTCTGGGCTGTTTTTGACCCAGTTTTCGGCCCAAAAAATACAGATTAGAGGCTGCAGAATGGAGGACTCAGGGGAACACTTCCCGTTACTTCCCAAGTTAAGCGTGGACCTTATGAAGCAAGTAGTCCCCATCCATCAATTGAAGACTTGCTGATTATTTAATTAATTCTGATTTAAACTTTATTTTTTATCTTTAAAATAGGAAAATATATTATTTTAGTTTTAGAAATTAGATTTTAAATTAATTAGGATTAAATATAAAAGGGAAAAGAAACTTCCCTGAGGGGGAGCCCAACATTAGTTAACTTTTCATTCCACCTCAGCCCAATTTACAATCCTAGTTTTCTTCTCTGAATCATGAGCAACTAAACCTCCATTGTTAAGGTTAGGAGCTCTGTCTATTTGTATGGATTGATTCTATTACTTTTCTATTTTAATTCATGTACTGATTTATATTTTAAGAATTGTTTTCGCTCTTTATCTTATGAATTTGGGTGGAACGGAAAGTTCTTGTATAACTTGGAAAAGCTCTTTACTTGAACAACAGCTTGAAAACAATTTCTCCTAAATTCTAATTATCTGGACTTAACGGGATACGTGACATATAATCCTTTTATATTTGGATAATTAGAATTTTTATGGCATAATAACTAGAATTAAACTTCACCCTCTAATTGGAATTAATTGACCAAGGAATTAGCAGTTAATGAGAATTAGAGGAGACTAGAAAGGTTTAAGGAATTAGGGTCTAGTCACATATAGTTTGCCATGAATTAAATCTTACATGATTAAAATAGTTAGTAAGAAAAGTTAATCCAGAAAAATAGATAACTCTGAAACCTTAACTGTTTCTCTATATTTTATTCCCAACTTATTCACCTGCCTGTCTTTAAACTCTGAATTTACTGTTTAATGCTCTTTGAACTCTCAAACACTATTTTCTGCTTGTCTGACTAAGCCTATCACTCAATTATTGTTACTTGATCCATCAATCCTCGTGGGATCGACCCTCACTCACCTGAGGTATTACTTGGTACGACTCTGTGCACTTGCCGGTTAGTTTGTGGGTTATAAATTCCGCACCAGATGACTCATGGTACTCGTTCCTTATCTTCGAACGTGTTAAATATTTATTCATACGCATTGCAACATTATCCATCGCTTCGGGACTCTCAACCCTATCGTATCAAAATTGTGATGCATCTTAGTAATCTTCGGTTGAATCGAAATCCGTTCTTGATGATTTCTAATGATGGCTTACGTTCTCACTTTCTGCATTAAGCATACTAATCTCTTCTTGTACTTTCGAATCCGTTTCTTCATTCTTCTCAATCTCATTCTTTGTTTCTCTCGATCTCTTCTTGATTTTTCTTTTGTTTACCAGACTTCGACATCCTCGGTAGATCTCTATCGTCTTCTTACGCTTCATGTATCTCGTCTTTGCCATGTTTTAAGACTGCAATAGATTTAGTTTGACTCCTTCAGCTATACCCTTGGTATCCAATTTAGAGTTCCAACTTACCTAGCATTCTTTTCTCCGAAAGTTATATCCAAGCATTCTCTAGAAACTTCTTACTCAAGGCATCTGTCACCACTTCACGATGTTGTATTTACACGCATCCTAAACCCCTCTGGTAATGCATCGCATTAATTCCGAGTTGTTAATTAAGTTCGGATATCCTGACTACTGGAATCGAGGTTAATCCTTCTCTCGGAGTTTGATAGCTCTCTTCATATTCGGTTATCCATGTAACCGGTGTATTCTAGCGCATTAACCTAGTCATAGGCTTTGTGGTCGGTAAGAATTTAAAGCTCCAAAACTCTTCTTGATGGCGCACGCTTACATGCTTTATCTTCCGTGTCCAAAAGTCTCGACCTTAAGGAATCAACATCTCAACAGTTGCAGCTATGATTTATACGTGATACTAATATAGGCTTGAGTTAATTTTCAAAAGGACATTAAGCTCGAAAAATGAATGAACAATACAAATGGTGTTCGTGATAAGTTAGAAAGGAAATATATGGTTAAATAGGATTATACTGAAATAATGGAATGCATAAGGAGAGGAACCTAGGTGCATCTCAAGAAAAGAGTTCAAATTAAGGACCTTTCGTAGAAAGAACAGAGCGTATAGAGTCAAAGAAGTCTCAGCTGATTCTAAGGAATATGGTTTGCG
The DNA here is from genome assembly GCF_000816755.2 of Arachis ipaensis. Taxonomy (NCBI): domain Eukaryota; kingdom Viridiplantae; phylum Streptophyta; class Magnoliopsida; order Fabales; family Fabaceae; genus Arachis; species Arachis ipaensis. The sequence continues at coordinate 119,326,680 of NC_029788.2, forward strand.
AATAAGAGCAACTCTAGTCACAGCAAGCATACAAGATTCAGGGATTACGCGTTTATACCAAGACAAGCTCAGGCCCATCCTGGAAGAAACAGGATTTATGCGCATAAGGAGTAAAATTAGAAAGGTAATTAAGCCATTTAGGAAGAGCTCTTGATAGAATTTCAATGTAGGTTTCACAAGAAGGATTAGATCGAGTTGCGAAGGTTCGTTGACATACTCTCTCTGCATAAAGCTTCCTGTCGTTCTCTTCCTTCTTCTCCGGCATAACCGGCACTTCTCACAGAGAAATAGTTGGTTAGGTAATTTCCTCTTCTAGTACTCCCTTCAATTCAATCATAAGTTCTACCGATTATAATAGTGTCTTTACTTGTGGTGCAATTGAAGTTAATCCAGCTTATGGTACTATGCCTATCGCAAACTCACTTTCTCTTTGAGATGGAAGTTCTAGCACACCTTCAACAATTGTCTCAGAAACTCTTTCGTTTAGGGACTTGGTTTCATCTTCACTCATCTCTTAACAATTAACAGTTAAAAGTTGAATTCGCTCTATTCCTCTTTCTCGAAGTTTCACCGTCACTGGATTTCAAACATTAACTCCGCATAGCCCTCAACACTCCTGATTTCTTAGATATGGTCCAACCTGCTTCCGCTACGTCACTTAATCCTTAACCTTCAAGAGCCTAACCACGCCTTTAAGTTAACTAAATATCACCCCATCTCAACAACTAATAGTCTTTGACTTGGACATCATGATTATTGAAACTTGTCATGCATCACGAATGAATATTACATATTAATGGTACGAAAGGAAATTAGAAATTCAACTGCTGGTTTACAATTATCTCGGGTATGAGAATTGAATTCGGTTGCATCCCGGGCTTCTCTGTATGGACAATTCCAAGACATATGCCCTGGTCTTCCGCACTTGTAACATACGCCGAGTCCGGCCCTGCACGGTCTGTTTGGATGGTACTTCTTGCATCTTGGGCACCTTAAATCATCCGGTTGAGTACTAGTTTGCCCTTCTACATTCGGGTCCAGACGGTTATCGTTCCTTCGATCATTGCTCCAGCACTGAGGATGTGAAGCGACAAAGCGATTCTTTTTGAAATTTTGGCTCCTAAGTGTAATCTTTCCCTTTTTCTTTGTGAAGGGTTCTCGGTGATTACTTCCTGCTACCTCAGCCCTCCTTGAGCTTTCTCCCGTTGCCTGACCCGTGTTAACCTGCTCCGGATATCCCACTCATACCCTGTACTCGAAACATTATTTCCACCTTCATGTTCATTACCACCATCGTTGCCAGTTCCAGCTTGTGATTCCATCCCATCCATCACTCGAATGGTCGCAGCAGCAACAGCACCAATGGCAGCAACAACACTCGTCATTGTGGTCACGATATTGGTCAAACTATCTACTGGTATGGTTACCTCATTAACTCTCCATCCTCGACCTCGATTATACTCACGACCACACCCACGAGACGCCATTTGCTTCCTGTTCACACCAAACAAGTGATATCAAGGTGATCAGTCTCAATATCTCAAGTCTAGTATTTCAAGGTCCCGAATGCATGCTCATGAGCATTCATGCCACATATATCAGTTAGATACCCTAAATAGCATGTACAGACACCCAGAGTATGTCCAGAAGCATAGTCAGTCCGTCCCTCAGGCTCTATAGGAATGAACTGCTCTGATACCATAATGTAACACCCTACCATACTTAATCTTATGCTTAAGTCATAAGACTGAGATAGTAAGGTATTAGAAATTCGTTAACCTTTGCGGACTCACGCAGTTGAAGATGTCTCTTCTAAGCCTTTTCTCATACTGAACACACTTCCACGCCTCATAGTCGGCTGGATTTCCTTGACAAACTCTTGAGAGATGACACAAGTTGTCGAATTCACGGGTATAGTCAACAACATACATATTTTCTTGCTTCAGTTGCATTAACTCCAATTCTTTTGCAATGCGAATTGCATGTAAGAAATAGTTTTTGTAAAATTCCGTCTTGAATCTGCTCCAAGAGATATCTGTTAACTCCATCTGTAAGGTGTGATATAACTTCTGCCACCATTTTTGAGCATCACCTTCCAACATGTAAGTCAATATTTCCACCGACTGTACTTCCGGTATGTGCTGAGTGTATAAGAATCTCTCCACATCTCGAAACCACCGATCAGCCTCTAACGCATTGGCATTTCCATTAAACTGGGGTAGACTACTCTTGAGGAAATCGGTAAGGGTCACGGACCTATAGTATTGATCTATGTTGCTCGTACCAACACCCGAGCTTCCATCTCGGGGTCCTTGCATTGGTTCTGTCCTAGGATTTTCCTTCCAATTACCTCGCTCAGATCCGTGAGTCAACATTTAGTTCCTGTTCATACCAAACAATTGATATTAAGGTGATCGGTCTTAATATCTCAAGTTTAGTACTTAAGAGTCCCAAACGCATGCTCACGAACATGTATGCAACACATATCGATTAGATATCCTAATAGCACATAAACACATACACAGAGAATGCACAAAAGCACCATCAGTCCATCGTTAGGCTCTATAGGAACGAACGGCTCTGATACCAAAATGTAACACCCTACCATACTTAATCTTATGCTTAAGTCATAAGACTGAGATAGTAAGGTATTACGACCTCTAAAAATAGAAATATATATATATATATATATATATATATATATATATAGGAAAAGAGATACTTAACTAGGAGCCTTGAAAAACAGGTAAATCAAATTGCAAAATAAAAAGCACAACGCTCAAGAAACAGAATTACTTGCGTGCTAAGAAACCTAATGGTTATAGACATAAATAAGCAAAAGAACAGAAAGAGAGCCAAGAATACAATGACACTAGCTCCTGACTCAGCCTGCGAAGCCAAAGCTGGCCGGGGAATATTTACATATATATACAAGTATCCCAAAATACCCAAAATACAGAAATAAAGTCCTAACTCTCCTGTAACTTCTATGAGGAACAAAATAAACAAGTTTTTTGGAGAGCAAGCTAAGTACATAGGTACATATATATATATATATATATATATATACAATCATAAAACCCAAAATAACCCAAGGACTACTCCGCTTTAGGATCCAGATGCCTAGCGAGGAGCCTCTCGACCTGCATCTGAAAACAACAACACATTATGGAATGAGAACCGGAGGTTCTCAGCATGGTAAAGGTGCCACGCGTATAATAAATAAGGTCCTGCGAATGCCAGAAGGCTCATGGGGGATTGGGGAATCAATGAATAAATTGATCAATGTTGATCATAGGAGACAACAAATATACGCCAAAAAAATGTGAACTCTACAAATAAAATAAATGAATTCACGAATCACAAACAGTTTAGAAAAGTTCATAAATACTCAATAAGACCATAAATAACTTAGTAATACCAACAAATTTTTATATGTTATTTTACTGTGAAGTAAGAACATATCAAAATCAGCTTAAAATAAAAAATAAATAATTATTAGAGAATTCTAATACTACACAAAGTTCTCTAATAAATAATAAATAATTTAAAACCACAAAAAATAACTCAACACTCTCATTTGATGCCTGCAAAATATATATCTGAAACAATATTATATCAATGTTAGTATATAAAATTATATGATTAATGTATTTTTAAAATAGTTTATCAAGAGAATAAAATAATACAGATTTTTATGATAATTTTAATATTCTCAAGTTATAAATGTAAAATAAGAACGTGTTGCCCATTAGTACCTAGAATTTGTCAATTTTTTTAATTAATAGTAATAAATTTTAATAAATCTGGTTAAGAGATTTAAAATTTTCTTTTTTATTATAAGCTCTCAAAA
>NC_029788.2:119330542-119340080 GCF_000816755.2 Arachis ipaensis
ACAAGCAAGTCAGCATAATGATTAATGCCACCGTTCCTAACCTTGAGGAAAGGGGTTTGAACCCCAGCTCTTTCATTTTAAAAAAATTTTGAAATTAAAACGGTTCGCATCGATTCCTTATCTTGTGTGGTCTAATTGTCGGACCGGACCGATATCGGGTCCGGTTCACCAGTTTTCCGATCAAACCGATCGGTCCGGTCCGGTTCTGATAACAATAAAATAAACTATTAAAATTTATGTTATCCATAAAATGATGCTATATATTATATAATTTCTTAGCAAAAATTAAAATTAAAAAAAGTTTTGTATAGGTTAATACAAATTAATTACGTACTAAATAAGTTGGATTGTTCATTTGTTTGTTTCAATATATTAGCATGAGCAAGAAAATTGAAATGATTATCAGAAATTTTGTAACCTAACTTTTAGCTCCTCATGATTGTACTAAAAGTCCGAGCGCTACTTACCTCTAAACCTTTTTATTATATACTATTTAATATTGAGCCTTTACGCATAAAACTATCGATGGTTTTATTAAAACTTATAACTTTTTCAACAAGAACAAACAACACATATTCACATACTTAATAGTAATAATACATTGTAGTATTACATACAAAAGCAATTAAAGAACATACCCCCTCTGAATAAAACTCTAACTGACAAGACGAGGGAAAAAATAAATTCTAACAAGTCAACTCATAAACATATTCCTCTGTGCTCCCGCAACTTCGCAATAAGCCTTCGCACCTGTAGTTGAAAGGGGTGGAGATAGGGGGTAAGAACTGGGGAGTTCTTAGTAGGGTCGGGGTTCGAAGTTAAGTTCATTTTATATATACTTGGTCAGCAATAGCAGTTAACAAGGGAGAATTCAATTCAACAATTATAGAACGCATAATTCAAATAGCCATTTAGCACACTCACAATCACAGGAAATACACTCATAAACAAATATGCGCAAACAAGTATGATGCATGTCTATTTCTATCGCAGGTAATGAGCTCATTTGTTGGTTTCGACCCGCATTCGACGCAATTCAACTCACAAGTCAAATAAGGCATTCCAGCGGCATAACCTCTGCAAGGTTTCAACCTCTTGCAGGCGCTGATTCTCTAGCTGAAGTATGCCGAACATGACCTCTGCAAGTACTTGCAGGTGCTGATTCTCTAGCTGAAGCATGTGTCACCTTCTCCTGGAAGCCATTCCATACACACGTGTATCCCTGCACAATCATTCACACGCAAGGCCCACGACCTCCAGTGAGCGCTATGTATCGCCGTCCTCCCTGAGCTGTCTCTATTGTGTCAAGTGAGTGTTACGTATCGCCGTCCTCACTAGACACTTGGCACTAAGGCACAATAACACTCAATATCTTTTCAGTTTCTGCTCTCTGCCCTTCTATGGCAGAGGTCCCTTTTTACTTAATAAACCAAATTCAACACATAACTTGAAATAAAATCTATTCTCAAAAACTGAATGTAAAACCTTATACTTTCTTAATAAATCAAGCTAAAAATAAGACTTTCTATAATAAATTGAAATCAAATAGTTTTTAGCAATTAAAACGTTTTCTTTTAAGCTCAGCCACTTTTTATTTTAATAAAATTTTGACCTTTCGAATCTTATGTTATTAAGTCAGACCAATAATTATTAACAAATCAAATCAATAATTTCACAAAAATAAGCTTATAAATTAGATTTTTAAAATGAAATCACTTTTCATATATTTTTACGAAAATTGGACAGCATTTTCCCTTAAAATTGGACTTTGCCACCATTTTCGGGTCCCAACCGAACCAGTTTCAACCTCTTTTCAATTATTTCAAATCTCGATTCAATACCAACAAATCAAACCAGACAAATTCTAACATTTTCAAATTATCCCAACGTAATCCAGAAATCAAATTCATCAGAATAACTCAGTTCCTGGCTGCACTTAAACCCTCCTAACCTTAAACTTATCACAAATATCAATATATCACAAAATTTAATATAAATTCAATCAAATTCAATCAACAAGTAATCACGAGATCAATTCACTTATCAAATACTAATTTAACCGGTGAAAATTTACTAAAACCCTACCTTCGTGCATAAATCACAACAACGGAGCCTCCGTGAAGTTTTCTGACTGAACTGCTGAAGAAGAAAATGTCAGGAATCATCTGTGCCTCCTAAAACTCCAATTGGCCGAACTCAAGGGATAGAGGAGCTACGTTACCGTCAACTTCTACTGGACAAAACTAAAGCCAACGTGTAGAGGAGAAGGACACGAACACTTTTATCAGATTAGATTTTTTATTGGAGTTACGGATCTCAACTCTTTGTATATACTCACGTCTTACCTTTATCTTTTCTCCGGTTTTACGTTTACGAGAGTAATGCGCTTTTCTTTTCGTGGTTTTTGCTTAAACCTTTCTTCAAGAATCTTCGAATATTACCTTCAATTATATTATGTATGTATATTTTATTCTTAGAGGTCGTAATACCTCACCACCTCTATTTTACGACTTAAGTGTAAAGCTCTGTGTCGTAGGGTATTACATTATGGTATCAGAGCAGTTCGTTCCTGTAGAGCCTGAGGGTCGGACTGACTATGCTTCTGGGCATACTTTGGGTGTCGTACATGCCAAACTAGGTTATCTAAATGATAAATGTGGCATGAATATTCATGAGCATGCATTTCAGACTTTGAAGTACTAGACTTGCGATATTGAGAATGATCACCTTGATATCACTTGTTTGGTGTGAACAGAAACTAGATGGCGACTCGTGGACGCGGTCGCGGGTGAGGCAGAGGTAGAATAGTTCTTACGGACCTTGAAACGATGGGAAATGACCCTGTGAACTTTATGGCTGCCCTGAAAAACATGGTCGCGACTATGCAGGCGACAGCCAAAACGCTAGGGAATCAAGCTGGAAATAGGAACGACGCTAATGGGGATAATAGGTCAATGATGGTTGCAACTTTTCTGAAGATACATCCACCAATATTTAGAGGAACCACGAACCCCACTGAGGTTGACAACTGGTTTCAAGCAATCGAACGGGCTTTACAAGCACAACAAGTCCCTGAAGATCAACGTGTTGAGTTTGCAACTTATCAGTTAGCGGGTGAAGCCCAGTATTGGTGGCAAGGGACACAACGCCTTCTGCAGCATCATGATGCAGCTATACCCTGGGATGCATTCCGAACTAAGTTTTACAAGAAATACTTTCCTAACTCAGTCAGAACGGCTAAGGAGCTTGAACTGCTACAGTTGAAACAGGGTCATATGTCAGTTGCTGAATACACAAATAAATTTGAGGAATTGTGCCGATTCTCTAGGATTTGTTAGGGAGCTCCAGGAGACTTTGAGGAGTAGAAGTGCATCAAATACGAAGGAGGACTTCGGAGTGATATATTGAGTTCTGTGGGACCGATGAAAATCAGAGTTTTCTCAGACTTGGTAAATAAGAGCAGGGTCGCGGAAGAATGTTTAAAGAAGGATGCTGTGGCAGGGGGTGAAAGCTGGGAGTTCTGCCGAAGGGACCACAACCAGAATTTCGCACCAAGGAGCCAAGAGTTCAAGAAGAGTGGCAGTCGCCAGGGGAGTGATAAAGGGAAGCAAGTGACGCCTTACTCAGAGGATGTGAGGTGTCAAAGGTGCAAAATTTTTCATCCAAATAGGCCGTGCCGAAAGGGTTTAGGTCTGTGTTATAGGTGTGGGGTGCCGGGTCATATCTCTAGAGATTGCTCCCACATAAGAATTGTCATAAGAAGATATGTATAAAGAGAAGATTTGATTCTAAGGCAGTGATTAATGTTCGTCCTATGAATCTTTTAAAAACCAACGACTAATCATCCAAAAACCCTTTTCAAAAATCAATATTTAAATATCCAGAAATCCAAAACCTTTCTTTTCTTTTAAGAAAATCTTAATCAGTTTCTTAGACTGTATGAATGACCAACCTGTTCCAAGCATAGGTTCATTAAGTTTATGATGAACCAACTTGATTTTTTATACTTTAATAAAACCTCAGTCAGGAACCAACCACGCAATCAATCAACACAATCATTAATTCAACACCAAAACTCAATCTCCAAAGTATCACACCAGGACAAACACAGGCAAAATAGACGAAAAAAGCACAGGTATAGATAGAAATTACAGCAAGTAGCTCAAATAGCAGTTAAAGACAGTTAAGCAGTTAGGCAAACCATAACAAATTCAAACCCAAACCAAGCATGCAAATGCAGATGATGCATGTCTGCCTTATGGCTAATGAGCTCTTTGTCGGTTATATAGCCAACCCGACATGTTCAGTAGCTAACCCGAGCATCGTCCTCTTGAAAACTGGTGAGCGGTACAGTACCACGATTCTCATCTTGTACATCAAGCCTATCTTGTAACTTCTGTTTCGCATCACACTTATATCCTTTATACATTTATGCCATATGAAAATCCTGGTGATATATATATATATATATACATACAGGACTTTCTGCCTTTACTTTAAATGAGTTCAAGAGTGAAGTAATATGAAAATCTCTTTTATTTTGTATCAATTTTCGAGGACGAAAATTTTTATAAGGTGAGTAGGATGTAAGACCCAAGACTTTTGAAAAGTCCTATTTTGAATCAATCTCAAATCATATATTTATTTATAGTTTTAATTTCAGAAATTTTTTTATTGAAAATAATTAAAGCCAATTAATTGGATTTGAAATAAATTAAGGATTTTATCCAAACTCTATACCTATGGATTATTTTTCTATTTATGAATTAAAGTTCTAGAAATTCAAAAATAATGAGGTTTGTCTATTTAAATTAGAACTTTATTGAGAATCAATTAGTATTTTTATACCACAAATAATATTTTAAAGTAACTTTAGAGATTAAATTAGTTTTTCAAATATTAACACTTTATGCTCCAATTTTATTAAAATTATTTTACTCAAATCAAACACAAAATTCCCACTTCCATATGCAAACCCTAACCCTAATTAAACCATTTTTTTCTTTTACACAAATGAAACCCTACCTGCCGCCTTACCTCCTTCAGCCACCAAGATCCCCTTTCCTTCCCAAACCCACGCAGCAAAACAGCAGACTCATGGAAGAAAGAAATAAGGAAAGATGGAAAGAGAGATGGGGAACCGAAGGAAGAGAAGAAAGAAAGGGGGAAGGGAGAAGAGAGGGAAACGGCGCCGGTGGGCATCACTGCCACCGTCGCCGTCGCTGTGCCGTCAGGAAGGAGATCCAAGAGAGAGGAAGAGAGCGCCGGGGGAGGAGCTGTCCGCACTACCCCACAGCCGCCGACGCCGTTGGTTTGCTGTAGAACCGCCATCAAGAAACAGAACCGCGCGAGAAGGAGGCACAGCCGTCGCGCCACCGTCGCTGTCTTCATCGCGTGTGGAGTCGCCGTTTCCGACAAGCCCAGCCGCCGCCCAGTTGTATCGCCGCCATGAAGACCTCGCCGACGTCTTCCCCTTCGCAGATTGTCACCGTCTTTGGGGCAGAGAGCGAAAGAGATCTCACGGTGGAGGAAACAGGGAGGCGCCATCGTGCAACGAGAAACTACCACCGCCGTTGCGTGCTCCATCACCACTACTGCTGGAGGCTGCGTCGCCGTGACTGAGCTTCTGCCGCCCGAAACCCACTGCCGTCGCCGGAAAAGCACTGCCGGTAAGGTTTTAAGTTTTGAGTTTCGTTTCTCTTGAGATTCTTGAAGCTTTATTGTCAATGCATGTTAGTTTCAGTTATCGTCGCCGGAGTTTGGTCGCCGCTACTGCTTGAGGTGGCTGTCGGGGCTGCCGCAAACCAGTTCAGAGATCACCACTGCTCTGGTTTCTTTTACAGAAGTGTTTATGTTTCGAAAAACCCATGCGTTAGTATTCTGTTATGTTTGGTTATAAACTCTGAGGCTCTGGTAATGTAGGGTCGTGTTTTGAGCGTTGCATGTCACTTTTAACTTGTTGTGAGTGCTGTGAAAGTGATTAGGGACTGAGTTTGCGGTTGCTGTTGGTTTCGGGTTGAGCTAAAAGGTTCCCTTAATGCGTTTTGGGTTATGGTCTCGATGAGTCGAGGTAGGAGTTTTTCTTAAAATCTATTTTACATTACAGAGTTATTATGAATAGATATTGATGCAAAAAGATATACTTCTGTGATTATATTTGTCTTGTGGATGTGATAGTTTGTTAGACTGAATTATTGGTTGCTTGATTGTGTGAGTGGTGTATGGTTGTTGATAAGAAATCGGTTTGAAATGTTATTTACTTGATTATCATGAAAAGTGGATTTTCTTGGTTTTGGAGTTTACTAGGTAATATAAATGAATTGATTTTGGAAATAATTTGAGATATGAAAATAAATTGATTCTGGGAGCGGTTTGATTTTGAGTTTGTCTGATTTTATAAATAATTTAATATTTGAGATGGTTTGATTTTAAAAAGAGTTTTATTATTGGAATTGGTTTGATTTGAAAATAATTTGATATTGAAATTGGTTCAATTTTGGAAAATGTTTGAGATTTGGAAATGGTTGAGAAAAGGTTTGAGAAATGTTTGGATGGGACCCGAAAAGGGTGGCAGTGTCCGCGTTTTAGAAGAGATGCTGCCAAAATTTTATAAAATTGGAAGTTCGCCTGAAGTAATTATTTAAAAAGATTTAGTTTTTAAACGGTATATGTATTAAGATTGATTTATTTAGAAAAGAAAGAATTATGTTTTGGATTGAGATTGTTGATTAATGGAACGGAAAGAAGGATGATAAGGATTGACTTTGAAATATCATTTTTGAATGAATTTGGAAATGAGATATGGATTGACGAGTGATTATGATATTGAGAATGGCTTAAATATTGATGAATGATTATGTATGAAACTTAGCTTGAATGATTAAATGATGTAAGATACGAGATTCCCTGGATAAAGTGTCGTGGCTTGCCACCACATGTACCAGGTTGAAAGCTCGATATTCTGTTGACCCTACGACGTAAGGGTGACCGGGCACGTATAAATTTCCGGGTTAACCCCATTGAGCAATATTGATTATTTGAGAAAAAACTATGCATAGACTCATGAGGATGCGCGTCCAGGGACAATCTAAGGTTTTCGGACTTGTCGGGTGGATAACCGACAGATGAGCTCATTAGCCAATGGAATAGCATGTATCATATGCATTTGTATGCTTTGCTTGGGTTTGAACTTGTTTTGGTTTGCCTAATTGTTAAATTGTTCTTAACTGCTACCTGAACTATTTGCTGTAGCTGCTACCTAAACCTGTGCTTTCCTTGTCTGTCTTGCCTGTGTTTGTCCTGGTGTGCTACGTCTGAAAATGAACTTTGGTGCTGAATTGATGATTGTGTTGATTGATTGCGTGGTTGGTTTCTGATTGAGATTTTCTTATAAGAAAAGAAAAGTTTTTTTTTTCGGATTTCTGAAATATTAAACATTGTTTCTTTGAAAAGGTTTTGAACGATTAGCTATTGGTTTTTAAAAGGATTCATAAGGCAATGATAATCACTAAGCTTGAAAATAGATTTCTTATTAAATATCTTCTTATGGCAATTCTGAAACTCCATGGTGAGACCATGTGGTTAGATTCTCACCCCTATACAGCTTTACCTTTTCAAGAATCGGATGAAAGAGCATTACGAAGAGCTATACTGCATTTTGGTTCATATGATGTTGTATTGATTATATTATTTTTCTTCCCTCGTCTTTGTTATTACAATTTTTGTAAGAGGGATAGGAGTTGTGTTTTATATGTATATGAATTTATGTCTGTTTATTTTTTTTTAAGATAAAGTATTTATTTCCGGTTTTTAAAGAAATCAGCGATACGGTGTCGAGTTAAAGACTCCTATTTTAATATTAAGTATATAAAGTTGTCGTAATACTTCTTCCTATCAAAGTCACGCAGTCGGAAGCGTGACATTCTGATAGTTAGGGTGTTATATTTCTCCTATAATGAAGTGAAGAAAAAATATATGAATGACAATAATAAAAAATTAAAAAATAAGTCACCTAATATTTTTGTATAAAAAAAATAAAATAAAATAAAAAAGACTCTGATGATTTTTAGATATGTGGAGATTGTATTAAGAGAATTCAACTCCTGAATATTATCGAAATTTAGCTGTGATAACATCCATAAGAAACTATTTAACAAAGTAAAAAGCAAGTGGTTTCATAATAAAATATGAAAATTTCTATATCAAAAGTTTGATCAAGTTTCTTAAAAAAAAATATTTGATTCATATACTTTTATTTTGGAACGAAAATATTTTTAAAATATGTACAAACAATTATTTGAGACCCGAAAAAGTACGAAACTTGATCAATCTATTATTCATTAATTTTTCAATCATATGATCATTTCTTCAACACTATTATATTATGAGAAGATCAAATACACCCAGATACACTCCATCCATAGCAATAAGGTTTCCCCCCAAAATTTGAAATCATACATGGGCCAGATTGCTTTACATACCATTTACAAAACCCTAGACACTTTTCTTCATCTCTACCTTCTTTATATATATCAAACCAGTGACATGCATTCTTCCATCGAAAACTGCAAAAAAATAATGTGCCCCCAAAAAATCTAATTTTGAAGCTAAATATGTAGGTTTGATTAGGATGGAGAACGACCGCTCCAAGATCATCATCATGAGATTTGCAGTGAACAGTGAGATCCAAATTCCCATCTAAAGAATTCGCAATCGTCACAGATGTTCTTCCTTTGATGCATAGTGGTAGCAGTAGCACAACTAGAGATAACAAAAGAATATTTCTACTAAGAACGTGCGACATTGCAACTTTGAGTAATTCTATAATTTTTTTACTTATTTTTTTCTTTCATTTTACATAGCTATTTATAAAGGTGGAAAGTCAAGTGCTCAAAAAATATGGAGGAAATTTATATATTTCATGTTAATTATCCAGTATGTTTGTCATTGAAGTAAGAAATTAATTTTATACTACTTTTTGATAGGACATTAATTTCTCCTATAATATTTTCTTAACTACTAATTTTTTATGGTTATCCAATTAAATTTAGACGTTTAAATAATTCTTTTTACCTAGTTAGTAGTGACATAATGATAAAAATATACTCCTAAAGCCTTTAATGCATTAATAATTTACCTTTGTTTAACAATTAATGCATAACGACAAAAGTATGCTCCAATCATAAATGAAGCAAGAGAATATAATAAAAAAGCAATTTTATTAAAAATTTAAGTTTTTTGACAACTAAATCTAATTAAATGAACTCAAATTCAATAAAATACATCACTTACATAATTGGCGTGTGAAGTTACACACTTTTTTTTTGTCTTTTCATTTTCTTTCTCATGTGTTATTACAGTTTTTTGTCTTTGTTTAATTTTTTATATTTTTTTTGTTTTATTCTTCTTAAAAGGGAGGAAAACAAAGAGAAAGAGAGGAAATTTTGAATTATGTAAAAATTATCAAAAAAATAACACTAAAATTTTTTAATAATAACACACAAATTATTTAATTTGATGTAAAAAATTTATTATAAAC
>NC_029788.2:119340282-119343565 GCF_000816755.2 Arachis ipaensis
CTTAGTTCTCCTTTTAGGAGTATTATTTTTCATATTAGATTTAAATAAATATGTATATATTGTATTGCAATCTTATTTAGTTGAATGAATCTAGATTCACACTCATTGGATTGAATTTTTGTCAAAAATAAAATAGCATCAAAATTTATTATATAACACAGTAAAATTAAGCAGAATAAGTACGAAAATTTGAAAGAGAATGAATAGTATCATTTACGTAGAAAAAGAAAACGACGTATCTGATATATAAAACAACAAATAAACTTTTAAACAATAATACCGAAATGTCTTCACTCAAACACTAAAATATCTTCATTTAAAAACTGAAATGTCTTTATTTTGACACCAAAATTTTTAACTAAATAATGTGATAGAGTTAAGAATTTATTTTATAAAAAATTGAGTTGCAGATTCACAAATTTTAATAGAAAAATAGAATAAGTGAAAAAAATTGTAAACAATACAATGAAATTAAGTAGAACAAGTACAAAAATTCAAAAGTGAATGAACAGTGTTATTTACGTATAAAAAAATGACATATCTGATATATAAAATAACACATAAATTTCTAAAGAATAACATCAAAATATTTTTATTTTAACACTAAAATTTCTAACTAAATAATGTGATAGAACTAAAAATTTATTTCATAAAAATTTGAGTTACAAATTCACAAATTTTGATTAAAAAAAAATAAGTGCAAACATCAGTAGATAATGTAGTGAAAGTAAGTAAAATAAGTGCAAAAATTAAAAAAAAAAGTGAACAATAATATTATTTACATAAAAGAAGAAGGTGACGATGGTGATAATAATAACGATAATGGTGACGATGATGACGACGATGATGATGGAGAAAAAATTCAAATAAAAAAAGAAAAAAGAAAAAGAAATAGTAGCGATGGTAATAATAATAACGACAATAATAAAATAGTGTACTCACACTAGATCGAAACTAAATTTACCCATATAAAATGTTTTTTGTGTGACAAAAGGCATCTTGTATAGATACAAATTTAGTTTCAATCTAATTTAATGTAGATACATATGTCAATATTTTCAAATTTTATAAGTATAAATAGTCATTTATTCAAAAATAATACTTTTCATTAGAAGAGATTAAAATTAATGCAAAACTAAATAATTAATAAGATTATTGAAAATATTTGATAATAAAAAAATTAACTAAAATTATTACATATACAAAATAAAGCTCAAACTCATAATATTTATTTCAATCAAATGAATTAACTATTCAATTAATTCAACTTGATTTAAAGTTTAATGCGATATATTTCCAAACGGGAAAAAGTATATAAAATTCTGTACTCTTATGTTCATGCCATATATATGGACAAATGATATGTTCGAAGAGCATTTTTCTAATTTTAATTTTATTTATTGCAATATCCATAAAGCCTTTGCTGGCCACCGCACAATAGACATTAATTATTACCTTTCTCATAGTATCCACCCATAAAGTAATTTTGTGTAATTAAATATTCCACCTCAGATACTATTACTTCCACCACTTTCCGGTTATAATTGGAATGATCCTAAATGGGTTTGGTCATAATCACTTAACAAAAATATTATTTATATATTAAAATTAGTTATTAAAATTAATTGTTAATATATTTTCGTATAAATATATATAATTTAATTTATTTTTAATATATATTTATATTTTAATATATATTTTATATTAATAACTGATTTTAATAATTAATTTTAATATAAATATATAATATGGTTGTTACTTAATTGTTAACCATAAGAAATAAATATTAAATTGGTATTCGAAAAATTCTGACACTGACAAAATGATATCTGACTTTTGTTATTGATAAAATAGTCCCCGTAAAATTTTAAAATTTGACAAAATTACTCCTAACATGAAAAGATAACGTCACAGTGAACGAAAAATACTAATGTAACCGCCGGAAGAGAGCTCCAACGATATTAAAACCACCACCAATCCCTTGTTCTTTTTATCCTCCTCCTCTTCCTCCTCCTCCTCCTTCTTCTTCTTACCACCAACTCATTCTTCTTCTTCTCCGGCGTCTTCTTCTTTTTCTCTGGCACCGGCGAGAGAGGCAGGACGCATGTGACAGTGACGCAAGAAAATACGACCCACTATGGCGTAATAGAGAAGGGCGACACGTTTTCTCATGGCCACTGCTTCACTTTTAAATCTCTGTTCTCCTCTCGCATCAACTGCCGTGCGCCACCTCCACCACCACCAACTATATCTCCAAACCATCTTCTTTCCCTCTCTCCCACAACAAAACCCTCCCTAAACCCACCGCCACCACCACAACATGTGCCGCTAGCTCCCACAATCACAACTCTCCAATCCCCAAGCCACAACAACACTAATACTTGTCTCTCTTCTCCTTTTCCGATGACGAAGAAAAACTACGTGAAGAGTGCGGTGTTGCTGAAATTTACGGTGACCCCGAAACCTCCCGTCTCTGCTACCTCGCACCCTACACTCTCCAGCATCGCGGTTAAGAAGGTGCCGACTCGACCAGCTCTCGCGTGCATCCTCCCTCGCCGGCGCCGAAGAAGAAGAAGAAGAAGAATGGGTTGGTGGTGGGAAGGAGGAGGATGAGGAGGGGTTGGTGGTGTTTTTTAACATCGTCAGAGCTCTTTGTTATTATCGGAGCTCTCTTCCGACGGCCACATTAGTATTTTCCGTTCACTGTGACGTCATCTTTTCATGTTAGGGGTGATTTTGTCAAATTTTAAAATTTTTCGAAAATTATTTTGTTAATAACAAAAGTCAAGTACATTTTGTCGGCGCCAAAATCTTTTGAATATCTATCTCTAACCATAAATCAAAGAGTAATGTGATGAGTGATGACTATGGACATATAAGAGTAATAAAAAGAAAGCACGTTGGTGATGTATGAACAAATTTGTTGGCAAATTTTTCGGACACAATTGTTACGACAATTAATTAATATTAAATAAGACAAATTTTGTCTATTTTTTTTTTTGTTTATTTAGCATTACCCAATCATAATATATTATTCTTAAAAGCCTCTCTTTCTCAATTCCAAAGGTCAACCCTGTAATATTCCCGGAATCATTTTGTCCCTTCAGTTTACGGTTTTAGCATCAAATAACATTTTTTTAAGGGCTTGGAATAGTTGTTCTGTGTCGAACTACAAAGTTAAATTAGAAATATAATTATTTATATTTATTTTTTTATTGGTTTATTTTTTTAAATAATTTTATAATAATATAACATGATATTAAATTTCTATGTTAGAAAGGTC
>NC_029788.2:119343590-119348411 GCF_000816755.2 Arachis ipaensis
ATTCTTTGTTTTAGCATGAATTGAGATTATTTATATTGAATAAAAAATAAAAAAATAAGAGAGATAATTAATTAAAAAGTATTAATATAAAAAGTTGAATTTAAAAAAACACACTTTTAGGTAGGAGCTGAAAATTTTTTTTTTGTTTCCAAATTTTTTTTTTTATAAAATTGTCCTTAAGGTTTAACTTAGTTTCAAAATCGTCCTTTAGACCTAAATACCATTTCTCTTCTTCCCCAAAATCAACTAGAAGTAAAACCAAAAGCAGAAGCAGATGCAGAAACAAAACTAGAACCAAAAGCAAATGCAATAACAATGAAATAATGTAATAAACATTAAAAAAAAAACAGAACTAGAAGAACAACAACAACAATGAATAATGGAATTAGAAGAACAACAACAACAAAAAACAGAAACAGAAGCAACCAGAAGCATCAACAAATCCACAAATAAAAAAATTCAACAATATAATTAACAGAAGAAACAGAAGAATTGGAACCCTAAGAAGCACAGCGGTGAGGATGTGAAGCACAGGGTGAGTGACCGGCGAGCAGGACGAGGAGCAGTGGCGGCCGACGAGGAGCAGTGACGACCGGTGACCGAGCAAGGAAGAAGAGTAGAAACTATAACACCCTCACTACCAGAATCACACTTCCGGCCGCGGCACTCTTATTGCAAGAAGTATTACGACTACTTTATATACTTAATATTAGAATAGGAGCCTTTGACTCGACATCGTATCGTTGATTTCTTTGAAAATAAAAAATCAGTACTTTATCTAAAAAAAACAAGCAAGCATAGATTCATATACAAGACTTCTTACATAATAACCAATAATATAATATACATATAAAACACACAACTCCTATCCCTCTTACAAAAAATTGTAATAACAAAGACGAGGGAAGAAAAATAATCTAATCAATACAACATCATATAAAATTAAAACGCAGTATAGCCCTTCGTAATGCTCTTCCATCCGATTCCTGGAAAGGTAAAGCTGCAGGGGGTGAGAACCTAACCACACGGTCTCACCACGGAGTTTCAGAATTGTCATATGAAGATATGTAATAAGAAAACTGTTTTCAAGCTCAGTGATTATCATTGCCTTATGAATCTTTTGAAAATTAATAGGCAATCGTTCAAAACCTTTTCAAAGAAACAATGTTTAATCTTTCAAAAATCCAAAACCTTTCCTTTCTTATAAGAAAATCTCAATCAGAAACCAACTACGCAATCAAACAACACAATCATTAATTCAGCACCAAAGTTCATTCTCAAATGTAGCATATCAGGACAAACACAGGCAAGACAGACAAGGAAAGCACAGGTTTAGGTAGCAATTATAGAAAATAGTTCAAGTAGCAGTTAAGAACAGTTTAGCAATTAGGCAAACCAAAACAAGTTCAAACCCAAGCAAAACATACAAATGCATATGATGCATGCGTGTCCTATGGCTGATGAGACTCATCTGTTAGTTATCCAACCAACCCGACAAGTCCAAAAACCTTAGACTGTCCCCTGACGTGCATCCCCAAGAGTCTATGCATAGCTTTTTCTCAAATAATCAATATTTCTCAATGGAGGTTACATTCCCGGGAATTTATAGTGTCCGATCACACTTACGGCGTAGGGTCAACAAAGTATTGAGTCTCCACCTGAAGCAAGTGGTGGCAAGCCACTATGTCTACCCAGAAAAATTCGTGTCTCAGATAATTCAAATTCATAAGCCATGTGAATAATTCAAAGATCATATCTTAACATTCTCAACATCATCATAATTCATCAATCCAAATCTCATTTCCAAATTCATTCAAAAATCATATTTCAAAGATAATCCTCATCATCCTTCTTTCCATTCCGTTCATTAACAATCCCTATTCAAAACATAATTCTTTCTTTTTAAATAAATCAATCTTAAAACATATAATGTTTAAAACCAAATCTTTTTAAATAATTACTTCAAATGAAACTTCCAATTTTATAAAATTTCGGCAGCATCTCTTCTAAAATTTGGACTCTGCCACCTTTTTCGGGTTCCATCCAAACATTTCTCAAACCTTTTATCGACCATTTCCAAATCTCAATCATTTTTCAAAATTCAACTAGTTCCAATATCAAATTATTTTCAAATCAAACCAATCCCAATAATAAAACTCTTTTTAAAATCAAACCAGCTCAAATATTAAAACATTTATAAAATCAGACTAACTCAAAATCAAACCGCTTCCAGAATCAATTTATTTTCGTATCTCAAATTATTTTCAAAATCGATCCATTTACATTACTAAACAACTTTGAAACCAATAAAAATCACTTTTCATAATAACCAAGTAAATAACTTTTCAAACAAATTTCTTATTAACAACTGTACACCACTCAAGTAATCAAGTAACCAATAATTCAATCTAACAAACCATCACATCCACAAGACGAATATAATCACAGAAGTATGTCTTTTTGCATCAATATCTATTTATAACAACTCTGTAATATAAAATAGGTTTTAAGAAAAATTCCTACCTCGATTAGTCGCAAGTTGCATAATTAAACCCATTAAATCCTTATTCTCATGTTAATCGGCAGCAACTGCAGAAATTCCGACAATCACATATCTGACATAATTTAGAATTAACACGGAATGGATAGCGATATTAGAACATAATTGATAATAGAGTATTGCGATAAACAAGAACGGAACCGAATAATCTCACCATGATAAACAGAATAGAACGACACAGAAATAGCTTCCAAATTGACCGGACAGCCGCTCTGATAGCGGCCGGAAGCTCTGATGGTTCAGCAACAACCTTAATTTTGACATGAAGTCATCGGAACTCAACCCTATGACACCAACAGCTCAGAATCTCTAACAACTTATACCAGAATGCTAATTTCAAAGATTCCGGAAATAAAAATGCTTACCAAGAGGATGGCAGCTTCGACATTCGGGAGAACAAAACTCGGCATAGACAAACCAGAGCCGGAACCCAAATTGGAGTGAAATAGGGTTTGGTAGCTGCAGCCTGTAGGGGCGTCCTGTAACGGCTGTAGCCGCAATTTTCCTGCGCCGTTCAGTGAGCAGGGCAGAACAACAACTTCCACCACTGTCACCTCCCCTCCTCCGATGACAAATTCCTACAGCGCAGACGGCCAAGCTCCGCTCCAATGGCGGCAGATCTGAAGACGATGACACGCAGTGGTTGCAGCAGCGTTCAAGCTTCAGCAACGACGTGGATGGACCCTCGACGGCCATGGTTGCTCTACGCGGAGCTGACGGTGTGAACGGCGGCGACGGCACGGTGGTGGTTACAGAATCGACCCCTCTTCTCTCGCGCGTCTCTCCTTTGCGACAGCGCAGTTGGAAGCAGCAAAGACAAACGGCGGCGATGGGTTGACGGGCTTCCTCTCGCCGATGCTCTCTGCCTCGGTTCTGGTGAGCGCGACGACGATGACGACCAGACAGCGGCTACGTGGCTATGGCGGCAACGGCGAGGACCCTCCCAGCGGCGGTTCTGGCCCAGCGGCGCCTCCCTTGGATCTCTCTCTCTCTCTTCCGTTTCTCCCTTCTCTCTCTACATGTGCATGTATGCTATGTTCTTGTTTGGGTTTTGGGGAAAAAGGAAAGCCTGAAGGATGGCGGTGATGAGTTGCGGTGGCTAGATTATGGTTTCTGAATTAATTTGGGAATTAGGAATTTTGGGTAAATTGAAATTTGGTAATTTTAATTAAATTAGGGCATAGAGTATTAAATAAAAATCTAATTTAATTTCTTAAAATTACTTTGAAAATATTATTTGGTTATCAATTTGCTAATTTTCTTTTAAATCAAGTATTCTAATTTAAAATTAGAGATATTATAATTAATTTTCTTTGTTTATAAAAATTAAAATATTAAATTCTAAAATTCAATTATTCAAACTAAATCATACAAAATTCTTATTTTTTTACAACTATTAAGCTCTATAATTTAAATACAGAAAATTATCCAATATTATAAGATTAAGTAAAATTTCTCATTTAATTATCAAAACTTAATTTAATTACTTTTAATAAAATAATTTTTTAAAAAAATAAAGTCTTTAATAAATAAATAAATTGAAATTAACTCATAATAATATTTTTCGAAAATTCTGGGTCTTACAGAAACGGCAAGCGGCGTGCGACATCCACCCTCGCAGAGTTGTTGGCGTCGACGTCGAGCGAGGAAAAGGAGCAGCGACATCCAGCGACAAGGAGCAGCGGCGGCAAATTCCCTTCCCCACCTTCCCTTCTCCCTCTTCTTCCCTAAAAGCCCCCAGCGTACGCGTCGATTGAAGTATGGCGCGATCACGCGCATGCGTTGTCCATGCGTGCGCGTCAGCGTCAGCTTCTCAAATCTCCATTTTCTTGTGTTTCTTCCACTTTTGCATGCTTCTTTTCCATCTTCTAAGCCATTTATGCCCTGTAAAACCTGAAAACACTCAGCAAACATATCACGGCATCGAATGGTAATAAGAGATGATTAAAATTAGCAAATTTAAGGTCAAAGAAGCATGTTTTCAATCATAGTACAAAATTAGGAAGGAAAATGTAAAACATGCGAATTATATGAATAAGTGTGAGAATAATAGGTAAAATCCACTAAATTAAGCACAAGATAAATCCTAAAAATGGGGTTTTTCTTTTATTTATTTTATATTTTTTTAGTTAGAGGTAATTTGGTAATAAAAATTAAAATTTTAGTAAAAATTAAAGGACCATTTTAAAATTAAGTTGAATCTTAGGGACGATTTTGTAAGTAAAAAAAGGTTGAGGACAAAAAAAAATTTCAATCCCTAC
>NC_029788.2:119348728-119350561 GCF_000816755.2 Arachis ipaensis
TAAAATTCAATTATTCAAACTAAATCATACAAAATTCTTATTTTTTTACAACTATTAAGCTCTATAATTTAAATACAGAAAATTATCCAATATTATAAGATTAAGTAAAATTTCTCATTTAATTATCAAAACTTAATTTAATTACTTTTAATAAAATAATTTTTTAAAAAAATAAAGTCTTTAATAAATATATAAATTGAAATTAACTCATAATAATATTTTTCGAAAATTCTGGGTCTTACAGAAACGGCAAGCGGCGTGCGACATCCACCCTCGCAGAGTTGTTGGCGTCGACGTCGAGCGAGGAAAAGGAGCAGCGACATCCAGCGACAAGGAGCAGCGGCGGCAAATTCCCTTCCCCACCTTCCCTTCTCCCTCTTCTTCCCTAAAAGCCCCCAGCGTACGCGTCGATTGAAGTATGGCGCGATCACGCGCATGCGTTGTCCATGCGTGCGCGTCAGCGTCAGCTTCTCAAATCTCCATTTTCTTGTGTTTCTTCCACTTTTGCATGCTTCTTTTCCATCTTCTAAGCCATTTATGCCCTGTAAAACCTGAAAACACTCAGCAAACATATCACGGCATCGAATGGTAATAAGAGATGATTAAAATTAGCAAATTTAAGGTCAAAGAAGCATGTTTTCAATCATAGTACAAAATTAGGAAGGAAAATGTAAAACATGCGAATTATATGAATAAGTGTGAGAATAATAGGTAAAATCCACTAAATTAAGCACAAGATAAATCCTAAAAATGGGGTTTTTCTTTTATTTATTTTATATTTTTTTAGTTAGAGGTAATTTGGTAATAAAAATTAAAATTTTAGTAAAAATTAAAGGACCATTTTAAAATTAAGTTGAATCTTAGGGACGATTTTGTAAGTAAAAAAAGGTTGAGGACAAAAAAAAATTTCAATCCCTACCTCCTTAAGAACTAAAATCATACTTAACCCTATTTATTATTATTATTTTTATATTTTTTTATCAAAAATAATACAAAATACATTAATTAATATTTTAAAACATAATATTTATATTCATATTTTATTTGTTAGACATAATTTTATATTTATATATCTTTATCTCAATATTCCATACAAACGTAGTGTACAGTAGAACAAGTACTCAATTCTTTTAATTTATTCATTATTTATGGTTAGCTATCGAAATAATCTCTAAAAAATTTTAGTATTGACAAAAAAAAAGTGAAAACACAATTCGGAAAAAATATAGGGTGTTTGTTAATTAAAATATCTAATCATGAATAAATTGTTAAAAAACATTTTAAAAGAAGAAAAAACAAAAACTCCTAAAACAAATATAGCATGTTAAAATAGTTTAATCACAAACATTATGTAAAGAAATTATTACTCCTTAAGTTCATTACTTAATATCTTAATTAAAAAGCTGATAATTGGAATCATATCTTAAATCAGCATACAATATTATACAACCACATAAAATGGTGTCACCTGCTGTATGTATGTAGTGTAAAACAATACGTATACATTTCCATGAACCATTTAAAATACAGATAAAGGCTAACAATAATATATAATAGGGGCCACGAAGTGTATGAACTTTTAAAGTGACAGAATTTGCAAGTGATGATGCTCCCTTTTATCAATAGCCTTTTTAAAATGGTAGGCACACCTGATTATAGTCAAAGTCATAGACTCATCATTGTGCATATATAATCATTCAGTTTACACCCCAATTACTATTTAATATTATAATAGAATATAAAATTTTACATTCCAATTGAGTGGTTGTCATGATTCTGAATATTATAACTAATAGTTCATGATACACATTATGTAGTGTATGTAATTCTTTT
>NC_029788.2:119350651-119351384 GCF_000816755.2 Arachis ipaensis
TCGTCAATACATTTTTTATTATGGAAAATTTGTGTTCCACAATTCTAATAAAGAAAGATATAAATTAAACTAACTCACTATAATATCTAATTTATCTCAAAAAATATATCATTTCAATAAAATTACTCAAAATATTTGACAAAATTAACCCACTCATTTTTTATAGTTTTATCGAATTAATCTAATGTTTAATGATATACATCGAGTAAATTACATCTCTCGAGGTTAAAATCATTACAAATAACAACAATAATAACTAAGTGGAATCGGTTACATAAATCAAACGATGTGTCATTGTACTTTATTATGTATCATGTCTATAAAAAGATCATTTACATGTAGATCTTGTTTGACCACTTCATGGATGGTTTTCTTAGGTCTTTTTCTGTCTTTCACCCCTTATCCATTTTCCATCTCATCCATCCTCTTGATTAGGTGTTCTGTCGGTCTTTTTCTCACATGTCCAAACCACTTGAGACGCGATTCAACTATCTTTTTCACAATGGATGCTACTCCACTCTCTCCCTTATATCTTCGTTCCTTATTTTATCCAATCGCGTATGACTACTCATCCATCTCAACATCTTCATTTCTGCCAGCTTAATATCGTTAATGTTAAAATTTTTTATATTAAAAGATAGTAGCTTATTCTTTATTATCTATATCTTTAATGACACATTTCTCCAATTAATTGACAATAAAATTAGTAACTAAAAAAATTAAAACTTTATAA
>NC_029788.2:119351558-119352709 GCF_000816755.2 Arachis ipaensis
AATATATAAACCTAACTTCTGTATACATTCATGAGTCTTGTGCTTTCTTTAGCTTCTTCTCCTTCATCATCTCTGAAGTAAGATTATTTAGCCAAGTCTTAATAATTTTTTCACAGGTGATGATGACCTAACTAAATTTGATTGCCAATTAAAGATATAGTAGCAAGAATAATGTCTACGTATGTTGAAATTCCTATCTTAGACATATCACAACCTTTGCAACCTTCTTCACTGTCCTCTCTCACCAAAGCAGCCAAAGAGTGGGGATTCTTCCACATCATCAACCATGGAATCTCCAAAGATCTTTGCATCCAACTCCAATCACTATCCAAACAATTCTTCAGCCTCCCTTATGATACAAAACTCAAGCTTGGCCCTTTTTCATCTCTTAAATCTTACACTCCCCATTTCATTGCATCTCCTTTCTTTGAGAGCCTCAGAGTTAATGGACCTAACTTCTATGTTTCAGCTAAGAGTTCTTCAGATCTACTCTTTGATAAACAAGATTCCAAATTAAGGTAATAATAAAGTATGTGCAAATTAACCTTTTTTTTCCATCACTATACTATGTTTATCTATATTCAGCATGCTTAATTACTTGAATTACTAATAATCCTTTCTTGATTTCATTTTAAATTCTCTGTTTTAATTATTTATATAGCTCATATTTTCACGATTTTAGGAATAAATTAAAATAGTGAATGACAAAAAAATTATATTTTCATCATTTCCTAAATATAAAATCTTAAAAATAAGAAATATATATATAAATAAAAATAATAGCGAAAACCAAATAGAACTCACCACTACTTGCCTAGAACCATTCTTAGGATGTAGGTTGTTTTTGCTAATGCAAGTTAACACAGATGAACGAGGGTTTGTGTCTTTTAATCATCTCTTTTAAGTTTGATTCTTTCTGAAAAATAAGAATAGAGTTTGTTTGTTTGGGAGAGTCGTCCATTTTATGCTTCTGCAATATCTAAGGAATTAGTTATTGGGCTTTCGACCTAATAGATGCCCTGGTACAATCCAAAAAAAAAAATGATGTATGTTGTTTTTTTTTTTTCAAAATTAAAGTAGTGATTTTATCACTTAATATTTAAAATGATTTAAAAAAGTTGAGAACTATTTTTTGTATTCTTAAAATTTAT
>NC_029788.2:119352845-119355655 GCF_000816755.2 Arachis ipaensis
CATTATGCATATTTTCTTTTTCTTTTTTTTTTTTTGGCCATAAAATAACTAAAACAAATATTAATGCAACTTATTAATTATTAGTCTCATGTATTTTTTATGTAGTGAGATGCTGCAAGAATATGGTAATAAGATGGAAGAATTGTCAAAGAAAATCCTAAGGGCAGTGTTGATGAGTTTAGGGGAAGGAATTGAGAAGAAGTTTCTTGAATCTGAATTCAGCAAGTGCCATGGTTACTTCAGAATAAACAATTATTCATCATCACAAGTAGAAAATAATAATATTATTATCGAAAAAGAAGAAGAAGAAAATGATGATGAAGAATTATTAGTTGAGGGTCTTGGAATGCACACTGATATGAGTTGCATAACAATCCTATACCAAGATGAAATTGGAGGGCTTCAAGTGAGATCGAAAAATGATAATAATAATAATAATAACGAAGGAGGAGGAAGAGAAAAATGGATAGACATAAAATCCTCAGAAGGAACCCTAGTTGTGAACATTGGAGACATGTTACAAGCTTGGAGCAATGATAAATTAAGATCTTCAGAGCATAGAGTTGTTTTGAGGAAGCCATCAATAGTGAAGAAGAATAATAGTAGGTTTTCATTGGCATTTTTTTGGTGCTTTGAGGATGAAAAGATTATTTTGGCTCCTGACGAAGTTGTTGGTGAAGGGAACAAGAGATTTTACAAGCCATTTTTGTGCTTGGATTATTTGAAGTTTAGAGAGAATAATGTGAGAGGAAAATTTGAAAAGGTTGGTTATACAGTCAAAGATTTTGCTGGGATTAAAGCACAGCTTTGATGAATAATTATGGTTTTTTTTTTAGAAAAAAAAAAAAAGAAATCTATTATATATTCATTCTTAGCTTAGCTTGTTGATTATATTGAATGAAGCTCCTCTTGTGTGTTTAATTACATTTTACATGATCATCATGTCATGTTTGATTAGAGAATATATGTAAATTAATATATAATTAGGAGTTTATATACATTACTTGCTTCTTGATGATGTTGTTATTAGGATTTGGTAATTGTTAGTTATAGTCTTATACTGCAGGTTTTAGCTGTGTTGTAACTTAAATGTGATAATGATAAGTTGTAGTTATGTTTTAACCTATTGTAATGTCTTCCTAAAAATATGATAGTTAAAATGAAATATACGACCATATATTAAGTAATTTAGTTAAATATATAATATTTAACTATTTTATCCGCCATGTTAGTTATTCCTATTGAAACGTGGAGGACAAGAAATCTATGTTGGACCGTTGGGTCGTCACTCGAGTCAATTGATCAAGTATTTTGAGGTGTGATGATGCAATATAAGTAAGAAAAAAGGACAAATCGATCCCTAACTTTTTGGTCTGCAGACATTTAAGTTCTTAAGGATTTAAAAATACATTTAAATTCTTAACTTTTTCAAAATCTGGACATATCGATCACTAAGTCTAATTTGTTCAATTTTAAAAACTTTTTCATATGTATATCCGTATCAACCAGTATAAAGAGAGTCATATTTGATTTTTCTGTTGAGTCTGATAGAACCAAGTGAAGATGAGGGATCAATATGTCTAAATTTTAAAAATGTCAAAAATTTAAATATACTTTTAAATTTTTAAAAATTTAAATATCTACAGATCAAAAGGTCAAAGATCTATTTGTCATTTTCTTTATAAGTAATTTCTTGTAAAAGACACTCGACAAAATTTAATCTCTTCTTTTAATTTGTTATTGATCAACTCAATATATATATCAAAATTCAATAGGTAATATTGTATATATCTCTGTATATATTATTGCGTGTGTAAAATGGTTTTTTTTTCTTACAAATTATTAATATTAGATAGGCATGCTTGCAGCAGTCAACGGTTGTGGAAAGGTGAGAGAAATAAAAGAAAAAGAAATACAATATAAATATATCTAAAACATGTGGTCTCTAATTAAATAGTATTTATAAGTGTGTCAGACATCTTTTATCTATTTAGTTTTTAGAATTGAGCTTTTAAAATGGTGTTAGAATTAACCAATTGGGGTGATCGAGTGATCAGCTCACTCGTTCGCTTAAACAAGTGTCGGAGATTTGAATTCTGCTTTGTGCATGCAGTAATTCATTGACCTGCGACAAACCTTTAAATAGAGCTTCGATCTGTGACGAATTAATCTTTGACCTGTCGAACTGAAGGATACTATGGACAACCAAAAATGGTATTAGAATTTATGGTCTTTGCTAATGCTCACGCCCCAAATGATCATTGGTATGCGCAAAGGAAGTATATTATAAATCACACATTTCTTAAAAATATGTCACTAAGTTAGCGTTTGTTTTGAGGTATTGAAACAGAGATCGAAAGAATGAAATTCAATATTATGTTTGTTGGTTCAAAGATTGGTACTAAACTTTTTGTTTTTGTCTCTAAAATTTCAGTATTTCAGTACTTCCAAAAAGTAGGGACACAGGAAACTAAAATTTTTAGAGATGAAGACTGAAATTTTAATAACATTTCATACCTAAAATACCCTCATTTCAATTAATTAATTCCAATTTTATCTTTTGTACAAATTAAATTAGAGTTTCATTATTATTTCGATTTATGTCTCCCACTTTGCACCAAATAAAATACTGAAATTTATTTTAGTCTCTATCTCTTAGTCTCTGTCTTTCAATCTCAGTCTTTCCATCTCTGTCTTTCTACCAAATACTACATAAATAGTTTATAAGTACAAGACATCCCTCACCTCTTAAATTAATTTTTAAAATTGAGTTAGAACTACTCAATCTCAATTTTAATAGAAGCTTTTAT
>NC_029788.2:119356056-119358069 GCF_000816755.2 Arachis ipaensis
GCTTTTATAAAATAAAATAACATAAAAAAATAAAAGTATAATTTCATATAATCTTTTATTAAATTTATCATTATTAAACACCAATTAATTAAGGACCATTAAGCCCCAAATATATAATAATCGGATCCATATTGAAGACAATACCAATAATAAGATCACAGCACACTAGAAATGGATTTTTTCAATTTTTTTTAACAATTGAAAGAGTAAAGTGTGATCTTCTACCATTGATTTTATAAGTAGGACCAAAAATAAATATAAAAAAAAATAAAAGATTAAAAATCACACTTTACATTCTCAATTTTTTTTAACAATTGAAAAAATCCATTTTCCAACACACTAGCATTTATCTTTATTCCAATCATAGCATAATTCTGTCTCCCTATTTAAAAATAGAGAACTCTTAACACATGGTCCTTTTTGTGTTATATTCCAGTAAAGGGTTATTAATTTTCTATCCCTTTTATCATCATATATATCAAACCAATGGCATGCACCTTTCCAGCGAAATTTACAAAAGAATAGTGTTGTGGGTTTAATAAAAAACTTTAGGCTAAAATTAGGTTTAAAGCTGAATCCATAAGTGTCATCATGTCGGAGGAGGTGTTTTCCTAGATCATTATCTTTGGATTTGCAATGAAGGAATAGTTTCAATTTCCCATCTAATCTATTTGTGATGTCAACATATTTTTCGTCTCCTTTGATGCCTAATGGCATTATGATCATCATCATCATCATAAGAAGCAACAATAGTTGGGGAATCACATTTTTCAAGATAAAAGTAGCCATTGTTTAATTTTTGTTATTGTTATTATTATTGCTTCTTGGATTATTCTTTCAATTTTTTTTTACATATATAGTAAGCTGAAAGTGAAACAAATTAAAGAACTAAGTTATATTAATAATTAAGGAGAAGGGTTACAAACTCTTTCCATATATTATTTGTTTGTTACAAATCATAAATGCAAATATACAGAGGAAAACGTTTTTTTTTTCCAGAAAAAATCATTTTTTAACCATCAAAATAATAAATAAGTAGCTAGATATAAGAGTTAAGAATTTGAACTATTAGTGTAAAATGATAAAAGAAAACTTTTTTAAGAAAGAGAGGAATATTGACTAATTGTTAGTTAAAAAATGTTGGTTTTCAATTTTTTTGTTTGTTTGAAAAGATATTCTGAAGTGTTATCTTGGGCTAGTGAAGGTAATTGGGCCTGAAATGGGAGTGACTTGATGCTTATTGGCAAGGTATGAAGCGAGAGATGAAAGTACATACAAAAGATTTTGATGCCAAAGCCCAAAGTGAGCGAATATAGAAATAGAATATCAAGAACTTAACCAATTTGGGTTAGTCGAATTTCGTCTTATGCATGCAGTAATTTATTGGCCAGCGACAAACCCTTAAACGAAATTAAGATTCGCGACAAATTAGTCATTAATCTGTCGGATTGAACGATACCGTAGAAAAAAAATATCAAGAACTTAGTTTTAGACCTAAGCGCTACGAGATAGAATTCAATTCATATGAACTAAATCATTTTTTTTGGACGTTTTATGAACTTAATCATTAGGTATGTCTAAATCTTTATTACATTGGGCCTTTTACAGTTAGATCTCATTACGAATATAAAGACAAAATTTGAATGCAAAATGTTATTAGTGGCACGTCGGATGCGTTAACACAGATAGAATTTCAAGAACTGTACTACAATCTGATGTCGGAGGGAATGAGAAGTTTGGGAGCGGCGACACTCTCCGTTGTTTTTGGACTCAGAATTTTTGTTAACAATGAGATTATAGTTGTTGTGGTTGCAATCAGTTCAAGATTTGAGGATAAATGGTTGCAAAACAATCTGAATAAGGCTAATCTTCATCACTTTTACTCAGTTCTTGCTAGGTTAAGTGCTATTAACCTATGTGTTTGTGTGTACATTGCTAATGCTTTTGTGTATAAACAAGTGCGCATATTTAATAATAATAATAATAATAATAATAATAATAATAATGGAGTGT
>NC_029788.2:119359370-119360672 GCF_000816755.2 Arachis ipaensis
CTGATTTTATATTTTAATATATATGAATTATTTTTATTTATATATATAAATTGGTCAAAAAACTAATTTTCGATTAATTCGATTGAACCAACAAATTCAATTCGATTTTTAAAATTACAAGTGTAATTACCCGTGCCATGCACGTGGCATGCACGTGATAAGATCGAATAAAATATCAAAATAATAATTAAATAAAAACAGAAAAATAGTATTATAAAATTTATAAAAAATAATAATAAATAAAGCAAGCCTCTAATAAAATTTTCATTAAAAATTTAAACTGTAAACAAATTAAAAAATTGGTATCACGGTCAAGTTAACAATTTTAAGAATATAACTCATTTAATCTATGTCATGTGTCAAAAATCTAATATATAATAATCTATTCAACGACCAAATTTCAAAATCTCTGCCGCATCACTTCAAGGAGTCGTTGGAATCGTAATCTTCTTTTGTGTTCCAATCTACGACCAAGTTTTCGTCCCCATTGCTAGAAAATTCACCGACCAACGTTCTGTCATAACGTTTTGTCAAAGAATCAGAGCCGGCCTTGTTCTGTCCGTACTAAACATGGTTGTCTCGGGTTTTGCAGAGACCAAAAGAATTGGAGTCTGTATTCAACATAATCTTATGGAAAATCCCAAACCTTACGTACCAATAAGTATATGGTGGCTTCTGCCACATTATGTTATTAGTGGCACGTCGGATGCGTTAACAGTGATAGAATTTCAAGAACTGTACTACAATCAGATGCAGGAGGGAATGAGAAGTTTGGGAGCGGCGGCACTCTCCGTTATTTTTGAACTCAGAAGTTTTGTTAACAATGAGATTATAGTTATTTTGGTTGCAATCAGCTCAAGATTTGAGGATAAATGGATGCAAAACAATCTGAATAAGGCCAATCTTCATCACTTTTACTGACTTCTAACTGGCTTAAGTGCTATCAACCTATGTGTTTATGTGTACATTGCTAATGCTTTTGTGTATAAACAAGTGCGCATATTTATTATTATTAATAATAATAATAATAATAATAATAATAATAATAATAATAATAATAATAATAATAATGGGGTGTTGCAGCAAAGAAAGAAATATATTCAGTGTAGGTTGGTTTGATAGTGCATGAATTTTCAGTATTAATGTACTTATATATACATTAAGCATTTAGTATAATTTAATATCAATTTTTAGTTATGCATAATATTTTGTATATAAACTATATTATGTGTACATTAAAATCAACCATTAATATAAAATACATATTAAAATATAAATACATATTAAAAATAAATTAGAACA
>NC_029788.2:119361038-119365204 GCF_000816755.2 Arachis ipaensis
CCAATTTGATTCGATTTTTAAAATTACAAATGTAATTACCCGTGCCATGCACGTGCCATGCAGGTGGCATGCACATGATAAGATTGAATAAAATATCAAAATGTTAATTAAATAGAAATAGAAAAATAGCATTATAAAATTTATAAAAAATAATAATAAATAAAGCAAACCTCTAATAAAATTTTCATTAAAAATTTAAATTGTAAACAAATTAAAAAATTGGTATCAGGATCAAGTTAATAATTTTAAGAATATAACTCGTTTAGTCTATGTCATGTGTTAAAAAACTAATATATAATAATCTTTTCAACGACCAAATTTCAAATCCCTACCGCATCACTTCAAGGAGTCGTTGGAATCGTAATCTTCTTTTGTGTTCCAATCTACGACCAAATTTTCGTCCGCATTGCTAGAAAATTTACCGGCCAACGTTCCGGCATAACATTTTGTCAAAGAATCAGAGCCAGCCTTATTCTGTCCATACTAAATATGGTTGTATCGGATTTTTTAGAGATCAAATGAATTGGAGTCTGTATTCATCATAATCTTATGGAGAATTCCAAAGCTTACGTACCAATAAGTATATGGTGGCTTCTGCAACATTATGTTATTAGTGGTACGTCGGATGCATTAACAGTGATAGAATTTCGAGAATTGTACTACAATCAGATGCTGGAGGGAATGAGAAGTTTGGGAGCGGCGGCACTCTCCGTTGTTTTTGGACTCGGAAGTTTTGTTAACAATGGGATTATAGTTGCTGTAGTTGCAATCAGCTCAAGATTTGCGGATAAATGGTTACAAAACAATCTGAATAAGGCTAATCTTCATCACTTTTACTGAGTTCTTGCTGGGTTAAGTGCTATCAACCTATGTGTTTATGTGTAGATTGCTAATGCTTTTGTATATAAACAAGTAAACATAATAATAATAATAATAATAATAATAATAATAATAATAATGGGGTGTAGTAGCAAAGAAAGAAATATATTCAGTGTAGGTTAGTTCGCTAGTGCATGGATTTTCAATATTAATGAACTTATATATACATTAAGCATTTAGTATAATTTAATCTCAATTTTTAGTTACGCATAATATTTTGTATATCAACTATATTATGTGTAAATTAAAATCAACCATTAATATAAAATATATATTAAAATATAAATACATATTAAAAATAAATTAAAACATACCTAGTACACAAATATATTAATTACTGATTTTATATTTTAATATATAAGTAGAAAAATAGTATTATAAAATTTATAAAAAATAATAATAAATAAAGCAAACCTCTAATAAAATTTTCATTAAAAATTTAAATTGTAAACAAATTAAAAAATTGGTATCAGGGTCAAGTTAACAATTTTAAGAATATAACTCGTTTAGTCTATGTCACGTGTCAAAAATCTAATATATAATAATCTTTTCAAAGACCAAATTTCAAAATCTCTGCCGCATCACTTCAAGGAGTCGTTGGAATCGTAATCTTCTTTTGTGTTCCAATCTACGACCAAGTTTTCGTCCCCATTGCTAGAAAATTCACCGGCCAACATTCCGGCATAACGTTTTGTCAAAGAATCGGAGCCAGCCTTGTTCTGTCTATACTAAACATGGTTGTCTCGGGTTTTGTAAAGACCAAAAGAATTGGAGTCAGTATTCAATATAATCTTATGGAGAATCCCCAAAGCATACGTACCAATAAGTATATTGTGGCTTCTGCCACATTATGTTATTAGTGGCACGTCGGATGCATTAACAGCGATAGAATTTCGAGAATTGTACTACAATCAGATGCTGGAGGGAATGAGAAGTTTGGGAGCGGCGGCACTCTCTGTTGTTTTTGGACTCGAAAGTTTTGTTAACAATGGGATTATAGTTGTTGTGGTTGCAATCAGCTCAAGATTTGGGGATAAATGGTTACAAAACAATCTGAATAAGGCTAATATTCATCACTTTTATTGAGTTCTAGTTGGGGTAAGTGCTCAAAATGATAATTAAATAAAAATAAAAAATAGTATTATAAAATTTATAAAAAATAATAATAAATAAAGCAAACCTCTAATAAGATTTTCATTAAAAATTTAAATTGTAAACAAATTAAAAAATTGGTATCAGGGTCAAGTTAATAATTTTAAGGATATAACTCATTTAGTCTATGTCACGTGTCAAAAATATAATATATAATAATCTTTTCAATGACCAAATTTAAAAATCCCTGCCGCATCACTTCAAGGAGTCGTTGGAATCGTAATCTTCTTTTGTGTTCCAATCTACGACCAAGTTTTCGTCCCCATTGCTAGAAAATTCACCGTCTAACGTTCTGCCATAACGTTTTGTCAAAGAATCAGAGCCAACCTTGTTCTGTCAATACTAAACATGGTTGTCTCGGGTTTTGTAGAGACCAAAAGAATTGGAGTCTGTATTCAACATAATCTTATGGAGAATCCCAAAGCTTATGTACCAATAAGTATATGGTGGCTTCTGCCACATTATGTTATTAGTGGCACGTCGGATGCATTAACAGTGATAGAATTTCAAGAATTGTACTACAGTCAGATGCCCGAGGGAATGAGAAGTTTGGGAGCAGCGGCACTCTCCGTTGTTTTTGGACTCGAAAGTTTTGTTAACAATGGGATTATAGTTGTTGTGGTTGCAATCAGCTCAAGATTTTGGGATAAATAGTTGCAAAACAATCTGAATAAGGCTAATCTTCATCACTTTTACTGAGTTCTTACTGGGTTAAGTGCTATCAACCTATGTGTTTATGTGTAGATTGCTAATACTTTTGTGTATAAACAAGTGCACATAGTTAATAATAATAAGTTTATCCTTATCATTATATATATATTATATTAATTTACTTCAGATATTATAAATATAATAATAATATCATTCTTATAGTAATGATTATATTGGTACGCTAACAAAGGATTATGTAAAGCAGTAAGAGTGAGAACGGAAAAAAAAAAGAAACGAAGGAGCGTAACCGAGAGAGAGAAAGAGAGAAAACGGAAACCTCCACCAAATTTTTGGCTTCAATTTCTTGCAATCCGTAACTCCAATAAAAAATCTAATCCGGTAAAAGTATTTATATCTTCCTCCTCTACACGTTGGCACCACTTTTGGTCGGTGAAAGTTGACGGTAACGTAACTCTTCTATCCCTTGAGTTCGGCCAACAGGAGTTTTAGGAGGCACAGACGATTCTGGACGTTTTCTTCTTCGATAGCTCGATCAGAAAACTTCTCTGGAGCTTTGAATATTTTGATTACGTACGAAGGTATGGTTTTGGTTTCTCGTAGTTAATGTTTAATGTCACGTGAAAACTTAGGCTAGATGACCTTAAGATAGGAATGAACTGAGTGAATAATTGATGGATAGTGTATATGGTATAATATATGTGGTTTAGCTGTTATTAATAATCTGCTATTGAAATTGGTTGGTTTTGGGAAAAGATTTAATATTGATATTTGTTTGATTTTGAAATAATTTGTTACCGGAAATGATTTGAAGGATTGAGAGGTGTTTGATTTGGTAGTTGGGACCCTTGAAGGGTGGCAGAAATTCGAGCTTTAGAGGAGATACTGCCAAAACTTCTATGAGAATTGGAGTTTGATTTGAGGTGGTATTTTACAAAGAAAGAGATTATTATGTGGCTTGTGTATTTGAGACTATTTGTTGACCCTCTGTCGCAAGATGTGACCGGGCACTTTAACTCCTCGGATTCCCCCATGGGCATGCATATATATGAATATTGAATATTATATTTGAGCTTGGAGTTCGACTCCATGGAATACTATATTATTGAGCTTGGAGTTTGACTCCATGGAGTATTATTGAGCTTGGGGATGCGCGCACAGAGGGACTGTCCAATGGTTAACTACCAGGACTTGTCGGGTTGGCTGTATAACCGACAGATGAGACTCATCAGCCATAGGACAGGCATACATCATATGCATTTGTTTGCTTTGTTTGAGTGTGCATTGTCTTAGCTTGCTTAACTGTTAAATTCTACTTATCTGCTACTTGTTGTAAATGCTTCTCTATTTGTGTTTTTCTTGTCTGTAATGTTGGTCTATGCAACTAAGAGGCCCCTTGTCTGGCGGAGGAATGACGAGGGTTGTTCCACCAGAGATTCGGAGAACTGGAGGAGGCAGAAAGTGAA
>NC_029788.2:119365597-119379427 GCF_000816755.2 Arachis ipaensis
GTTAACTACCAGGACATGTCGGGTTGGCTGTATAACCGACAGATGAGACTCATCAGCCATAGGACAGGCATACATCATATGCATTTATTTGCTTTGTTTGAGTGTGCATTGTCTTAGCTCGCTTAACTGTTAAATTCTGCTTATCTGCTACTTGTTCTACTTATGCTTCTCGCTTCTCTATTTGTGTTTTCCTTGTCTGTAATGTTTGTCTATGTAATTGAGAGGCCCCTTGTCTGGCGAAGGAATGACAATCCACCTTCCACCAGTGATTCAGAGGATTAGAAGTGACAGAAAGTAGAATGTTGGGTTAAAGTTAGATTCAGAACTAGAATACCTCAGATAACTTACCTAACTTTTGGTTTAGTTTATTTTCCTTAAGAATGATTCTGAGTGTCGGAATTTTAGGAATGCCTCTGGCTCTCCCGAGACCTTTTACATTAGGCACCTTGGCACCTTTACCATACTGAGAACCTCCGGTTCTCATCCCATACTATGTTGTTGTTTTTCAGATGCAGGTCGAGAGACACCTCGTTGAGCGTCTGGGTATCCTCCTTACAAGCAAAGAACTACCTTTTTGACTGTCATATTTTGATTTTGGGCTATGTATACATGTTTATAGAGTCTCCACATGTACATTTTGTGTTTTGTCCCTCCTAGAGGTCGACTTGGAGATACAGGAGTTTACTTTGTGGTTTGACTTTTATTTTGGGTTGTATATATATAATCATATACTCTGGCCGGCCTTAGTTTCGCAGGTCGAGTCTGGAGCTTGCTATCTAAGTTTTGGAACTCTGATATGTATATATGTTTTCAGCTTCCCTTTGATTTTTCCTGTCCGTTTTACAAATATCCATGCGAGTGTGACACGATTTCCTGTTTATCGTTTTTGATTAGCTTATCCTTCAAGGCTCCTAGATATGACTTCATCCAACTATATCTATGTACATATCCTTTTCTTTTAGAAGTCGTAATACCTTGCCACCTCTGCTTTACGGCTTAAGCGTAAGGCCCTGTGTGGTAGGGTGTTACATTATGGTATCAGAGCAGTTCGTTCCTATAGAGCCTGAGGGATGGACTGATTATGCTTCTGGGTGTGTGTATGTGCTATTAGGATATCTGATTGATATATGTGGCATAAACGTTCATGAGCATGCATTTGGAACTTGAAGCATTAGACTTGCGATATTGAGACTGATCAACTTAATATCACTTGTTTGGTGTGTGAAGGGACCAGATGTCGACTCACGGACGCGGTCGCGGCCGAGGTAGAGGTAGGATAGGCACTGTTACTCCTGGCCCGGCAGGGAATGATCCAGTAGACTTCATGGCTGCCCTGGGAAATATGGCTGCGGCTATGCAGGCGACAGCCGAGGCACTGGGTAATCAGATAAACCAGGGTAATCACGGAAACAATAATAATGAGGACGGTCCCATGACACTTGCTACATTTCTGAAAGTTCACCCTCCGACCTTTAGGGGAACCTCAAATCCCACAGATGCAGATAATTGGATTCAAGCTATGGAACGGGCACTGCAGGCTCAGCAGGTTCCTGAGGAGCAATGGGTTGAGTTTGGAACTTATCAGCTGCAGGGTGAGGCTCAGCATTGGTGGCAGGGGACACGACGTATCCTGCAGCCAGATGGCGCTGTGATTCCTTGGGAGGTTTTCTGAACAGAGTTCTATAAGAAATACTTTCCTAATTCAGCCAGAAATGCCAAAGAACTTGAATTGATGCAGTTAAAGTAGGGACAGATGACTGTTGCTGAGTATACTAGCAGGTTTGAGGAGTTATGTCGCTTTTCTCGTATTTGTCAAGGTGCGCCTGATGATTTTGCTGAGTGGAAATGTATTAAGTATGAGGGAGGTCTTCGAAGTGATATTCTGAGCTTCGTTGCACCAATGGAGATCAGAGTGTTTTCAGAACTGGTAAACAAAAGTAGAGTTGCTGAGGATTGTCTGAGAAAGGCGACATCAGATAAGAGTGATCAGCGAATTTTTGTTAGGAGAGATCAGGGAAGGAACTTCGCCCCTAGAGGACAAGATTTTAAGCGAGGCGGTTACAACCCACAACCACATTTGGGTCAGAATAACTTCCAGAGATTCAGTAATAATAACAGCCAGGGAAGAGGCAAAGGAAAGCAAGCTCAGACCCCATCGAATGATTTAACTTGTAGGAGGTGTGGAAAGTACCACCCGAATACTCCGTGCAGGGCTGGTTTAGGTGTATGCTATTACTGTGGTGAAGCTGGGCATTTGTCTTGGAATTGTCCAGAAAAGAAGAAGAATCAAGAAGCTGAAAAGGCACAACATCAGGGACGCGTGTTCACTATGACAGCGGATGGTGCTGGAACCGCAGATACTCCGATTAGAGGTAATCACACACTGATAATCGAAATTTTCGATTGCCTTGCGTAGTAAATAGCACGCAGCATTCATTGTAGTACATTACCGAGTTGTGAGCCTTGTGATTTTCAATTAAGCGATCGACTAAAAACCTCCGAATGGTGAGACAGAACGATAGTTGGTCAGCCTAGAAAAGTGACTAAATTCTTGGAGAATAATAATAAGAGTGGCGCAGCAGTAGTGGGTTGAATTATTTTGAGTATACAACTTAAGTTATACATAAAGAACCGGAAATGTTGAGAGTTGTGCGGGACAGTTACCTGAAACCCAGAGATGGTAAGTTATGAGGAAGAGACATGACATAGGTTGAACCCGTAATTGATAATCGATTATGTGTCAAGAGAAAGCGTAAGTTGTGATAGATTTAGTGTCAGAGGCTGAACCAGTTTCGATTGAATTACGAAAGGTGACACCATTAGAATCGGCAGAACTTAGGAGCTAGATGAAGCGAGTATTAGAGATGATAAACCCGTCGTTCTAATACCAACCTGCCTTGTAACCTTTCTACATCGAACCTATCTTGTATCTTTTGCTTTGCGTAGACTTTTAAACCATAAGAATATCCTGAATTTGCAAACTAAACATGTTAAATCTTTCTATTTTTCTTTGACATGTTTAAGAAGGGAAGTTACATTAGTATGAATCTTTTCTATTATATATCAATTTTCGAGGACGAAAATTTTTGTAAGATGGATAGAATGTAGCGACCCTCAATTTTAAAAATATAAATATAAATAAGTTATAATTTATTTTATAAAATTAGAATTCTTTATTTTTATAGATATTATAAATATAATAATAATATCATTCTTATAGTAATGATTATATTGGTACACTAACAAAGGATTATGTAAAGCAGTAAGAGTGAGAACGGAAAAAAAAAAAGAAACGAAGGAGCGTAACCGAGAGAGAGAAAGAGAGAAAACGGAAACCTCCACCAAATTTTTTGCTTCAATTTCTTGCAATCCGTAACTCCAATAAAAAATCTAATCCGGTAAAAGTATTTATATATTCCTCCTCTACACGTTGGCACCACTTTTGGTCGGTGAAAGTTGACGGTAACGTAACTCTTCTATCCCTTGAGTTCGGCCAACAGGAGTTTTAGGAGGCACAGACGATTCTGGACGTTTTCTTCTTCGATAGCTCGATCAGAAAACTTCTCCGGAGCTTTGAATATTTTGATTACGTACGAAGGTATGGTTTTGGTTTCTCGTAGTAGACCTTTTACATTAACTATGCAGGCACCTTTACCATACTGAGAACCTCCGGTTCTCATCCCATACTATGTTGTTGTTTTTCAGATGCAGGTCAAGAGACACCTCGTTGAGCGTCTGGGTATCCTCCTTACAAGCGAAGAACTACCTTTTTGACTGTCATATTTTGATTTTGGGCTATGTATACATGTTTATAGAGTCTCCACATGTACATTTTGTGTTTTGTCCCTCCTAGAGGTCGACTTGGAGATACAGGAGTTTACTTTGTGGTTTGACTTTTATTTTGGGTTGTATATATATAATCATATACTCTGGCCGGCCTTAGCTTCGTAGGTCGAGTCTGGAGCTTGCTATCTAAGTTTTGGAACTCTGATATGTATATATGTTTTCAGCTTCCCTTTGATTTTTCCTGTCCGTTTTACAAATATCCATGCGAGTGTGACACGATTTCCTATTTATCGTTTTTGATTAGCTTATCCTTCAAGGCTCCTAGATATGACTTCATCCAACTATATCTATGTACATATCCTTTTCTTTTAGAAGTCGTAATACCTTGCCACCTCTGCTTTACGGCTTAAGCGTAAGGCCCTGTGTGGTAGGGTATTACATTTTCAGTATTAATGAACTTATATATACATTAAGCATTTAGTATAATTTAATCTCAATTTTTAGTTATGCATAATATTTTGTATATCAACTATATTATGTGTAAATTAAAATCAACCATTAATATAAAATACATATTAAAATATAAATACATATTAAAAATAAATTAAAACATACCTAGTACACAAATATATTAATTACTGATTTTATATTTTAATATATAAGTAATATTTTAATTTATATATATAAATTGGTCAAAAAACTAATTTTCGATTCATTCGATTGAACCAACAAATTCGATTCGATTTTTAAAATTACAAGTGTAATTACCCGTGCCATGCACGTGGCATGCACGTGATAAGATCGAATAAAATATCAAAATAATAATTAAATAAAAACAGAAAAATAGTATTATAAAATTTATAAAAAATAATAATAAATAAAGCAAACCTCTAATAAAATTTTTATTAAAAATTTAATTGTAAATAAATTAAAAAATTGGTACCAGGGTCAAATTAATAATTTTAAGAATATAACTCATTTAGTCTATGTCACGTGTCAAAAATCTAATATATAATAATCTATTCAACGACCAAATTTCAAAATAATCTTTAATAAAATTTTTATTAAAAATTTAAATTGTAAACAAATTAAAAAATTGGTATCAGGGTCAAGTTAATAATTTTAAGAATATAACTCATTTAATCTATGTCACGTGTCAAAATTCTAATATATAATAATCTATTCAATGACCAAATTTCAAAATCCTTGCCGCATCACTTCAAGGAGTCGTTGGAATCGAAATCTTCTTTTGCGTTCCAATCTAAGACCAAGTTTTCGTCCCCATTGCTAGAAAAATCACCGGCCAACGTTCCGGCATAACGTTTTGTCAAAGAATCGGAGCCAGCCTTGTTCTGTCCGTACTAAACATGGTTGTCTCGAGTTTTGTATAGACCAAAAGAATTGGAGTCTGTTTTTAACATAATCTTATGGAGAATCCCAAAGCTTACGTACCAATAAGTATATGGTGGCTTCTGCCACATTATGTTATTAGTGGCACGTCGGATGCATTAACAGTGATAGAATTTCAAGATTTGTACTACAGATGCCGGAGGGAATGAGAGGTTTGGGAGCGGCGACACTCTCCGTTGTTTTTAGACTCGGAAGTTTTGTTAACAGTGAGATTATAGTTGTTGTGGTTGCAATCAGCTCAAGATTTGGGGATAAATGCTGGGTTAAGTGCTATCAACCTATGTGTTTATGTGTACATTGCTAATGCTTTTGTGTATAAACAAGTGCACATAGTGATAGAATTTCAAAAATTGTACTACGATCAGATGTCCGAGGGAATGAGAAGTTTGGGAGCGGCGGCACTCTCTGTTGTTTTTGGACTCGAAAGTTTTGTTAACAATGGGATTATATTTGTTGTGGTTGCAATCAGCTCAAGATTTGGGGATAAATGGTTACAAAACAATCTGAATAAGGCTAATCTTCATCATTTTTACTGAGTTCTTGCTGGGTTAAGTGCTATCAACCTATGTGTTTATGTGTCGATTGCTAATGCTTTTGTCATAAACAAGTGCACATAGTTAATAATAATAATGGGGTGTAGTAGCAAAGAAAGAAATATATTCATTGTAGGTTGGTTCGCTAATGCATGGATTTTCAGTATTAATGAACTTATATATACATTAAGCATTTAGTATAATCTAATCTCAATTTTTAGTTATGCATAATATTTTGTATATCAACTATATTATGTGTAAATTAAAATCAACCATTAATATAAAATACATATTAAAAATAAATTAAAACATACCTAGTATACAAATATATTAATTACTGATTTTATATTTTAATATATAATTAATATTTTTATTTATATATAAATTGGTCAAAAAACTAATTTTCGATTAATTCGATTGAACCAACAAATTCGATTCGATTTTTAAAATTACAAGTATAATCACCCGTGCCATGCACGTGGCATGCACGTGATAAGATCGAATAAAATATCAAAATGATAATTAAATAAAAACAGAAAAATAGTATTATAAAATTTATAAAAAATAATAATAAATAAAGCAAACCTCTAATAAAATTTTTATTAAAAATTTAATTGTAAATAAATTAAAAAATTGGTATCAGGGTCAAATTAATAATTTTAAGAATATAACTCATTTAGTCTATGTCACGTGTCAAAAATCTAATATATAATAATCTTTTCAATGACCAAATTTCAAAATCCTTGCCGCATGACTTCAAGGAGTCGTTGGAATCGTAATCTTCTTTTGTGTTCCAATCTACAACCAAGTTTTCATCCCATTGTTAGAAAATTCACCGGCCAACGTTCTGGCATAACGTTTGGTCAAAGAATCAGAGCCAGCCTTGTTTTGTCCGTACTAAACATGGTTGTCTCGAGTTTTGTAGAGACCAAAAGAATTGGAGTCTGTATTCAACATAATCTTATAGAGAATCCCAAAGCTTACGTACCAATAAGTATATGGTGGCTTCTGCCACATTATGTTATTAGTGACACGTCAGATGCATTAACAGTGATAGAATTTCAAGAATTCTACTACAATCAGATGCCGGAGGGAATGAGAAGTTTGGGAGCGGCGACACTCTACGTTGTTTTTGGACTCAGAAGTTTTGTTAACGATGGGATTATAGTTTGTTGTAGTTGCAATCAGCTCAAGATTTGGGGATAAATGGTTACAAAACAATCTGAAGAAGGCTAATCTTCATCACTTTTACTGAGTTCTTGCTGAGTTAAGTGCTATCAACCTATGTGTTTATGTGTACATTGCTAATGCTTTTGTGTATAAACAAGTGCACATAGTTAATAATAATAATAATAATAACCTCCCCACGCTGAACTCCGTCGCGGCAACATCTACTTCCTCGTTCCCCTGCCTCCTCCTCCCAACCAACACTCTGCAGAAGCAGATCAGAAGCTCTCCATCCCCACTCACACAAGCACTAGCAGACCCCGCCGTCTTACTCTCTGGAGGCCTCATCTCGACACCATTTCTGAGTCTCCGCCGCCATCCTCTCACCATCTGTTACCGCTCTCATGGTAAAAAAAAAAAAGAAAGGAAAAATATTAGTATCTTTTCTATTTAGATAACAATAAAAGGACAAATTTTATTAGCCTTAAAATTGATAGATCAAATTAATCAAAAAGTAAAAACTAGAGGAATAACAAGTGTAATTACCCGTACCATGCACGTGATAAGATCGAATAAAATATCAAAATGATAATTAAATAAAAACAGAAAAATAGTATTATAAAATTTATAAAAAATAATAATAAATAAAGCAAACCTCTAATAAAATTTTCTTCAAAAATTTAAATTGTAAACAAATTAAAAAATTGGTATCAAGGTCAAGTTAATAATTTTAAGAATATAACTCATTTAGTCTATGTCACGTGTCAAAAATCTAATATATAATAATCTATTCAACGACCAAATTTCAAAATCCCTACTGCATCACTTCAAGGAGTCGTTGGAATCGTAATCTTCTTTTGCCATTAGATTGATATGCATTAGGATTAGAGTTATACCCATAAGAACCGGAGGTTGTTGTTGCCAAGAAGGGTGATCAATCCTTTGAGACTCCTCCCACCTTTGATTGTTTCATCCTTGATGCACATCCTCATTATAGCTTCCATTCCCTACAACATAATTTGAGCCAAACTCATAGCCAAAGTGAGGATGAGAATTCATAGTGGCAAGAGAAAATAAAACAAATACTAATAAGAACTAATAAAAACTAACTCCTAAGACAAGCAAAAACTAGCAAAGAAGCATATTAACATATATACAATAGCCAATAACATAACACCATTGCAACTCCCCGGCAACGGTGCCATTAATTTGATATAAGGATTTATACCGGTTTAGAATTCCACAAAATATTTCCGTTGTTAGTATAGTCCAAACCAATAGTCAATCCTCAAATCAAACTAAAATTTAGTTTTGTCACACGTACAAACCCCAATAAGAATTAACCGAAATATTTAGACTCTGGGTCGTCTCACAAGAAATTGCAATGAAGTACCCAATTATTGGCTATGAAGGATAAGGGGGTTTGATTTTGATAATTGACAAGAAAAGTAAATGGCAAGAAAGTAAATAATAAGAACTAATAAAATCAAGGAAAAGAACTCTTGGCAAGACATAGGGAATTGAGATCA
This sequence comes from Arachis ipaensis, assembly GCF_000816755.2. Lineage (NCBI taxonomy): Eukaryota > Viridiplantae > Streptophyta > Magnoliopsida > Fabales > Fabaceae > Arachis > Arachis ipaensis. The sequence goes on from NC_029788.2 coordinate 119,374,023, forward strand.
CCATCCTTGTCTACAAACCATATATTGACAATTATGAGAGGCCAACCTATTAAGTCTACTTCCAAAAGCCTTAAGTACGTAATATCTACTCCTAGGCTTGAAGTACGTCAAATAGGTTTGATCACATCAACCCATAAGTCTCAACCTACCTACTAATTAACTTAGTAGTGGGTTAGTGTCAATGGATATCAAATTGATCACCAAGAGTTCTCAAATCACTAATTCAATGAGACCCAATGACTCAAGATCACTCAATTCCCTTAGCCTAGGCCAAGAGTCAAGAAAACTACTCGAGAACTAAAGGAAATATTCTAACAAACACCTAGAGTGCAAGAAAAGTAAACATCACAAAATGCTAAAATTAGTGAGACCCATGACTACCATAAGCAAGAAATCAATTATAGCAACTAAGATAAATATAAAAGAGCATGGAAACATAAAATTGCATTAAAGGAAATTAAGATCCAACAATTGTTCATCATCACAAAAGAGACATAAAAGTAAAATTGACAAGAGAACTAAGAAGAATAGAGTAGTAGAAACAAGAAATTGTAAAGGAAACAAGATAAAATCAAAAATTAAACATGGATCTATGATGCAATTAACCTAACCTAATTCTAGAGAGAAGAGGGAGCTTCTCTCTCTAGAAACTAACCTATATGATGCTATACTACCAAACAATTGCTCTCCCCTTACCCAAGCTTGAATTCTTCATGAAATAGCATCAGAAATAAGTTGGGTTGGGCCCAAAGTGCTTCAGAAATCGCCCCCAGCGATTTCATCTTTAGTGGGCCACGAGCAGCATCGGCGCACACGCGTACATGGCACATGCGCGCCCTTATACGCGAAGCAACATATGGCAAATTTTATATCATTTCATAGCCCCGGATGTTAGCTTTCCAACGCAACTGGAACCGCCTCATTTGGATCTCTGTAGCTCAAGTTATAGTCGATTAAGTGTCCGGAGGTCAAGCTTGACAGCTTTACGGTTCCTTCATTTCTTCATGAGTTCTCCCACTTTGCATGCTTTTCTCCTCACTTCTTCCATCCAATACTTACCTTATGAACCTGAAATCACTCAATAAACATATCAAGGCATCGAATGGGATTAAAGTGAATTAAAATAACCAATTTTAGGGGCTAAAAAATATGTTTTCACACTTAAGTACGAATTCAGGGAGAATTGTAAAACCATGCTATTTCATAGAATAAATGTGAGAAAAGGTGATAAAATCTCCAAAATAAGTACAAGATAAACCACAAAATTGGGGTTTATCATGGACCAGAGCCACAAAACTATCCTTCCCCTCTATTTGTGAATAACACTCTACCTGTCCACATTTGTCCCCTCCACAGTTTATATAAACAGTCTCTTTCACACATACTCCACGTAAATCGCTATAGGCTCTAGCGATTTACACACGCACACCAACGCACATACTACCAAGATCAAACAGAAACCGCGACAGGTACTAGCGGTTTCTATGCTGCCACGTTTGCTCGTAATCCGCGGCTGGCAGTAGCGAATTCTGTTCACTTGTAAACCGTTACTGCTAGTAGTGGTTTATATAGATACGTAAAACAATGTATTTGCGTCTTCGTTTTAAAAATAATGTATTTGCGTAGTTTTAAAGGTGAAACAATTTATTTAAGTGAATTTCCCTATAAATTAAAATTTAGTTTAATTTTCAATTATAACAAATTTTAATATATAAAGAAAAGAAACTAATTTAAATCTCTATGATTTTGGTATAAACTATCTTTTATATATATACATATATATATTAACTAACCTTGCACAATAAAATTCAACTAAACATATTAGTTATCCTTTAAATTAAATAATACTTTTCACAAGTGTGCGTATCAAACTAAGATGATCAAAAAACAGGTTAGCTAAGAGTCAAAGGCAGTTTGTTAGTTCTAAGAAAAGGAGGGATTTAAAAATAAAAATGGAAACTAGCTTAGTAGGATATATCTTTATTATATACTTCAAGTTTGTCTTCAACTCCCAAAAGTTGACACCTAAGGCTAATTAATATCAATGACTACCAGCATATAATATAAGAAGTACATATGAAAACGACACTGCTGGGGAATCATTGAATATTATGGTATTCAATCGCCATATGAATCAGCAATTAATAAAAAAACGATGATGAAATTATTTTAAAATTATAAAAATTCGTTCAATATATATCATACCATATTTATATAATATTACACGAGTAAGAAGTTGAAACATCGAAATTATGCTATCGCTTTTGTCACTTCTAAATAGAAAATTATTTTTTCATTTATAATAAAAAATTTAATATTCTAAATTTTCTTAGATAAAAATAAAATCTTACTTTTAAAATCGTAACGTTTTCATTTTAACGTACGTTTTCCGTTTTCCACACAATTAATGCACCAAAACTGACTACAATACAATATTATAAGCTTTAATGGGCCAATTTTTAAGTGTATATTTGGATTATAATTTGTCAAAATTAAAATTTGAATAAAAATAATTTTATAAAATTAATATTGTAAACCCCGATTAATTAGTAGATAATTAGTCAATAAATTAGTTTTTAATAAAGAAGATTAGAAATGTGAAAATTATATCAAATTATGATAGAGCTCGTCGAAACGAAAATTTTGACACCAATTTCGAAGAAAACGGTCCAAAATTGAACCGAACGGACCGAACCGGTTGAACCGGGCCCATGGGCCCAACCGGACCAACCCATTACATGAGCTTAAAAGCTCATTTCTTTCTTCCAACGCAGCAGAAGCACAACGTAACAGGGGGAGGGAGAAGAGAAACGTACCGAAACCCCTGCATCAACTCTCGAACACCGTAACTTCTCCGTCCGAGCTCCGATCGTCGCACCATTTGCGGCCACGCGTTCACTGCGTCGAGCTCTACATTTCTACCGAAACAATTTCTTTGGTAAGCTACTAATCACTTCCAGCCATTCTTTTCCCCCAATTTTCAAATAATTGGAAGAGATGTTGAATTCTTTTGATTTCTGATGTTTTAGGATCCAATTAACTTGAGGAAAACATTCACTCTTGCTTATGTGAAGATTAGGTAAGGTGAGGATACAATAATTCTATTTTATTTTCATTGAATTTGAGCTTTGAGTATTAAATTGGATATATATGTGTTATGAATGTGTATTAGGTTGTGAATAAATAATTGGAGCTTGAAATTATGAATACCGGAACTTGGAGGAAGCGGATTAGTTGAGTTTTGAGGGGCTGCCTTGGTTTTGAATAAATAGCTTTGGTCGTTACGTGGAAATCGGCCAAGGTATGGTTTAGGTTTCTTGCATTTAATATATAATGTTCTGTGAAAACTTAGGCTAGACGACCATAGGATAAGTTGGAATGCAGGTGTATGTTTAATGTTTAGTAATTTGTCGATGAATATATTTGGTTGAAGTTTATTGGATAATTAGTTATTAATTTTGGATGGTGAATGTTGTTATGTTAATTTGGAGAGAATTATGGTTGAATGTTATTGTTGGTGAACATGGTTGGTTTGGTGCTTGTTGATTAATTAATGATTTGGTGAATTATTGATTTGAAGTATTTTGTGTTAGAAGCCTAGGATTAGTGAACTATGATCCTTAGTTGAATTTTGGTTGTTGGATTTGAATATTGTATGAGTATAATTGTTAATCTGAAGTAGATTTATTGTGGTGACTGTTATGATGATGAGGAAGGGTATGTTGAATTGAAAAGAAAGCAAGTTTGAACCCGAAAAGGGTGGCAAAGTCCGAGTTTTAGAGGAGATGCTGCCGAAATTTTATAACAATTAGAGATTTTATTTATATGATTATTTATAAAGATTTAGATTCAAAGGTTATATGGTTTGATTTTGAGTTATTAAGAAAATGAGCATGTTTTAAGTTTGATTTATTTGGAAAAGAATGAATTATGTTTTGAATTGAAACTATTGATGGACGGAATGGGAGGTGTGATAATGAAGGATAAGGATTGAATATGATTGACGTATAATGATGAATGATATGCGATTGAGAATGATGTGGATGTTGATGAATTATAATTGAATTATTTATATGGCTTATGAATTTAAATAATCTGAGATACGAGATTCCCTGGATTAAGTGCCGTGGCTTGCCACCACGTGTACTAGGTTGAAAATTCGATACTCTGTTGACCCTACGACGTAAGTGTGACTGGGCACTATATAAATTCCCGGGAATGTTACCCCCATTGAGCAATATTGATTACTTGAGAAAAAGCTATGCATAGACTCTTGGGGATGCACGTCGGGGGACAGTCTAAGGACAATTCAGACTTGTCGGGTTGGCTGGATAACTGACAGATGAGCCTCATCAGCCATAGGACAGGCATGCATCATATGCATATTACTTGAATTACTTGCTTGTGCTTTAATTGGGTGTGCCTATCTGTATTTACCATGCTAAATGTGTATTTGTTACCTGCAGTAGTTGTAACCTTCTTGTGTTTGCCTTTATCTGTCTATTTGTCTGTGAAAATGCATGATGGAGTTGGAGATATGGGGAAATGACAGTATAGGACTTAGATTTAAGGTTAAGTTAAGTTAGGTTTAAATATTCTTAGAAAACCACCTTTTATGGCTTCTGTTTAATACTTTAAGCTCTATAATCTGAGTGTCGGCGTCCTAGGATTGCCTCTGGCATTCCCATGACCTTATATATTATGTGTGTGGCACCTTTACCATATTGAGAACCTCCGATTCTCATTCCATACTATGTTGTTGTTTTTCAGATGCAAGTCGGGAGCCATCTCGTTAGGCGTCTGGACTCTTAAAGCGGAGGGGTTACTGGATAGTGTTGTTGTATAGTTTTGTTGTATAGTGATGTATATATATGTACTTAGCTTTCTCTCCGCATAGCTTGTCCTTTTTTATCCTCTTAGAGGTTTATGGAGAGGCAAGATTGTGTGTATGTACTTTTGGGTTTTAGATATGTATGTATATATGTGTAAATATTCTCCAGCCAGTCTTGACTTCGCAGGCTGAGTTAGGAGCTTGTTATTTTGTATCTTTGGCACTCTATTCCTACTTCTGTTATCTTATGTTTGATAGTTACGGTTTTCTTAGCATGCAAGTTAACTCGTTCCTTGAACGTTGCGCTTTTATCTCGCGATTTTTATTTCCCCTATTCTTCAAGGCTCCTAGCATATTATAACTCTTCTGCTATTATATGTATTCATTTTATTTTAGAGGTCGTAATACCACATCACCTCTATTTTACGACTTAAGCGTAAAGTTTTGTGTGGTAGGGTATTACAATTATTATTACTGAAAAGGATATAAGTTTAAATAATTATTTTATGTTATCTTATAATTTTATTTTAGATATTTAAATAAATTTTAATATTTTTTTAGTATTTTCAGTACT
>NC_029788.2:119379803-119380793 GCF_000816755.2 Arachis ipaensis
AATAAAGAATAAAATTGGTAAATAGAAAAATAAATTTTAACAATTTTTTTTTACCAAAGATAGGATATTCGAACCCGCAACCTCTTAAATGAGTATGAAGAGACTATACTATTTGAGCTATAACTCATTAGCACCCTAAGTTATAAGTTGTAACCCAAAAAAAGTTATGCAATATCAATTTCCATTACTATAATATTCATAGTTAGTCACACCTATAATAATAAGTTAAAATTATAATCTTTAGTGGTTAATTTGGTCGTGTCTCATTTGAACTTGAAATCGTGTGTTAAAAGAGTTAAACTTTCATCTCCTTCTCTTGCTTGCTACCTTTGATAAAGAATTAAAAAAATAAAAAATAAATTAAACAAGAAGTCTAATTCTCATCTTAACTTTTTGTCCCGTCTCATTTGAACTTGAAATCGTGTGTCAAGAGTTAAACTTTCATCTCCTTCTCTTACTTGCTACCATTGATTAGGGGTGTATGCGCATCGGATCGGATTGGATATAGTCAAAAATTTAATTCGATCTGCACAATTTTCATCGAATCGGATCGAATATGATATTCACATTTTGTAGTGTTAGATCCGATCCAATCCGATCCGCATATTTGCAAATCAGATCGAATCGGATATCGAGTATATCCGCATAATTGAATATTCTCTTTTTAATTATATTTCTATGTAAAAGAAATTCAATAAAAATATTTCTTTCACACTTTTAAACCTATTTATTCCTAAAATATTTTTAAATCAATTTTTTTCTAAATAACAAAAATAAAATATAATAATATATGAATAATAACTACTAACTAAAACATACAAACAAGTAAATATAATACCAAATATAAATATATATATATATATATATGCTATATTGTAATAGGTGAATTACATATCAAATAAAGAAGTATATTCAGTTTCCAAAACACTCTGCATATTCTCTGCATAAAGTGCATTCTTCATTCTTGGGTATACCAATAACACTTAATAA
>NC_029788.2:119381795-119382102 GCF_000816755.2 Arachis ipaensis
ATCCGTGAATCCGTGATCCGATCCGTAAAGAGTGCGAATCGGATCCGCAATTTTCGGATCGAATGCAGACATTTACCGCGGATTTGTGAATACGATCCGATCCATGAGTACCTCTACATTTGATAAAGAATTAAAAAAATAAAAAATAAATTGAACAAGAAGTCTAATTCTTATCTTAGCTTCTTCACTTTCCCACGCGACACAACATGATACAGGACACAAATTTAAAATTTTTATAAGATAAGGAGATGCGGTATAAATATAAAATATGAAGTATTCTTTAGATAAATTGTAATGATATTTTGAT
>NC_029788.2:119383849-119387334 GCF_000816755.2 Arachis ipaensis
GGTTAAATATAAATTAATTTTTTAATTATTTTAATATCTTTTTTTAATTATATAAAATATTTAAAATATTTTTTTTTAATAATTAATAATATATACTATTTTTAAACTCATTTCAAAAATACATCTTAAAAATAAGGTTGGACACGCTAATATACGATGATATTTAAATGTGTTCAAGACTTCAAGTATATCTAAAAAAAATTTATTTTTTATCAAGACACAGTTGGACACAAAAGACATGTACGTCAAACAAGTGTCAATGAGTATCATATTCAAAACGTGTCCAATACACGGACACGCGGAAAGCGGCCGTGCTTGGTAGCTTTCAACGAATTAAGGTTATTTTATAACTAATTTATTATAAATTATTATTATACTATATGATCAACTGTGTAAGAATATGAACAATTCGTTTGCCTTTTGCATGGAAGAAATTATAGAAAAGTCTGAGGGAGGAAGATAAAGTAGGGACAAATGCAAATCCTTAGGAGGGAACTGTTTCAAACGTTGTTGTCACCTTCTAAGTTCTAATAATGTCACATATAAATATAACATATAGTTTTGAAACTTCAAATTTAAATCTGCCACATAAAAAAGGAAAAAAAAAGGTTACAATACAAAAAAGAACCCTTGCTGGGACCATTTTTTCTTTTTGTTCCCAACCGTTTGTTTCTCTTTTCTCTTTTGAAGTTTCAAATTTCAGTTATAGTTTCAACCTCGGAAAGTTGTCAAACAATGTTTCTTTTTTCTAACATAATAATAATCCCTTTGCTGCGTTTCTACATTGAGTTGTTCTGAATCTCTTTACTGTATCAGAATCTATCATTCAATTCTATTAAAACTTTTTCCTTTTCTTTTATTTTATTTTAATTTTTAGTTTGAATTATATATTATTTTCATTCAATTTTCTCTGCTTTTTCTTTTGATCTCTCTCTCACACTTTTTGTCTTTTTTGTTTTCTATATCTTCATTCAATTTCTTATATTTTCTAAGCTTAGTAGTTCTAACTTCTAAGTCACATGCTTTGATATCTTAGTATGTAGTACCAAAATTAATATTTGTACATGCAGGTGTTCGTTAATTTGATCATAAATTCTTGTGCTAAGAATATGGAGAAGAAATCATCATCATCAACAAAGTTTGATGAGATTTCTGAGTTAGGATTTCAACCTCCTCCTCCTTCTCCTTCTATGGAGGATCATTCGGCAACCGATGCATGGACATATTCAGAGCCAGAGGCATCAAACTTATCAGATTCAGTTGATGAAAGCAGTTATGCCAGTGACTTTTCGCCTTCTCGGCCGACGGCTGCGAGAGCAGATGCTAAACAAGTTGTTCTTTCAAGGCTAGGATTGAAGTTGCGCAAGAATTCGGTCGATGTTAAGCTCAATGAGAGTGATCTTATGGATTCAGGTTTGGTTTGCATTCAATAAATTGTCTAATTAATTTTAGATGAAAACATGCCGTTTGAAGTTGATAGTTGAGAATCGTTACATGATAATTTAGTCAAACACTAGGATTCTTCAATAAGTACAATTTCCATTTGAAATTAAAGTAATTAATGAAGTTTTTGTGTTTGATTAGGTGAGCTTGAAGTAATGAAGGAAAGATTTTCAAAGCTGCTGTTGGGAGAAGACATGTCTGGTGGTGGAAAAGGAGTTTGCACTGCAGTTACAATTTCAAATGCCATTACCAATCTCTATGGTAATTTCTTGATTTTCAACAGTGGCAATATCATATTCAAAAATCAAAATGATTATTTGTTTATTAATGATGGTTGAAATTGTGAATTTTCATTCTGCAGCAACTGTATTTGGACAAAGTTTGAAGTTGGAGCCACTGAAGCCTGAGAAGAAAGCAATGTGGAAAAGAGAAATGAAGGTTCTTTTATCAGTGTGTGATTATATAGTAGAATTTGCCCCAACTGCACAATATTTAGAAGATGGAACAATCGTTGAGGTGATCTCTTTTTCGCAAAATTATACTCTCTCCATTTCATATTAATTAACGAGTTGAGTCGCAAAATAATCCTTTAGATTGGTTGCGTGCACTGAAATAATTCTTAAGATCTCAATTACATCACTAAGATGGTCAAAAGTGACTAATCACACTGTTAAGGACTAACGTGAAGCACTTTTGCCAATCTCAAGAATATAATTAATGCAATTGGGATCTTAGGGACTATTTTAGTGCACATGATCAAACTCATGAACTATTTTAGGGGCTTAACTCGCTAATAAACAAATATACCAAAAAAGTAAAAATGATTTTATAACTTCACATCTCTAAATGTATCTAATAATATGATTTGATAATGTCTCTCAGATGATGAAGAGTAGACCAAGATCAGACATATATATCAACCTCCCTGCTCTACAGAAGCTTGACACAATGCTCATAGTAGGACACAAACAACTAACAAACCTAAATTTCTTCAAATTTTCATGTAAAAAAAATGTGTGTGATATTTGTCTCATTGACATGATTTTCATCTTTTTTGTAGGAAATATTAGACACTTTCCATGATACTGAATTTTGGTATGTAGATAACATTCCGGCGAATTCACCACGCACGCGCGCAACCTCTTTTCGGAGGATTGTTCAGCGAAAAGACGAGAAATGGTGGCTTCCGGTGCCTTGTGTTCTCCCCGGTGGCCTATCTGAAAAATCAAGGAAGCACTTAGTAGAAAAAAGGGATTGTGCTAACCAAATTCATAAAGCAGCCATGGCAATAAACAACAATGTTCTTGCTGAGATTGATATCCCAGAAACCTACATTGATAATCTTCCTAAGGTTAGTTAAATTTCATCATTGGTTATATGATTTTATCCCTATTGTTTATAAGATAATTTTATGTTTAATGAATCTCAGTGTGAAATTAAATTTTGTATAATAAGTCTCAGAATGAGTGTACATTTTCTTTTCTTCTCTCAGCTGAAATTCTATAGCCAAGTGGTTGAGGATCCAATTACATGTGACCCCCTAAAGTCTTGGAATTTATCATCAAATTTCATAAGCCTTTTATGGAAGCCAATGATAGCAGCTGAGACTTGTAGAAAAAGGGATGATATAATTTCACATAAGGTACACTTAGCATATAAATCCAATTAGATTTAACAATATTGTGCTCATTATTTTGACATCATAAAATAATTAAAAGTTAGGACCTATAAACTTACAAGGATTAATTGTACTCTACTATCCAAAAAAAGTTATATAATGCACTTATTTTAGGTCAAACACATGTTTATGAAATATCAAATAAATTTAGATATTAGGGACTAAAAATACACACAGCTTCTTCAAGTTTGGAGAATTCCATGGTTCTAAAAATCAGACCAATTTAATCAGGTTAATTGGGAATTAGTCACCAAATCGATTCGGTTCAAATAGTTAACAATAAATCGGTCAAAAAATTGAAAAATCGGTTAATCAATATGATTTTTTAGAGGTTAACGTTTTAAAATAATAAAACACATAATAA
>NC_029788.2:119389923-119402991 GCF_000816755.2 Arachis ipaensis
TACTAGTTTTTAGTTTTTCTTTCAATCTTTCATAGTGGCTGAATTATGATGCTAACTTCATCTGCTCTTTTTCAAAACATTGTTTTCTCTCAGAATGGAAGAGCAAATATGGGAGACACAATTTACCACTACATGTCTGCTAATTCTCAGCTTTTCAATAGATTAAACTTCAATTAAATCTTTAAATCTTTGAACCTCTAATTCTACCAATTTAATCCTCAATTTTCAAAACCTTTTTTTTTTCATGCTACTAGTTTTTCTTTCAATCTTTCATAGTGGCTGAATTATGATGCTAACTTCATCTGCTCTTTTTCAAAACATTGTTTTCTCTCAGAATGGAAGAGCAAATATGGGAGACACAATTTACCACTACATGTCTGCTGCAGAGAAATTCTCAGCTGATCAACTTCTTGACTACTTGAAGATAAGTTCTGAGCATGAAGCACTTGAGCTGGCCGACAGGGTCGAGTCTTCGATGTACTCGTGGCGCCGGAAAGCTTGCCTGAGCCATTCCAAATCATCCTGGAGCAAAGTGAAGGAACTCATGGCCGACGCCGACCGGAAGGACAAGAATTACACCTTAGCTGAGAGAGCAGAGACTTTGTTGTTCTGCCTGAAGCAAAGATATCCTGAACTGTCACAAACTTCTCTTGACACATGCAAGATTCAGTATAACAAGGTAATAAGTTTTGCAATATATTGAATCATAAAGTTTTATCATTGATTCATTGTGCATAGTGATGGTGGAGTATGTGAAATCATGTACATATATATAAGTTTGGATTTCTGTTATATAAAGTGGAAAATCATCCTCTTATTTACATATTGATCTTAGTAAATTACATTCACCTTCCTTGAGATTAAGTGGTATTTACATATGCTAAAGATTAAAACCTTTAATGACATTAGTTTGTATTTTAATATCAATAATTAAGATATTATTATAATTTATCTAAAAAATATTTTATATTTTATATATATTGTGTTCGCATGTCTTATAAAAAATAAAAAATTAAGTATATTTGCATATGTTGTGCCGTGTCATATCTACTATCTGTGTCAGTGTCCGTGCTTTATAGGTAAAACTCTAAAGACAGAGAAGGAAAAAGACTAATGTACTAAAAACTCCGCCTATGTTACACTTGCGGTACATAGCCGGTCCCAAGCCCGGATAAAGGAGGAGGGTTGTGTTAGGTCTTCGGCAACCAACATAAAAATATAGCCGAACCCCCATGACATATTTATTCCTCACTAGAAAAAGATTATTATAAAATGTGATAATAAACTCTTTTGTAAATGCAGTACTAGAGACAGATTGTTATTAACAAATATAGAAATTTAAACTGAGCATATGGACTTATCAAGAATGAAAATTTATATCATTTTGCAGGATGTTGGAAAAGCAATATTAGAGAGTTATTCAAGAGTACTAGAAGGCCTAGCATTCAACATTGTTGCTTGGGTTGAAGATGTTCTCTATGTAGATAAATCAATGAAGAACAGAGAAGTCTAGATACACCATAAATTGGTTTGGCATCTTACACCCTTGTTGCTGTTCCTACAAAAGAGTTAGGATAATGTAGAAAGGTACTAGGTGATTGATTGTTTGAAAAGATATTCACTTGTTTCAAGTGTGTATGAAGACTAAAGTGTGTTCTGGTTTGTAGTTGGCAAATCATAGTTTGCTAGCTCTAACCTTGGTTTGAGGCTGAAAATCATATGTTGAAATGAGCTAAATATAGTTTGTCTTTCAAATCATGTTTTACAGTCTTCCAATGCTAAAAGAAACACAAAGGAAAAATCCACATCTATCTATTTATAGGTGAGTTCTCTCGTGGTCACATTAACCATGGCTAAACCCTAAATCCTAACATCTGCAATTTTTTTTTTAAAATAATCATAATGTTTAGTTTCATTCAATTTTATGTTCACTGTTTTCGATTTGTATCAAAATTATCCTTAGACATTAATTCCATATAAAACGCTAGGGACAAAATTGAAAACTTCCAAGATAATTTTGAATTTTGACACAAATAAAAAACGTTAAAAATAAAATTAAATAAATCGAAAATATTAAGGACAAAATTAAAGATAAGAGATATTTTGAAAGAAAATCACAAACATTAAAAGAAAAAAATATGCTTTGTCTTTGTAGAAAAAATTGAAGCATTCTAAGCGACATACTCAAAGCATTAAAATATAATAAGGTGGAGAGGTTGAAAATAAACGCAAACAATGACAACACAAGAGTTGCACCTAAAGAGATCATATACGCAACTTAACCTGACATTCTGACAATTACAGCCTGTTTTCACTGCTACTATGCAAGGAATTTGAAGCTTAGCTTACCAATTTGGGAAGATTCTGAATGAAGTTTGAGCTTTCTTTTGCAATAGTATCAACAAGCTTAGCTAAGTGTGGAAGGTGTTTGAAGGGAAGAGAACATAGTTTTATCAAGTCCAAAAAGCAAAAAAATCCAATATTTCTGATAACTCAGGCGATGATAATCTGTCACAACCGTTGCATAGAAATTAATTAACCTTAACTACTATATTCATTCACATCTAGTTGAATGCACAACAAGATTTCATGCAGCAGCAGTAACCATACTTGAATGCAAAAATTCATCTAAACTTTTCAAGATTTCTTGCTTCTTCAAACTGCCATCGAAATTCGCTAAGAGGTCCGATCTCAGGTTGTTTACCCGGTTTGACCCCTACGGGTTTTGGAAAAATCGGCGACCCTGTCCGGTTTTCAAAAACCGAACCGGATCAATACCTTTTTGAAATCTGAAAACAAAAATTTGAAAAACCCTAACCAACCTCACTCACTCGTCACTCGCTCATCATTCATCACCGATTCTCTCTCCTCCGTACCTCACTCACCGCGCCGGTCAGCCAACAGAGGTCGCATCTCCTGCCTCCGCGCCGCCATTCTCCGTTATCCTTCCTCCATGCCGTGTTCCTCGTCGCCGGTCTCTGCCTCCTTCGCGTGACTCGTCATCCTCTGCGTGTGGCTGTGCTGAAGCTCCGAACTCCGAAGCTTCGCCGTCCCTGACTCAGCTTCTGCTTCTGCTTCTGTAGGTGAGTTTGTTTTATTTTTTAGGTTATTCTTTAATGGTTATTAATTTTTTATGCTTACTATTTTCAGTTTTAATGTAGTTTTAGATAAATTGATGCTAATTGATTTAGATAAATTGATGATTAGTTATACTGATTAGTCTTGATGGAGAGGATGGTTCTGATATTGTTCCGAAAAGCTGGTTAAGGGGAAATTATTCAGGTTTGTTGCTTACTTTGGCAGCTGCTGTGTGCATTGTTTTGAGCTTATCAATAGTGATAAGAAGGAAGATGATTAGGTCAAGGGGAGTTTGTATTGTTGTATCAAAGTCTGTACTTGTTTACATCATAACTTTTGAGTGGTAATTGAGTTTACTGATTATGCTTCAAATTAAGTGAAGGAATGCATAGGCAACAATGCGTATGTCCTTTGGATTTAATGTCTATTTTCGTATTAGTTATTTTTAGGAATTGAGACTTGATTGTTGTTAAAGTGTTAGTGAAGACATGTATTTCAAATTTTAATATGATTTTATAGTTTTATTTTAAGTGAGACCGGATCCACCAGTTCAACCCGTGATCCACCAGTTGAACTAGTGACCCAGTATTCTGACTGGTTCGATTACCGTTCGGTTCTGATAACTATGCTTGACGGTGTTTCTCTCTTTCCCAAATAAATTAATTAATGCTATGAGTGGTGCACTTTGTAATGAATTCCATCGTTGAATTTGAATTTTTCATTGTTTGGGATTTTTAGTTTTTACAAGAAAAACTTTGAATTGATGCAGCACATTATGAGTTGAACAAAACAAGATTCTTTTTTCATTCCCTAGTTTTTCAATAATTGTCCGTACTGAAGTATCTGGTTCCTCTGAAACAATAATCCTTATTACCAAAAGTGCAAACTTTGATGAACTTCGTTTCTTCAAGGCATTACTAAGTGTTCTTTTGGATTTGCTATTTCTGGTAGGATGTGCACTTTTGTGTTGTCAGAAATTCAGAATATGAAATGTAGGTTTGGAATATTTGATGGACCCTGGTTGGATTTCAAAACCATGAAATGGATATTAATTGTTCTGTAATCTGTTCACTTTATCAGGGCACAAAGAGCTCGAAATGAGTGCTGCAGAAACACCAAAGAAAACCGGCACGCCCCAAATTGTTAAGTTGGACAAGGCATTGAAGTTGGTAATTGTCTATCTAGCTGTGAATTTTGTTTTATTTTTTCATTTTTTGTGTATGCCTAGTTAGTAGTGGCCAGTGAATTATTTTTATGTGCAATCATTGTGCATTCATATAGAAGAGTGAGCATTGCAAGGGCAAGATTGTTGCCTTGTGACCTAAAAGGCTAAAAGTTATGGGTTCAAATCATTGAAACAACCCTCCACCTATGGGAGTTAAGGCTATCCTCTCCTGTCCCCGACTTAAGCAGATGGGAGCCTTGTGCACCAAACCTTTTTTTCTTTTTTATGTTCATTCATATGTAGCATTACATTAGATATGGAGTGAAAAATGTTCTCTTTAGTGCATTTGCTAAGCTAGTCAATTGTTCTATATAACAAGTTAGTTTGTTTGTGTATATTTGCATATTAACCCCCCCAAAAAAAGTTGTTTAAAGACTGGTGCTCATTCAATATTTTGCATTTTCAAGGATGTAATCCATTGTATTTATATACTTCTCTGCCATTCTGATTGGCAGGCTGAGGCATGGGTAAATAGTATGAGTAAAGGTGCTGATGATCATGATGAAAAACCGGATAATGAAGTAGAGGGTCGGCCTGAAAGGTAACTAGCACCATTAACTTGTTCACGTTCTGAATTTTGATATGGCACAATAGCACAGTCGAGCAATAGTAGCAATATTAGTTTGAATTCACTATTTTGAATTATGGCGTGATACCTACTGCTTATGTTGTATCATCACACTTCTATGCTTCATTGTAGGCTTGGATTAGGTGCAAAAGTTTCACGGAAATCCAAAGTTGGTCCCTCAGATGACCCTGTTGACAGAAAATTGTATGCCAAAATGCAAGCCGAAAAAAGAAAGACAGCGAAAATTGCTCAAGAATCTGCTTCAGTCGCAAGCAATGCTTTAGATGACGAGGAATACGATGAAGAATTGGAAAGCAGAACTAGTGCGTTCACCAAGAGGAAGGCATCAGTTCCTTCAACACTGTCTAATAAGAAGCAAAAGTAATGGCATCTACTGATTCGAGATCCCTATGTTTAGTTGGTTATCATATTCTTTGCACTTGTCTTACTGGCATGAAAAAAAAATGAGCTTTCATGTAATACAGTTATGCACTTAAGGACAATGGCTATAAAGTACTATGGCGGCATCTAATGCTCATTTTGACTATGTTTCCTATGTTCCTCTTCAGTAATTTACAAGAAGAGAAGTAACAATGTTAAGAGGAAATGGTATGTGTTCTTATATATATTTGTATTGTTTAGCTTGCTAGCATATAAACTCTGAATCTTTTTTGTAGTTAATCAATTACATTTTGCACATTGATTTGTAAAATTATACTTGTACATATGAAGTTTACTTCACTGCATATAATATAACAAATTTGAAATGAAAGAAATAGAAATGAATATTCAAGATATCCAGAAGGGTAGTAATCCCAAAATTACTCCAAGCTGATCTCACACTTCATTTATTTCCAGACTGTATAAAATGTAACAGGTTATCCAAACACCAAAACAGCAAATATACAAAGAAGTAAGGATGATATCAAACAAAGTTACAACAAACCAACTAACTAATGTGATCAGTTCATCAGCCAAAAAAAACAATAATAGCTCTCTACAAAATCTACAAACACCTTTGGCCATGTCTCGCACACTGGATAAAACTGTTGTTTTGTCACTGTAAACAAGCCTAGTTTTTGTACTTTCCTCAGGAAGCAATTGCAACTTGGTTTCCTATTTACTTTTTGTGGCTTTGCACTTTGCAGTCCCTTATTGTGTATCCTCATTCACATCAATACTATCTGATATTAGCATAGTCAAGAAATATCACCAAGCTTCAATGATGCTTTACAAAAGTCTACCTCTTCAGTATTCTTTCTGATCATTTTCTATCAACCCTGCATGATATATACTCTTTTTGTTCCATAATTTCTGTCATTTTGAAGTTCCAGTACATCCTTGGACCAATGTATTTGGCTACAATAGCTCCAAATACATTGTTATAAAAAATGTGCCGAATTTTCAAAGTGACGGATATTTTGGAACTGAGGAAGTATCTTCTTTACAAGTTGATGGTGCTCTCATTGTTATCAGCCTCAAGTTGAAGCTGAGAACATTCACTTTCAGGGATTTCACTTATAAAGCTCAATATTGTATCTTCCATCAGTTCAGCAAGAATGACCTCACCCATTTCGAAGCCAACAGTTTCGGCATCAGGTCGAAGATCCATCCACGTTTCACTCCCCGCCAGGTCTTTTCTAACGATTTGTTCCAAGGTACGTGGTGGGGGCAGGGGAAGGATATGCCAGCACACTCCTTCAAAGACTTTGAGAGTAACCCTTTTCATATTTGGGGTTGGCCTTATGCTAGGATTTACAAATGATACATAAGGTGAGACTCCAAAGTAATACCAACAAACCTCCACGAGAATTTCCTCGATACAGTCGAATAGGAGCTTCTGGTCATGGCAAAGTGGATTGGGGAAGAACTCTATCTGAGCAAACAAGGAAGGATCGAGTATCTCGTCTGATGAAAGGCATTTCACCAACAGTTGATCCGGAGTCAAGCTTGATGCTTGTAAGACAGCTTTAATGTAATCATATATCAATTCATTCTCTTCGAAACAATATTTTCCTCTTTCAAGTTGATCAACAGGCGAAGAGTCACATTCATCAAATTGCAGCGGTCGTACTGGCAATTTAACTGATCACGAATGAATTAAAATTAATATGATAAAGAGAAAGATATTCCAACAATTGTAATTGGTTAATTGGCCCCTTGTAATAATAATAAAGGGCAGCCCGGTGTACAAACATCCTATGTTAACGCGGGGTCCAGGGAAGGGCTGAACCCAAAGGGTATAATGTATGTAGCCTAACCTGATAATTATATCAGTGGCTGTTTCCAAGTCCTTGTAATAATAACAATAACAATATACCAAAAAAAACAAATGTAAAAAGATTTTATAGGTCAATTTAAGGATAAAGTACAATCTAGAGAACCCTGGTCAACCTGCATACTATTTGAATTTCAGCTCTTCAGTTTGCAGTTTAGACAACCACTGAAAACAAGTAGTTTCCAGATTTTTATTTTGAAAACTATGGTTTTAACTTGAAAAACAAAAGCGAGAGTCCAGAGAGGCTTTAATGTTCTAGTAAGTGCAGGAAAACATACCAGCTTGACATCTCGAGTATCCAGGACTTGAATCCTCATCCAAGAATGGAGTATCAAGAACAGATACGGGACTTGGTCGGCCGGAAACATCTGTAACGCTTTCTATCTCTTCAATTTTCTTTGCGACAGACGAGTGAGAAGGGGATAATGGTGGAGATGATGGTTGGACATCTTCTGTAACAACCTGTGAAAAAAAAAAAAAGGAATACCAATGATATGTCAGATAAAATTTTACAGATACAGACATCACTTTACAAAATATCTTAAGGGGTCATTTTAGATAGTACATTTCTATTACATTATACTTATAGTCCAACAAATCATTTGTTCACTTATAAATACTATCAGTAAGAGACATAACCTGATTCAAACATGAAGAACCCTGTGTACTATCAGAAATTTCTAACATCACACAATATTGTTCTTTTTCCATGACGAATCCCACTGGAATCGGGGATGATTGCAAAATGTCTGTCTCTTTTTCAGATTCTACGTTAACTGCACAAGAATAACAGAATGATAAATAAAAGAACACACATAAACCCATATGCACCAAAGTTTATCACAGCAGCTATCACTCAAATCATATAATTTGAACATGGTACCTTCAGTAACTGTCTCATCAATAACAGGAGAACAGGTTTCTTCTGTATCAACACAACCAACATCATGTGCCAAGTTTGACTGTGAATTAGTTTGTTGTACTTCATTATTAGAGATTTCTTCACAAATGCTGGACTGCTTTTCTGAATTGCTCATTGCCTGATCCAGAGGATCGACAAAGGTTGCTTGCTTGGGTGACAAGTTATCCTGATTAACCTCTGAAGGTCTATCTGACACAGAAAATCTTGTCTTTGTGGTCACAAAATGATGTTCCAAATCCCGTCCGGGACTGCCAAGGGGAGAAAAGTTGTACTCAGGAATAGATAGTATTCGACCAAGTGTTTTGGGGCTCTGCCTACCTGAAATGTTTGTGTTCTCATCTCCACTGTCTAGCATCTCACACAGATGTTTTCTAGCCTCAATATATAAGTTAGAAACCCTTTGTTTGGAACTGTCATTTTCATGTTCCACACTAAATTCGGAGTGTTTTGAAGCACCGGTCTTGTTTCCATTCATAACATCAAACATAGGTCTTGCAATCTTTTCCATGAAGAAATGGTCTTTAGTTGGAGACCTCATTCCAACATTATTGTCTTTCCCAATGGTTTTGCTCCCTGGCCCCTTATTTTGACATTTATCCGGAAGCTTTCTTGAGATCCCTTCGGCGTTTCCATGTTTCTCCCTTCCCATGGCATGTTTCAATTTCCTTTTTATCTCTGTAAGAGAAAAATGTGAACTAACTTTCACAAAACGACCTTTGTGATGGACAACATCATGAGAATCAAGTGAAGAGGCAAGGATGCTTCCAGAACTTCGTGAACTTGTTAGTGCAGGCTTCAGAATGACTATTCTATTTGTAAACTCTGTTTTCCCATTCTCGTTTGTAGGACATTCTGATTGAGACTTTGACCTTTTCCTGAAAAAGTTACGATGTTTACGGTTGAAAGTTTCCTTTTCTTGTTTCGGATTGTCAAGGTCTTCTTCTACAGAGAACTTGGAGCCAATAACTGAGCTGTGTTCATTGTCATTTATTGCATGAGAATTCCCCAACTCCTGAACATGTTTCAATAAAATTGAATCTGAGTCTTGTAGAAGTCTAACAAACAATTCCTTATCCGAGCTTATAACCTGAAGTGCTTCCATGAGTTCATTTGAGCAATTGGATTTTCCATCTTCTGCCTGATCTTTCCCATTTGCTATCATTTGATTCACAAACTCATGGATTGCATCCCTTGCAAGGTTTTCAGAAACACCATAATTTTGGTTTGATTGTGAATTAACTTCGCTGTCATTGTCATGCATCACAGAACAACCACCCTTAACGTGACAAAAGTCTTCCATTATCTTGTCTAAATCAAGATTATCTTTTGACTGTTGCCTTGAATGCGGGTTATGCAGGAATTCAGACTTCAGCATTGCATCCGAACTCAACTCATGGGTGTCCATATCACGGCTTTTCTTTCGAGATTTCTTTTTTCTTTTGGAATCTGTCTTTGGGGAAACTTCACTTGCTACTCTGGATTTCTTTGACTCTACTTGATCAGCATGACCTAGATCCTTCACCGCATCCTTCTCGATGAACATCTCTTCTTCTATGAGTTTCTTCATACTAGGCTTATCCGGATCAGTTATCTCAATCAGTCTCATACTCTCTCCTCTTTCCTGAAATATACGTGAACACTAAAATCAATAAATTAATTTTACTTTTGTTGACTACCTTGCAAGTTTGAAGCATGAAATTTTGAGTAAATGCATAAACATATGGATGGACTGACATACAAGATGGCCTTGATATTCTTCGTCCAAATCGCTTAATGTCTCAAACTTGTTCTTGGTAGGTACAGGTACAGCACCTGATGAAAGAAAGAATAACAATCATTCTGATCCTTTTGCCTAATGCAGCATAGCTGGACCACAAATTATTCCACAACCGTTACAAACAAAGAAGGCATATTATGATGAAAAGTTACAACTCAAAAATATCGAAAAATCAACTTAACCCCATAATAGATAAGTACATACCCATAATAGATAAGTACATATAAGTTTTGGAGCCACACTATTTAGCAAAGCCATTACATGCACAGTTGGTGGGTACATTGATCAAACACATAAAAAAAGTGTTCAATTTTGGAATTACAAATTTAGACCGTATCTCTGTTCTTACCTACAGCATGCTGGCTGCTGCGTTTCGCATCTGCAATCATCCTACGAGTAGAGCGACCATGGCGAAAATCGAACATACTAATAAAACCCCACATACAACCAGATTGATCTTTCTCATACTGCACAGTTAATCTCGGGGGTCTTTTCGCCATGGTAATTGGCACAATTGACTTTCCTTCTTCTACCTCTCTTCCGTTGGAATGCTAAAGGAATCTTAGCTTTACTTTGGCTGTGTTCATACAAAAGTCCTCGCAGCTACGATCTAAGAATCTGATTGATGGACAAAACCATGAAATGAAACAATGAAGTTGGAATCCATAAAAACACACATTTTCACTCTCTCTAATCCCCAAAGGGCATTAGATCATGGAAAACACCTTAACAAGAAGGGGGAAATTATGTGCTAAACATATGCAGAACAAACTAGTCTCTTTATGGTAACAATTTTAACTTATTCACATGGTAACAAGAAATTGAAATCAGACACAAAATTTGTGTATCCACTTAAAATGGAAGTGATGCAACTCAATTAATTGGTTACTAACTAAGGAGAGCTGAAAAACCAATTAGGAAAAATGAGATTTGTTGAACTAAGTGAAGTACCTGTTAAGGAAGAAAAAGGCAAAAAATGCAACTTGAGAAGTCCACTAAGGAAAAAACATCTATGGATTCCAATTTGAGTGAAGCTCAATGGGGTCAATGTAGCTTCCTTTGGAGGGGAAAGTATCAGTGCCTGCCTTCTTCATACACATGCCTTTTACCAGCTCATAAACTCAACAAAGAAAGTAAAGCTGAAAATCAGAGTTGTCTTGCTTTTCATCAAAGGCCAATTGATTGAAACTAGCCACTTATTCACAGCTCAGTGATTTCCCCTTTCTTCCAATAAAATAACAAAAGAAAGGTGAATGATCAAACTTGATGAAAAAGTTTGATAATCACATCAAATGAAAAGAAGAAGATAAAAGAGACCTTCTGACACACAAAAGCTTGGCCCCAAATAGTGTCAAATCCAAACTCCACAATAATCAAAATCAAGCAAAAACCGAACTGATGGATACTATAAATGTCTCATAACTTGTCATCTTCGATTAGCATCAATGCTCTTACCTACCATAAAAGGCCACAACTCTAGTTCAATTTTGCACCTATATCCAGTTGGAAGAAAATGCTCTGTGAAGCACTAAATTCTCACATTAAACAAAATTGAAAAATGGTAATTTTTTTGGTTGAAAATTGCAGCCAGAAAATAAATAAATAAAGAACACCCCAAAAAGAAAAATGGAGACTTTTGTTATTGGGTATCTTTTGGACAACCAAAAAGAGGAGAAAAATGGTAACTTGCACCGACCCACGATTGATTTAACGCGGAATTTTGATACGGGCAGCCATTAAAGACTGAGAATAAAAGGTAAGCATATAAGATAGAAAGAAGAGAAAAAGAAGAAGATGGTGTTGAAGAGAGACAAGGTTAGGAATTGTAGAGAAAGTGAAAGCAGAGATAGAGAGGTTTTACGATGATGTTTGGAATACATGATAGTTGTGACAAATATGACGTGTCTACGTGGGTCCAAGCATGCTTTTCTCTTTTTTCTTAAAAATATATTAAAAGTAAACAAAATTTATTATTTTTAACTAATAATTAAGAGAAAAAGACAAATAGATTTTTAACATTTTGCTCTGCGAACATTTAAATCTCCAACAATTTGAAAATATATTTAAGTCATTAACTTTATCAAAACCTGTACATGTGGATTCTTCTGTTCACTTGGATCTAACAGACTCAACGAAAAAATCAAACATGGCTTTCGTTGTATTGGCCTGGCCAATATACGGATGCACACGTAAAGAGTTTTTAAAAAATGACAAATTAAATTCAGGGATGGATATGTCCAGATTTTGAGAAAATCGGATACTTAAATGTATTTTCAAATACTCAAGGATATAAATGTCTGCCGACCAAAAGATCAAGGACCTATTTGTCCTTTTCTCGATAATTAATTATTAATATTTAAAAATACAAACAAAAAATATAATATTAAATTATTAAATTAGGCTCTCTCTCTATTTCTATTTCTTTATATTTTTTAAGTCTAATTATTATATATTGATAATTTTTTAATATAATAAATGAATATCTTTTTAGAGAATATATGCGTTTGAAAGAAGAAGAAAACTATATATGAAAGATGAACTCAAATTAGTTAGATACAAGGTGGTTTTATATTTTCATTGATGCACAACTATAGGAAAATAGATTAGAGTGCTTTTACCATTTTAATCATATTCAATAACAAAATTTTAAATTTGACATCATTTTAAAAGAGGATTTAGTTAAAAAAATAAAAAAACTAAAAATAAATAATTACATAAATTATTTAATATTAAATAATATATAATTTCACAATTATTTTAATAAATTTATAATTTTTAAATTCATAAATATTAAAGTTTTTATAATTATAAATATGTAATAAACATAATTATAAATCAAATTTTTTGAAACAAAATAATAAAATTAATATTGTTCAAACTCCAAAACAAAACAAGCGTAATATTGTCCAAAATATATAATTAAACATCTTCAAGTTTATCTCAATCAAACATGAAATATAATCCAAAATATAACTTAGGACATTTTCAATTATCATTTTCATTCTCTTGTAGATCAATAACATCCTAAAAATTTATAAAAAATCGAAAAATTTGTAAAAATTTCTAGTCTAATCCGTCTTTTTTGACAGATTACGCAAACCAATCCAGCAAATTTCGACCCGTTTACCATTTATAATTATGGGTTTAATTTTTGAAATTAGTAAAATATTTTATTTAATAATTTATTTAATAAATTATATATAATAGATATTTTTTCTTT
>NC_029788.2:119405357-119405804 GCF_000816755.2 Arachis ipaensis
TAGAGAATTCTAATCCAAAAGTCACATAAAGAAGTCAAAAGTACTTATTTTGACAAATTTGGTGTTAATTATTTATCTTTTATGCAAAGGCTAGAGCATTAAAGATTCCTATTTTTAGATAGACACGAATAATAGATGCATGGAAGTCATGATCTACGTATGAAAGAGGAAAAATGCTCCTACAAACTAAATCCATACGTAACTCAATCCCTCTCTAGTATGGAATTTGGATGTTTTCTCCGTATAAATCTTTTTTTAAGGTTAGATATTATACAACAAGAGTTTTTTTTTTCACTAGATGAAGTCACTTACATATATGATATATATTGTGTTCTATTATATATTCTGTCTCTAGTAAAATTGTTGATATATAAAATTTGTTAAGTATAATCTTTTAAAAAAAATTTATCATTCATCATATTGCTACTTTTTATCTCATTTATTTTT
>NC_029788.2:119407001-119411867 GCF_000816755.2 Arachis ipaensis
CACTTACAACTTACATATATGATATATATTGTGTTCTATTATATATTCTGTCTCTAGTAAAATTGTTGATATATAAAATTTGTTAAGTTTTAAAAAAAAATTTTTCTTTTTTCTTTAAATTTTAACAGCACTTTTTGTCACATGAACAACCAAATGCAATTCTCACTTTGACAAGCATGCTTATATCGGATGTTTTACATTCTCCTCAATTTCAATATTTCCTCTCTTGTATAATACGTATTTTAAATTTTAACAGCACTTTTTGTCACATGAACAACCAAATGCAATTCTCACTTTGACAAGCATGCTTATATCGGATGTTTTACTCAATTTCAAACTCATCTATTCTAATATTGTCATTTCTATCACACTTAACTCATGTTTATACTCACTCTTTATTATTCAATACTTTATTAATATAGCTGGTCCAATGGCAGTATAATAAAATTTTTCTTTAAATTTTAACAGCACTTTTTGTCACATGAACAACCAAATGCAATTCTCACTTTGACAAGCATGCTTATATCGGATGTTTTACATTCTCCTCAATTTCAATATTTCCTCTCTTGTATAATACACCCAATGTATTTTAAAACACTTTACTTGTAGTAGGGTAATTTTTTCAATTTTCACTTTTGTATTATTGTTTCCACCCGCCTACCAAACTTACAGTCCACATATATTGTCTTAGTTTTTACTGCGACTTATACTCAAATCGTACCCTCTAAAGTTCCTCTCGGCAACAATAACTTCTTATTTAAAGCTTCTCTTGTTTCTTCCATAGAGACGATGTCATCAACAAAAAATATGCACCATAATACTGATTTTTGGATATGATCAGTATCAAAACTAATGTAAAGAGATATAGGCTTAGAGATGATCCTTGGTGCAATCATACACCAATAGAAAACTCCTTTGTCGTACCACTTTGAGTATTTACACTAATTATAACATCATCGTACATATCCTTAATTGCACGAATATATGCAATCCTTTCCCTCTTATTTCTTAAGGTTTTTCATAGAATCTTTCTTGATACCATATCATATACTTTTTTAAATTAAAAAATATCATGTGTAGAGATTTTTTGTTACTCTGATGTCTCTTTATCATTTTCCTTTAATAAGTATATAGTTTAAGTGATAGATCTATCTGGTATAATGCTAAATTGATCCTCTGAAATCTATATTTTCTCTCTCGACCTTTGTTATATCACCCTCTCTCATAACTTTATGGTATGAATCATAAAAAGTATTTACAAATTTGATTAATTATATTATTAATAATATTATTAATGTTATTATTAATATTAATAAACAGTTACCAACCATTCATATATTGTCAATTATAATAACACTACATATTATCATTTGGCTAAAAAGACACAACGCTTTAAAAATTGTATATATTTAAAATATTGTACCTATCGACAATAGAAAAATCACAACAATTTATGTATATAACAAATGATAATTGTTGTGTGCAGTAGATATATACAAATAAATCATTGTCCATTAATTTATATGCACACTAATCAAGTGTGTATTTTAACTATTAAGAAGATTTTTTTTGTATAAGAGAGTTAATAATTTTTTATTAGGGTTAAGTACGATTTTGGTCCTTAACGTATAAGTCAAAAAAATTTTTCGTCCCCAACCTTTTTTTACATATAAAATCGTCCCTAAGGTTCGAGTTAATTTTAAAATTATCCTTCGAAAAATTATACCATTCTTCTTCTTCACCAAAATACTCAGCAACAATAATGAATCAAAAGCAAAAACAACGAAGTTATCTCTTCTTTTTTTTCTTCTTCAGCAACAATAATGAAGCAAAAACAAAAACAGAATTGGAAATAGAAGAAATAGAAGCATAAACAGAATTGAAAACAAAAGTAGAAGCAAAATTGAAAATAGAAATAGAAGTAGAAATAAAACATAAAAAACAGAAGCAGAATCAGATGCAGGAGTAATAAAAGTAGAAGAATAATGGATTAACAAAATAAGAAATAGAATCAAAATTAGAAACAATGTGGTTAACAAAATCAGAATCAGAATCAAAATTGGTGGATTAACAAAATTAGAATCAGAAACATGTGATTAACAATCTGATTAACAAGATCAAAAACAGAAGCAAAATTGGAACCCTAAGGAGAATAGGTTTCCCAATCTGATTAACTAAGTTCCATTGCAGCTTTAGCACGGTCCTTCAACAATTGGAGGGAGAGAGAGATTGGTACTTTTAGAATCGAAGATGCTGAGGAGTCAAAGTAAGTCCCCATTAGAAGACTCTAGAAAGTTCCAGACCTTATGGAAATTGCCGGTGGTGGTGATAGAGAAAACCTATGGCGAAGGACGTCGTCGTTACAGCAGCAGCAACATAGGAGGGCGAGAGTGCAATCGAGGGTGACTTCGGCGATTATGTGACGCTCGTTGAAGGACTGGGCAGTGGCGACACGGATAACGGAGTAGAGGTTGTCGCAGAGGAGCTGAGTTCGGCGCAGTCGCAATGGCTTTCTCTCCCTCTGGTTCTGATTTCCGACGGCGACGGCAGCTCCAAACCTCGCTGGCGCAATCCCCCCTTTCCCCCTCTTCCTTTCTTTCCTTCTTCTTCCCTTCCCCTCCTTCTTCTTCTTCCCTCCCCTCGGGATTCCCTTTTCCCTCCCGTTCTCTTTCTTTTCTTTTTTTTCTTTTTTTTTATTTATAATTTTTTTGGTCAGGGTAATTTGATAATACAAATTAAAATTTTGGTAAAAAAATGATTTTAAAACTAAATTAAACTTTAGGAACGATTTTGTATGCAAAAAAATGTTAGAGACGAAAAAAATTTCAGCCTATACCTTAAGGACTAAAATCGTACTTAACTCTTCTTATTATTACAAACTAAGAAATTCATTGATTTCATTGTATCTTGGGAGAGTATTATCATCAACCCTATAGCAACTAAGTGTGAGGACAAATATCTCTAAAAAAAGCTATCCAATCGTTCCTTAAAATAAAATAAATATAAGATTTTAATTTGTCATCTTCTTAATAATAATTTCCAACAATTTTAGAGAGATATCTTTAAAGATGGCTCAAAATTAAAATACTACGTTTAAGGTCATGAATCAAGAGTTCGTCAAGTTAGATAGCTTTGATAGAACGAACTTCAATCATTGAAAGGATAAGATGATGTTTCTTCTTTCAATTCTCAATCTTGCATATGTGATTGACCCAAAGACTATACCAATTGTCGATATCGGTGAAAATGCCACACAGAAAGAAAAGAAAAAGATTACTCAATTAAAGAAGAAACATGATGAAGATATGTTTATATGTTGAGGTTATATTCTCAACACTTTATCCAATCGACTCTATGATTTCTACATGTCAATTCAATCACCATTGGAGATTTAAAAATTTTTGGAAAAAAAGTACAATACTGAGCGATAAAGAACAGATAAGTTTATTATGATAAAATATTTCGAATTTATTATGAATAATACTGTGTCTATTATAGATCAAATTCATGAATTACAAATTCTTGTAAGTAGATTTCGTACATGATATACAAATAGTGATCCCTGAATCATTACAAGTTGGAGCAATTATTTCAAAATTATCTTCATTTTGGAATGGTTATAGGAAGAAACTTTTACATCTTGGTGAAGACTTTACAAATGAAAAATTACTAAGGTATATACGTTTAGAGGAGAAAACTAAAAAATGTGATATTGTGTATTTTTTTTCAAAGTTTTAAAGTGAATCATATTGGTGAAAACAACACCAATAAGAAGAAAAGAAAGTTCGTAAAGGATTCTAAGTAAGATAAAAAGAGATAGAGACAAAGAAAATGCTACCATTGTCACAAAAAATACATTACATCAAAGAATGTAAATTAAACTTTTTAAAAAGGAAGCATGAAAGGCCAATTTAGTGGAAGAAAAAGACCTAATTGTTATGGTTGTAGAAAAATGCAAAATATGCATATTGGTATGATTACAAAACTCAGCATGGCAACACAAGAAAAATTACTTGAATGGTGGTTAGATTCTGAAACTACTGTCCATGTTTACAATAATCGCAACCAATTCAAAAGATATGAAGAAGTGGACAACAGAGAAGTTTTAATGGACAATGACAACTCAACCAAAATTTATGGCTAAGGAATTGTGGACTTAAATTTTACATTCAGAAAGAAATTAAGTTTAATAAATATACTTCATGTTCCAGATTTGAAAAAAAAATTAGTTTCTATTATTAGTTTCTTATATAAAAAAGATTTAAAGTTGTAATAGAATCTGACAAAGTAATCTTACTTAAAAATGATGTATTCATAGAAAAATGATATTATA
Source organism: Arachis ipaensis (assembly GCF_000816755.2). Classification (NCBI taxonomy): domain Eukaryota; kingdom Viridiplantae; phylum Streptophyta; class Magnoliopsida; order Fabales; family Fabaceae; genus Arachis; species Arachis ipaensis. The sequence goes on from NC_029788.2 coordinate 119,411,335, forward strand.
TTAAAAGCATGCTTAAACTTAATATTAATAATAACTAGACTAAAACTTGCGCGATGCGCGGAAAGAAAAATTAGTATATAGTATATATTTAAAAGTGTTATATTACCTATAAATTGATTAAATAATATATAAATTAATATTAAATTTAAAAATACTATACAAAGTATTATTTCTGCTATTTGTATATAATTCAATATAATTATTCAAGTAGAACAAAATATGAAGTAGTGAAATGTTATATATTTTAAAAAAGATATATATATTTGATATTAGAATTGTACAAAATTACATATTCATTTGTTATTTTTATTTTTATATTATTTGTAGTTGACAAATTTATTAGTCTTCTTATATATGTGGTATTTGTTTTACTTTTTTATTTTTGCTTTTTATTGAAGTTGTTTATTTGTTCTTCCTCTCATTTTTTTGTAAAGATAGGATCTTTCTAAACTATTAATTTGTTTGAGTTTTATACAATCCTTTTTATTTTACCTTTGTATATAAATTTTTTATTTAAAAATATCTCTTGAATT
>NC_029788.2:119414136-119416207 GCF_000816755.2 Arachis ipaensis
CAATATAAATAATATAAATAATGTTTTGAATAATTGAATGTTTTAGTATTATCTATTTTATTTATCAAAATAAAGGGGTCGAGCGTGTTGGTGTTTTATTTGTTTTTTCTAGAATTTACAAATCATATTTTTTGACATAATTGGTTATATGTGTCTGAAAATATTAGTATTAGTATTAATTTTTATAATTTTTTTAAAGAAAATAGAAACTTTATTCAAATAAACAATATAAATAATGTTTTGAATAATTGAATGTTTTAGTATTATCTATTTTATTTATCAAAATAAAGGGGTCGAGCGTGTTGGTGTTTTATTTGTTTTTTCTAGAATTTACAAATCATATTTTTTGACATAATTATATGAAGAGGTTATATGTAATTTTTTACCTATTTTTTATGAGTAGTTTTGTGTTTGATTATTTGATAGATAGAATAAAAAACAAATTTATAAAGTAATAATGAATAGCATATTGAAATAACCATAAGAGACATCAAGATATAATCAAGCCAAATAATAGTAATAATAGTAAGAGTTTTATAGAATATGTATAATTAGGTAAAATAGTATAGGGTTTAAATATTGGTAACTGAAAATTTTTATGATTATTATTATTATGACACTTTTAATGCACATATAGTTATTGTATTTAATCCGTATTTTATGTTTCAATTGAATAATTATGAAATAAAATTTAATTTATAAATTTATCTTGTTTAAAGATGGTTAGTTGATTACTATCTATTGTCATCTATTTAAAATTATTGACATTACATCATTAAAAAGAATAACGTAAATTAAATTCATTATATAAGAAGTTGATATCGACTTTTATATGATACAAACCTGTTTATTCTACGACCAAAAATAGAAGAAGTAAAGTCTACTCGTTATAACTGACCCAAATGTGAATTAAACAAATGTGATTAACCAAATATTAATCATGCTTATTCGGATTTTGATCAACATAATTACCGTGTCCATATAAATAAACTCATATTTTGCAAGAATAGAAAATATGCACACTTTTGTGACAGTTAAAAACATTATGTTAAGATTAAAGACTATATAGACAAACGTCATTTTGAATTATGTATTTTTTATATTTTTATGTAAGCTTTTTTGTTCTAAATATATTATTTATGTTTGAGCATGAATAAATGGAAGTTTATTAACAGAGAAACAATTATATATAATTTTCAGAAAACATATACGTCTTTTCAAAAAAATATAGATCAACCTTATTCATAAAAGAGTCTTATGCATGTATTTTTTTTTTTTTGTAACAGTATTCTTACAATACAAACTTACAACTTTAACACAAAAGTACAATCCTGTAAAACTACATATTATTTTTTATTTATAAAAATATTCAACAACTTAAAAATCATATAAATATCCATTCACATACTCTAAAAAATAAACACATGATATACAACTTTATTCATAAAACACATTTATGTCACTTAAAAGTCATTCATCATACTTCTTATAAAAAAATATGGAATTTATTCATCACAACATACTTACAGAAAAAAAAAAAAACTTTTTTATTTTTAAATATTTGTTATCATAATGTGATCCCCTTGTCCTCCTGTTTTATTTTGAATCCCATGGAACTTTGCAAATAAATTTTATGAACAACTATATTAGTTATTTGCTAAAAGTTAAAATAACTTTAAAGTTGAAATATATTGTTTGTAATTATTTTATTATTGTATAAAATAGGTGATTCACATAAAAAATCTCATACTCAATCTAATTATAAGAAAATATACAAGAATTAACATTAAGATAGTTCGTCAAGTAACACTTATAAAGAATGTTGTTTAATATCTTGATTTAGTGATTATGTTAATTCAAGTCTTCTTCTTTTTGTTTGGCTGACTATCATTTTCTTCTTCATTTTCTTTCTAATAAGTACAATTGAATAATTACTTAGTACATATATTTAGCAAAAGTGGAGAATAAAAAAGAAAAAAAGAGATATGAGATTATTTAAGAGGAGATAAAAAAAATATATAAAGTGAATGTTGATTTATATAGTAGATACAAAAAAGAATAAATATAAAAG
>NC_029788.2:119417574-119419631 GCF_000816755.2 Arachis ipaensis
TACATAATAAATATAATAATAGTAACATATTTTTTTTGTTCTGTAAATAAATTAAAAAGTATTTCAAATAAATAAAAAAAATTAAAAAATAATTTATTTAGATTAGATATATCAATTAGCCACTTAAACTAATGTGATATCATAGTAAAAAGCTAAAAGACTAAGAATGCATCTAAAGATTATCTTAAACTCTATTTTAATATATTACTAATAGAAGTGAATATTTTTTTTGTATATTATTGATTTTTGTGATTTATGACATAATAGATTAGCACACTAAATTACAAATCAATTGAATATATGCATAAAAAATAACTATATTGATTTTGGTAACAAGAATTTTAATAAAAAATGTGATATTGCATACAATCCAAAATTACTAAGTAATTTTTTTTAAAGTTAAAAGAAATAGGCATTTATTAAAATTGATTCATAGTGATATTTGTGAATTAAATGATAATATTACTAGAAAAAAAAAAGATATTTTATAACTTTCGTTGATAATAGTTTTAGATTTATTTATGTGTATTTGTTTAGAAATAAATATGAAATTTTTGAAATGTTTAAGAAATATAAAATAGAAGCAGAAAATATGTATAATAAAAAAATAAAAGTTTTTCGCAATGATCGAAGTAGAGAATATTTTCTAATGAATTTGATAACTTTTGTAAATTACATGGTATTGTATATGAATCTTCTGCTCCGTATACTTCGGAACAAAATAGTTTGGCAGAAAAGGAAAAATCGTACGTTAATGGATATGATTAGTTCAATGTTACTAAATGCAAAATTATCTTACAATTTGTGGGATGAAACATTATTAATAGCGTGTCATATTCATAATAAAATACCATCAAGACATTGAAAGATTTTTTTTTATAAAATATGAAAAGAAAAAAAAATCTAAATTGGATTATCTGAAAGTGTAAGGGTGCTTAGTCTTTTTATCAAATTCATGATTAAAAGAGAATCGAATTGGAGCCAAGAGTCATAAAATACACTTTTATAGAATATGCTCAAAATTTTAAAGCATATAGAATATTAGTTTAGTGTCAAATGTAGTTGTTGAATAAAGAGAGGTAAAATTTATTGAAAATAAATTTATCAATAATTCAACTTCTAATTCATAATATCCCCAAAATAATACCAATTCTTCACAAGAAATAAATTATCAAAATAATAAACGTTTAAGTAAAAAAGAATTGATCGAAAGTATTTTTTCTCCGATCATCTAGTATCCTCTTAAACGTTAGAGTCTCATTAAAAACTAAAGTATGGTTAACCAATCGACGCCTTTCTTTTCTAAGCTTTTTCACACTTCAATCAGGATATTATCTAATTTTACTGTCCTTCCCTTTTTCATCCGCTTTTAGAGCCTCCCCTTACTTCAAACTCTCGAATCATTTAATAGTAGTTGAAGTTTTGGTCATCTTTCCTCGTTTGTAATCAACCAAAATACAAAAGATTCTCTTATTCTTTATTAAATAATTCATAAAAATAATTCCTCCATCTTTTATTAAATACTCAACTTTCAGATCAAAATCTGATTATTCTTATCGTTAATACACTTAACTTGATTCAAAACTTTAGTTCTTCTTCTTTGACTATATATATATATATATTTCCTTTTTTTATACCCAATTACTAATAATAAAGACTCTCATACATTCTTGTTTTTGCTTAGCTCGCTGTTATTTTTGTCTCTTTTTTTAACAATTTTATGTTTTTCTCAATTTTTATTATTGTATTTTAAACTCTTTAAAATATTTTCTCTTATTATATGTGAATTTTAATTTTTGCTAATATTTTGTCTTATTTTATTTATGAATAAACTATAACAAGGATATTATATTTATAAAACGCCCATAAATGACAGCAAGAGAAAAAGAATTTCATGGTTTCATATATAATGATATCTGATATCTCATGTTCATGTCGCATGCTTGTCTCTACTATTTAGGGCATGAATTATTCAAATTAAACATAAAAATACTTTACTTCATCAATCACTCAACTAACATTACCTGCAACGGGACTCCGTCCCTAGTGTTTAATGT
>NC_029788.2:119420006-119421183 GCF_000816755.2 Arachis ipaensis
ATAAGACACAAAAAAATTATAAATTAATCATTTGCTCCTTATTTCTTTTTTCATATTATTTCTTTGCAAAATAAAATACGAAAATAAAATAGCAACTTTATCTCCAATTATCTACATAAAGAAAATTGCTTTTAATAATTACCTTTGATGCTTCTAAATTATATTAAACTAAATTTGAGTCTAGCATATATATTTAGAGCTTGTTTAGGTGAGTTTTTAAAAAAGATTTTTTTTAATTATTTTTTTTAAAATTTTATAAAAAAGTAAAGTAATTTTATGTTTGGATATCTCATACAAAAAGATCTTTTTATTTATCAATTATATTTGGATATAACAATATAAAAATACTTTTTTGTTTATTTATTACATGAAAAACATCTTTTTAAAAAAAAAAGATCACAGCTTCTCAAAAAAGATATTTTTTTATTTTTCTAATGCTTTTACTTTACTATTAAAAATTTGCCAAATACGTTAAAAATAAAAAAAGATATTTTTTATTAAAAAAAATTTATTAAAATAATATAATACCCAAACAAACACCTAATTATATGTATTAGTTTATTTCCCACTAAAAGTAAATAAATAATATATTTTAAAATGTTAATAAATTTAAATATTTAAAAATTATTTAATTTTATATTTTTAAATTAAATATTAATTTTAAATTTTTTAAATTGAACATTATTTTTTAGACACAGGAACAATTACCAATTTTGATATCAAATACAAATAGATTTGTAAATGAAGCATGTGAGGAGCTGTTGGCCTAAAAATAGTGCAGTTGGGTCCACATCCCTTTCTTCTCCCAACGGTGATTTATTGTTTATGGGACAAAAAGCATTGCTCTCTGCACCACATATATTGTCACACAACACATGTTGCAGGTTTTACCAATTCAATTACAATTAAATAATGTGCATTTATTAATCATATAGTTTATACTTTAATGTAATGATATATATATATATATAAGCTTTTGCTTATGAAAGATGATGTGTGTGATTATTGTTCATTATTAATATAGTAGTTGTAGTGTTGTACTAATTCATTGGGATACACTTATGGTTTTTACTTTTTAGTCATTGGAATTGATTGTATAATTATAAATAAATTTACAATACTCGCCCACAAATTAAATAACTGTTTTTTAAAGTTTTAGTATGCATGTTAAGATATT
>NC_029788.2:119421268-119421982 GCF_000816755.2 Arachis ipaensis
TTAGATAAAAACTTTAATTAACCTCAAAATATAATTATGCATGAACAGAAGGAGTTTTGGATTGAACTTTATTGGGATGGTGTGCGATTATTGTTGTTGTACTTTATTGGGATATATACACTTACGGTTGTTAGTGATTAAATAAAATTGGATTGGATAATTATTATTTAATATAGTAGTAGGAAGAAGCAATGAATGAATGAATTAGTGTGTGTCATATATAATAACAAGTTTGTTGTTACATGGAAGCAGTTGCATCAGAGTTATGGAATCTATTGGAGTCATCGATACTGTTTTAATGTTGTTTTCAGTGATCACAAAAGAAAGGTTTCAGGGGTCACACACAACCTTAGCTTGTTTGGGACCACATCCATGGAATCTAATAATCTAACCCTCGATCTTATTTTCTCCGTGTGCAAAAATATTGGCTGCAACTATGCGTATTATTATTATGCAATGACTAAGAGAAAGGGATGTACTACCCTATCTATGTTTGTATCTTTATATAATAAAAAAAATGTATTTTTCGTTGCTTATATATTTAAAGTACTTGTTAATTTAAGAATATAAAACAAAAATTTTCATTAAAAAGTCAATGTAGTAAATATTATTGAAAAACTAAAATCTCATAAATTTAATAAAAATATTCCTTTTATATTTATATATTAACGAATGCTTATTTACCAGAACCCTAAAATATTTAAACTTTAGTAT
>NC_029788.2:119422089-119425048 GCF_000816755.2 Arachis ipaensis
AAAAAAAAAAATCTTTAATTGCTTTTGCCAACCTAATCGTAGCAGCATATGAGCATATTATATACAGCATGCATATTTTGAATGAGAATCGTTGAAGTCCTTATTGCTTCGGTGCCAACCTTAGTTCAATTATTGAGTTATTTATTTATCTGTTTTCAACGATTCATCTCATTTAAATCTCTTGAAATAAGAATGAACTTTTCAATACCTTCTTATAAAATTATTCGTATCCTGATAAAAAAATATAAAATTAGGTTCAATAAAAATAAAAATTCACTCAAAAAATAGCCTTATCTATTTATCCAATCTCATAGAGGTCGGATACGATAAAAGTGATTCAACTCTATTATTTGCATAAGTAAATACCTCCTGAAATATCTCCTTCTATTTCGCTATTTTCTCTATAAGAAAGATCTCAAATAATTTTTAAGATAAAGAAAATGGTCATTTATCATCAAAGGTAAAACTACTCTAAATGTGATTATCTTTCAACTATAAATACACTAACAAAATCTCAGGTATATTCAGAACTCAATTTAGTAAAAACCTGCTTAAATTCTTATTAATTTAAGAGTAAAACCCTTCCCCGGTTCTTAACTATTTACGAAATTGACCTGGCGCCCCCTCACTATTGGAAATTAACAACGCGGTCCTTAACCATTCTCTCCGTGTGACCAAAAGGACCCTCTTACCGGTACTTCCAGTTATTTTTTACCTGAAAACCGACAAGAGGGTCCTTTTGGTCACATGAGAGAATGGATAAGGATCGTGTTGTTATTTTCTAATGGTCAAGGGGCGCCAGGTTCTTTTCTAGATGGTTAGGGACTAAATATTTTAATAGTAGGGTTACACGTAGAGACTAAATATTCTTTTTAGATTTTTAGAAGTAATATTTGTTTCATTCAAATGTTCGTGATATGACGAATTAATTTTAATTTAATTTAATATATTTTAATTTTATTTATTTAGTTAATAAATTAGACTTTATGTTAATGAATTTAAGAGTTTTTTGTAATTTTAACATAATATGAGGTTATAAATATGATTAAGTACGATTTTGGTCTTTAAAGTATAGGGCAAAAATTTTTTTTGTCCCCAATCTTTTTTTGCATATAAAATCATCCCTAAGATTTAACTTAATTTTAAAATTATTTTTTTACCAAAAAATTAATTTTTATTTCTAAATTACTCCTAACAAAAAAAATTAAAAAAAGAAAAGAAAAGAAAACGGGTTAAATTAAAGGGAGAAGGGATCACGCAGAGGGGGAGGGAAGAAGAAAGAGGAAGGGAAGTGCCAAAGTAGGGAAGAGAGGCCGCCGCCGTCGCACTGCGCTCGTTGCCGCCGTTGAGCCGCGTCGTCGTCGCCATTATGAGCTGCTCTGTCATCGCTAGAACCGCCACCGTGACGCTGACCGCAAAGAGAGAGGGATGCGCGAGCTAAAGGTAAAGGAGGAGTGTCGCCGCCATTAAGCCAGCTCCTCCGTTACTTCGCGTCCTCGCTGCTCCTCTTTCTCGCTAGTTTGCCGCTGCTCCTCATTGCTCGACGTTTCCCCTCGTCACTGGGTTTCAATTCTGATTCAGATTAACTTGATTATTTTGCTTCTGTTTCTGATTATTCTGCTTCTATCTCAATTCTGATTTTGTTAATCATATTGTTGTTGTTGACTCTGATTCCATCTTGGGTATTGATTCTATTGTTTTTCTTTTTCTATTTTTCTATTTCTATTTTGCTTCTGATTTTATTCCATTCTTCTATTTTTCTGTTTTGATTTTTTGATATGTTGAAATTTTGTTACTGTTGTATTCTTTTTTCCTGTTTTGATTTTTTGATATTCGTTATTTGAAATTTTGTTGTTGCCGTTGAATTATGTTGTTGTTGTTAAAATTTTGTTGAAATTTTAGTTGAAGAGGAAGAAAAAGAAGGGATATAATTGTGATTGAGGTGAAAAACTGGATATTGGTATTGCTGTGATTGAGAAGAAAAATCGGTTATTTTGGGGAAGAAAGAGAATGGCATTTTAGTCCGAAGGATGATTTTAAAATTAAGTTAAACTTTAGGAAGGATTTTGTATGTAAAAAAAGGTTGAAATCGAAAAAAAATTTCGACCTATATCTTAACGACCAAAATTATACTTAACTCTTGTTATTACATGGCGACAAATAACTTTTAATATAAAAAGAATAGTAGATGAAATTACAAAAAAAAAACTATATCTTTTACTTTTTATATTCACTTGAAATGTTTAGTTTAAGATTGATTTTAATACACTATAATAATGTAATTGTTTTACACTATATAAGATAGAAAATGTTAGATGATTAATATTTTTTATTTTTATCTTATATTTGAATTGAAGTAATATTAGTTAATTTTCTCTTTCTTTGTACTAAAACTATTAGTCCTTATCATTCTCTAAATTATAAATTTGAACACAAGAAAATAATTATTTTTTATATCTCTTACTATTAAATTGTCATGTAAATAAAAGTATTTTGTGGAAAGCAGAGGATAATACCACGGTTGATTAAAATTTATTATGAATGTGCTTTGTGTTAAGAATAATATGTTTAATTTAGAAATAACATTATCAATTTAGGAACGACAAATTCAATCCGTTAATTGCATACTCAATAACAAACTTTTTCAAAACATCCTCAAAATAAAACTCTACTTTTAATATATAAATAAAATTAGTTTTAATTTTTTAATGAGTATCTTAAAACTTATTTAAAGATATTAGAAGTGTTTGATATACATTAAGAATTTTGACTTTGTTCCTTGAACATTAACAACCAAAATAGTGAAATCGCTTTTGAGATTATATATAAAAGATGATTGGATTTTCTATTTTTTTTTCTCTTTTATCTCACTGCCACTAAACCTAGTATCAAGATCAGTAGAAGCAAATAGTAAAATTAACTTGGCGTGAGAAAATTAAGTTGAATTGCTCTAACGGTT
>NC_029788.2:119425354-119426008 GCF_000816755.2 Arachis ipaensis
GTGAAAATATGTTGATGACGTGAGTAATCACTCTATGATAGAGAGATGAGAAACAATATAATCTATATATTAATTATGATTTTCTATGGTGGCTTGGCTACAAAGTAAAACAATATAATTAAAGGTGAGTGGGGCTACTTTAATTTGGTGGGGTTGGGAAGATGCATGAATTAAGGACCACAATGAATCAATGAACTACAAAACAGGGCACTCACTCCTAATTCAATCATTCACACCAACTTTACCCTCATTCTTACATGCATAAACCAAAAACAGCACGTGGAGTCCTTTCATTCGTTTTACATTTCACCTAAACTCTTAAATATCAAGCAAGACATTCTGGTAAAAAGTGCTGCCTGCTTCAGAAAATGACCTTCTATATACATGGTTGTTCATGGGATTAGCAAACTCAATCATCATTAATAATTAATTAATGTTTTTATATAGGTTTCTGGTGCCACTTCGGTTTGGTCATTATTTTCCTAAAATATTACACACTGATGCCTAATCCTTTAATTTTATGTGACCTCCTGCACTTAAAAGTTTTTTGTTTTATATTTTATTTTCAGAATTTTATATTTAAAATTTTATGAAGAAAAATATAAAAGTAACTGAAAATAATTTTTTCTTTCAATTTTTCATAAAATTAAAAAA
>NC_029788.2:119426138-119430864 GCF_000816755.2 Arachis ipaensis
ATTTAAGTCTCTAATAATATATATTTATTTTACGTTTATTAAGAAAAATGAAAAGCTTTTCTGGGCGAAAAACATTCGGTCTAATGTGAAATGATCTTAATTGTGAGAAAACGAAGTTCATATCTTACAAAATATTTGTCAAATTATGTACTTTTGGTTGTTCGTGTGCTGTTGGCTTTGGTACGAACGAAGGATCCATATTAATATAAACTGGTAGTTAACATGTTATTATATATGACATGTCAGTTATAGTGTATAATTGTACTTTTGGGATAAAAAATAGGAAAAGTATAGGTAAACAATGAAAATATTAAACAATGTAAACAATAGATATATCGGATGTTCATTTTACTAGTGTATGAATGGTTATTTTAATATTAAAATTTAGAGGTTTAATTTGGAGATGTAGTATGTTTTTATTTGATTGGTGGTTGTTCATATTGTTCAACAAAATCATTGTCCCCCTAGCATTCCCCTAAAAAATAATCCGATACCTATATTTGTATTGTAGTAGTATTAATTAATGGAAGTTGTTGACTTGTTGTGAAGCTAGCCGAGGGTTTTAGAGGAGAGTCCCTAGATTCTAGACTCTATTGATGAATAACTAGTGGGTTAATAATCCAATTTTAAAATATAATTTCATTCTTAAAAATAAAATATTTGTTAAGAATATAGACGTAAAAGATTTTTATAGAAAAGTAAATGTTTATACATTTAATATCATTGAAAATATCATGATCTTATTTATTTTAGAAAAAGAAAAACTTTCTACATTTATATCTTGAACTTATATACTTATTAGTAAAATTCTTTTGAATAGTGTGATATATAGAGTGGCTAGGTAATTCGTCTTTTTGTTTTTTGGGACCGTGTGGAAAGGGTAACTTCAACCTATTAATGTACCTTTTAAGCATTGGATCCCCCTCTGATCCCTTTTTTTCTTTTTGTTTCTTTTAATTTTTATAACTGCATGCTATGGGTTAAAAAGGATTCTCAATCCAATATCCATATGCTATATATCTAGAAAGAAAAAAAATAAATAAATAAAACAAAGTTGGACCTAAGTACTTTTTTTTTTTTGTCATGGGACCTAAGTACTTATTAGAATATCAGTATAAACCAAATTTGTCTGCTACACCTACTTGATCATTTAGCAAATTAATGTATTCTAAGCAGTAGAATGATTTTTTTTTTCCGAAAAAAGATAGAAATCTGGTTTTTAAATAACGATGATTTGTAAATAATAACAAAATGTACAATATCAATTAGATTTTGGATCAATCATTTATTTGCTAGCCTTGCATATAATAATACTATATCTTTCATTTCAAAGCATATAACCCTACATTGCGATATGTGTGCCTCACATCTTGTCGTTTGACAAAAGAAAATGGAAATGAACAATACCATCGATTTGCATAAAAAGACAAAATAGTTGGTCATAAACAGTAGGGAATAAATTATATAAGCAAAAGCATTATGCACTAAACAACATTATAGAAATTAATTAATTATTCATTAGGATGTACAAAAAAATGTGTTGATCCTTTATTGGTACATTATCTTATTGGAGTTGGTAATCACAGAAGACCATTGAAAAAATCCTGATAAAACAAACTTTAGGGTCAAGGTAACCTTTATTAATAAATTGAAAAAGGAAACTAGAATTTTCCTAATGTACATCGAACTCAACTTTTGTACAATTATTTTTTGTTTCTCTAATTATCTATATTTGTTCTAACTTCTAACATAATAATAATTGTTATTATACCTTAAAAGAGAGGTCGAATATATTAGGTTAAGTAGCATATGTTCATTTTCGTATTTCAATGCCGACACTTCCCATCTTATCTTTAATCTTTATCAACTCTATTAAATCCCGGGAACCCATGTTTTCTTTTTTCCTTTTTTTTTTCCCCTCCTTGTTTCTGACTTCGAGTTCTTTCCAGTGTTTTGGCATAATCCCCTTAGCAAATTGCAAAATTATTACAAATATGAAAATACAAATGGTAGATTGTAGCACTCATTCATAAATATTTATGCATCACATAATATATTACAGATAAACATAAAAGGAGAGGTGAGAGTAACATGTCAAATTAAAGCAGAAAAGTTAAGAAACGCATTCCAGCAAAGATGTATAATTTTGGTCCCTCCTGCGGCACCTACGAATTAAAGTCCCACCCCACCTGGAGACCCCTCCGGAAGTAGTTAGTGACTTAGTGCTCTTTCTTGATAAGAGTGCTCAACTACAATGTTATGTTATTATTATCAGCTCATTATTATTAGTCATTATTAGCCGAGTAGTTAAAATTACAATGGCATTATAAAGAGCGGGCTTAGGTCAACCTCATGATTCCCATGTAAGTTAAACCAAACCTAACTACATTTTTGTATGGAAAGTTGGAAACGAGGAAAATATATGAAGAAAAAGAAGAAAATTAAGGTGATCTTAATTGCTATTCGGAGGTTGCAAGATGGCGCAGCAGAGTTATTAATATCATTACCTGGTCAACTACAGGTGTTTTTTCTCTTAAACGACTGTTATCCTCAAAGCCTAAATTATACTAACACTATTTGGTACATTAGGTAATGTATAATTTCCTGTATTATAAGAAAATAAATTTGTTATATTTTTTTTATCTCATATCAATTATTTTTAATATTAAAAGAAAAAATATACGTATAAAATGTGCACAAAAAGAATACATATTGTATTCCTTCTAGTTGTTTTCCCTTTCTTTTTTTGGTCTAGCATTCATTGGAGTTTAGAAGATCATATCATAGCACAATGTACAAGGCAATTCCTTTTTGGACAGGTCAATTTTTTCTTTCAATTTTTTTCATGGGCTACAGGAAGACCCACTGGTCAGAGCCCCAATACAACGCTAATTTTCCATTTTGTAAAGGCGTGAGATAGGAGGACTCTATGGGCTTTAACGTATTACGCAGCCCATTAACCAAAGAGAAGTCGAAGTTAAACTTACCAATAACATATAATTACCAAAAACAAATAAAAGGTGTAACATATAATCCCTGTTTGGGGATGAATTCTTGAACCGCACAACAGAGTACTCGTTTTGAACTTACTCCACTCTCCACATTGAATTCATCATTCAAGTGGAAGACTTTTCTATTTAATGATTTCCTTTATCACGTTTAACTCATCTCAACTCTCATAAGTGTGTCTTACACAGTGAGATCAGGTGGGATACACATGATTTCTCATTCGTGTAAAGTGTTGCAGTATTGATATAATTGTGTTACAGAAAAAACAAAGTTTATATGAAAAACAGCATTTTATTGTAAAACAGGAAATATGCTAGACCAAATTATAAACAAAGTTTATATGAAAAACAAACCATGAAAGAAACTTGCAGATATTTCACCAGCTAAGGCCTGAAAGAAATAAATTACAGCTTCATTAACTAAGAATGTGGTCTTATTAAAAAGAAAATGAAATAAGTATGAGGTTTATAGCGACCAGTTTTAGGAAATCGTACCTTCAACGATTGACTACAGGTTTAGAATACCTTCTCTTGCGCTTCCTTGCTCTTTGGATAATCCTTTGCGCTTCTTCAGTTTCTTCCTTGGTGAAACTTCCATATAGGTCTTCCCCGTGAAAATTTAGAGTTATAGAACATTAAACTTTAGTGAAAGTTGCCGTAAAATTTCCAATAGCCAACAAATTACTTACATTGCTTTTTTATAACTACCATAACATGTATAGCATATACAGGAGTAGCACCCTACGCAAACTCCCATAACTAGATAAGGTTTTCAAATAGATCATCGTTGCTGTTACCTTCTTACTCAGCGGAAAGTGTCTCGCAATGTTTCTAAGAATCTAGATCATCTTTCACACAAAAAAAAAAATCTAAATCTGATTTCAGCCATTATTCCATTCATACAGGATTTTGTTGACTACTATATAACCGACTATAATATCAGAGATAAATTAATTAGGAACTAGGTGAGTAAAATATGATAATGGGACAAGGTGATATTTATTTCTGACACGAGAGTTAAATATAGATAGATGATAATAGAGAGAAGAGAAGGTTCAGTTCTAGTTTTACCAACCTATGTTTTCTTCAAAGCAGGAACAACTTCCAGCAGTCTCCTCAGAAGAAGAATCAATGACAATTACAGATTCTTTTCCTCCCCTTACATACTGCCATTGAAAAATAATGCTTGGAAATTGATAAAGCTTTCACAGGTATACTAAGATTCGCCGAACTAATAAGCATAATTCTTTTGCATGAAAAAGAATATTTACATCACAAGTGTCTTTATCGTGTACGTGTGTTAATATATGACTGTCATCATATGACATGGCCTATAATAGAGAGAACAGAATGATTTATGGCATGAAACAAACAATTTGGAAGTACCTTTTCAGTGTATGGCTCTTTTTGCTTCTGCTCGTCAAGACATTTATCTGAAAATGTAACTCTGGCTCTTTTTACTTGCTTCCAGATTTCCATTTCTTCTTTTGAAGCCACAGTACCATGTAAAGTATTTTTCGCTTCGCTGAAATTTATTTATTCATTTATTTAAAAAAAAAGAAGCCTATGACCTTCATATCAACTAATAAGTAGATAGATTACTAATATTAACTGAAAAGTTCTCAGGTACATACATATTTGGAGGTTGAGGCCATTCCCGTTTGGTAACCTGGTTGCTTATACTCTGCAAACATCATAGCAAGTTTTTTTTTTTTTTT
>NC_029788.2:119435509-119439177 GCF_000816755.2 Arachis ipaensis
TTTTTTTTTTTTTTTTTTTTTTCTGAAATGATTTGTTTAACAATTCAAGTAGAAGGTAATGTGTGTTAGGATTTGGATCCTCTCCATTTCCTTAGAATTAAGATTTATGGTGTCAGATTTTATAAGGAGAAAATACAATAACTACTTCTCTATAGGACTGGTGGAGTCCCGCACAGGAAATGGCAGATGGAAATAATTTTGACTTTCTCCCTTAGAACTTGGCAATGTTATGTTCTTATGGAAAAAAGGAGTTGATCCAAAATCCAGTCTGTTAACGATCAAGTCATAGATAGAGAACCTTTGTAGATAGGGTAGACTGTGCCAGATCCCTCTGATTGAAGCGTTTCAAATTGCAAGAGATTTCCTGCAAGTACAAAAACGGTTTGAGATATCCCCACAATGCAATTATATGAAGAGACTTGCTTATCAAAACCTGTGAGCTGTTACTCATTTCCATATACTACATGCCTGCATTTCCTCAGTGAATTTGGCATGGATTTCTTGTTGCAGACTTTTAAAAGAGGTTTCTATTATCTGTGGCAAGGTTGAAACTATCAAAGATACTTCCTGTAACTTCTCTTGGCTTGTAAACTTGCACAATTGTTCAGATAACAATTTTAAGTTCCCATCAATGCTTGCTTTGATCTCTTCTTGTCCTTTTATCTGGTTTAAAACGTCTCTTAGCTGAATGAACACAGATCAGTTAAGAAATAATGCAAGACAAAAGAGAAATTAGTTATTACCATTAATTGCAGTGAGTTATCGTGAACGATCAGCTTCTGCCGAATGCATTCCACTGAGTTGAAAGTGACATTTAAAATTATGAATCAAACTAACAGGTGACAGACGAGATCGCAAAAATACACCTAGACTATAAGAATCTGAAATTAGATTTAACTTGGTTAACGAAACAAAGTCCAAGTTGAGCAAACTGACATCTTATATAGTTATATTTAATAAA
The DNA here is from genome assembly GCF_000816755.2 of Arachis ipaensis. Classification (NCBI taxonomy): domain Eukaryota; kingdom Viridiplantae; phylum Streptophyta; class Magnoliopsida; order Fabales; family Fabaceae; genus Arachis; species Arachis ipaensis. Next base: position 119,436,471 of record NC_029788.2, read on the forward strand.
TAACATTTTTGAGAAGAATATTTTGGAAAAACAGTAATTATAAACATTAGTAATAGAATTTAAGGTCAATGAAATGAAGCACTAATACAAGAAGATGATATGGTTCCCTTTCCATTTATATGATTTTAGAACTTGTATATTGAACAGTCAAACACAACTGTCATAAACTTTTTTTTCAGAGTATTAGATGAATCACTTACTCTCTAAATTATTTTCCTTTGTTCCTTTGTTTACTTGCATTACATCACTTTGAACAGAATCCAAGATCATTGCAAACCTGCTCAATGAAGTTTCCATTATCCCGATTCTGTGTTCAAGTCCTTCACTTAACTGATCTGAAAGAGCAAATAATAGATTCAGCTTTTTCTTCCTTTATTTAAGAACTCATAAGCAGGTAAAAAGACACTGACTTTTCGATTGATCCCGTCAAACATTTCAAAGTCTATATACTAAAGAATTAAGTTGTAGAATCATAACTCATACTTCCATGAAGTGCCCTTACTTTTAGGATCTGCAGAATTCCATTTGGGCCTGAAATTGGATGAAGATATCAAATTAGGTTGTTGACTCTCTTCCCTTGAGTATGTGAGTCGGGGAAAGCAAGAATTCCTCCTAACAGATTTATGATGTTCTTGAGAACACCCTCTCTGGTAGGAATAAAAGAGCGCAATAACATAATATCAAAACTATGCAATGTAAATATTTTTTTTTGAAAAAAATAAGAGCCAGTAAATAACTCAAACAAACAAACAATCTACTTAAAAACGTCTTATATCTGGATAGTGGTGCTAAGCTAATGTTTCTACTAACCAGAACAATTAACACGGTTCTATACCTATAACATGTTTCAAAAAGCTAAGCAGAGTAGAACAAATACATTAGAAACAGAGAATTGCAAATATATTAGAAACTCCCCGGATGTTGTATAAGGAAAACAAGTAAACGCTGTAAGTAATAATGTAAGAAACGTAGAATATAGTGAAATGTATAGCAAACTTGTAAAATCTGCCAAAATCCATATAAGTAAATAAGAATCTCCAGTACATTGATGATTGATCCCACTATCGAAGAGTTACAAAATGAGCGTGAATTAACATAAAGCTGCTTATGTATTACAGTGAAACAACTACACGGTTAATTTCTTTCTTGCGATTCATGCTAATTTCTTCAATCATGGCAGAAGATTATTTGAGAGTTACAGATAATTCATTAGTTTATGAATTTAGATCTAAACATACTAGAGCTTTGAAGTTGGAAAATCAATATACTTTACTTTATATGGAAACAGAAATTGTATGCATTACGTAAAATACCAGTTAGGGGGATTTAACCTGGCCATTTATCACAGCCTCATCAACTGAGGTTTGACTTTGAGAGAACTGAGAAAACATTGCAGGTTGAGATGAAAGTCCAGTACAGAACGATTGCTGTGATGGTTGTGAGCGAGGCTGTGATGACTGCAACCCGCTTGCTACGGTGTTAGGTCTCCTTAAGTTCGTTTTCGACAACAAAAAATAATAAGTAATATATATAATAAAAAACTCACAACTATTAAATAATGAACCTTATAAGGTTACTGTTACTCATTTAGATCGCAGAAAACTGAAAAATTTTAACGTAGGGAAAACTTGTTTCCTTTCAGCTCTTACTAGTCTCAATTCACAAGTCACAACATTGAACCAATTAAGTTCGAAACTATTTGAATTTTGACGTAAATAATGCAATGTAGTTATTACATATTTCCAAGTGAATTTAAAACTTGACAGGATCCAAAACGAATTTTGGAAAAAACATGATACACGAGACGCACAATGATTATTGATAACAGGAACCATAACTGAACTCGAAATCCAGCAAAATCTACTCAAATGAACACATAGAAGCGGAAGGTAACGAATCCACTATTTGATTCTCCGGTTTTATTTTATCATAAAGAGAAATTAATGATTAATTAATTGAAATAAAATAAATAAACATTTCATGAAGCTAGTTCAGTTTTTAAGTGGAGAAATTCCATATATCTACGTTCATTTCTAACCTAATATAAGCATGCTCTCTACCGATTAAAAAATTTCTTGATCCACCAAACCTATCGAAACAGATGATATCATAATTCAGAAATGTTTACGTCTAGTTATTACTACAGCGAGCTCAAACAGTAATTTTCCTTTTGCGCGAGTGAGTAATGAGTTGTTAATTAATTATTAAAGTTCGTTCCGACTCCAATTTTCCTGCATTTTCTCAGATTCGAAACAATGAGAACGAAAAGGAAATATGAGGAAAAAACCTTGCGTGTTGAGGTAGGACTGAGATAGAGCTAAGATCGCAGGCTTTGTTGATCTTCATCTCTTCTTCTCCGTTCAGAGATCCAAACGGTTTTTCCTTCTGATTTAGATGCAAATCTCTCTGTTCGTTCAGATCGTGAATATTGGAACGAACTGAACAGAAGGAAAAACAAACGGAAAAAGAAAAAGAATTGAAGATTCTATTCAGAAATTTGAGCATGCGAGAAATAGAGATGATGATATGCTCGGAGAGAGAAGTGTGTGCGCAGTGGTTAAACACTGAAATTTGAATGAATGGCGGGAATGGGAGTATAAATGGCTTTAACTAATGGCCCTTTTGGGCCTACATTACTAGGCTTGTGCTTTGCTTATTGGATCCATGGCGAAACAAAAGAATAGATTCTATCCATTGAAAACAACTC
>NC_029788.2:119439195-119439833 GCF_000816755.2 Arachis ipaensis
TAATAAATCTTAAAATTAATTATTTTTACTGATGTAACGATGTCCAATTTGTTATTTATGTAAAAAATTTTACACTAACAATATGAAAATTAAATTTATATTTTAATGAAAGTGTGGCATGGGTTTCATAGTATTATCTCATTAATAGTAAAAATTACATTCAACATGTTCAAGTAAACTTTTCAATTGATATTCTTCATTTTCTTGTTATTTTCACATGTATTCACCTAGGGAATTAGTTGGCCAATGCCCTTAATTTTGATAAATTATTGTATCTATTAATGTATATGTTAACCAAACACATGAACATGTTCAATAACAAAATTAAATGAATTACTCTTCAGCTTCTTAAAATACATATTTAATGTGCAATCTAAGAATATTACTATTTAGAAAAAAAAATCTCCTCAAAGTCTCTGACTTGCATCGATCTGCTAGATGTTTGTCTAACTGGTTTAATAACTAATAATGTTCCAGATATGGGGATTAAAGTAATTGTTTTTTTGCTAACTTTGTTTTTTCTTTTTATTCCCATACATACCAGAACGGCTAAACCCCTTCTACTATATTAACTTAATATTTAATTCATGGAGTAAACTATTGGTTTTAACTTTTAATTATAAAAGATTAATTTGCTG
>NC_029788.2:119440397-119444393 GCF_000816755.2 Arachis ipaensis
TAGAATAATCTTAAAAAAAAAATTTAAAATAAAATAAAATTTAAAAATATTTTAAAAATTTTTGTAAAACTTTAAAAATAAAAAATATACGGTATCCTTCTTATAACTTACATTATGTAATTAAATTTTTCATGGTCAATTAGTAATGGACATGAATTCATGACTTACACACCATACTTGTAGTAATTGATAGATATGGTGTGAAAGGTTGACTGTAATCCTAATTTATCACATTCATTGCGATTCATCATCCATGTGAAGAGAAAGACTTTCAGCTAGCTAGGTTGCAAAAAATGAAAGCAAATAAGTGATGAATATAACCATTGGTTAGTTAGTTAGTTGTTAGAGATAGAAATCACTAGTAGTACTTCCAAGTTTATGCACATTAGAAAAATGCAAAAAAGTCAATGTCAAATTCCTCCCAAGTCCTAATAATTATTAACCCAGTTATTATGTGATACCCACCAAGATTAACAATCCTTTATCCAGAACATTATTTATTAACTACGTAAATTGTCCTTGTCAACTGATGACGATGAATTATGTCTGTCCGAAAAAGCATAAAATCTTCATTATTTTATGTTATATTGTTATTGTTATGTGCCTAGCTATATTTTGAAGAATATATACCGTTATTTTATTTTAAAATTTATAACTAAACGAACTAATATTTTAATCCTATGAGACTTGATCTCTTCCTTGTTGTGTCCCACCAAATTGTCTTTGCTTTGACCAAAGATATAGTCTGATATTCCTTTAGCATATTCTTCTGCTGATTTAATTTACCAGCATGCTTCATGTTATGGATATAAAAATGAATAAATAATGAATAATCTATAGGAACCAAATTATATGGAATTATGGACTTTAATTCAATCGTCTATCTGACATAAAAAGGATTATTAAACGCAAATTGTCGATCTGACATTGACTCTAATATGCTTCACTGACTCCAAAGACTTCCTAATGAATGACGTAAAAATAATATAATTTCTTTTGGTACATAACATTATATATTTATATCCTTATTAGTTATTATCATTATGTTATTACTACTTTCGTTTTCGTAACAGGTGTTTCATTTACATCATTAATCAAAATTTTTAAAATATTTATCTAAGATATTTCCAATATGCATGATTGGATGAGTAAAATCCCATAATGGTCCTTTAGATTGAGCCCGTGCACCAATGTTACTCCTGACTTTCGAAATTCTCTAATTGCACCCTTCAGATTGAGCTCCGTGCGAAATCCTGGTCCCTCCACCCAATTCCGGCATGACTCTGCAGTCGGAGCGCTGAGCTGGCAGTTCCACCACCTCCACGTGGGCTTCATCACCCTCCACCATCACCATCGTTCCTCCTCTCCTCCCAACGGAGCCACTACCCTTCTCTCTTCTTCCAATCCTCCTTTCCTTTCTCTCTTCCTCAAGCATTGCAGCCCTTTCCTTCTCTCAGTTCACCAGCCTTCAGATCACTATCTCAGAACCACCGCCGCAACCCTTTCTCTTTTCTTCTTCCTCTCTTCTTTTCTCTTCTTCCTCAAGCTTGGAGAATATTTCTATACACTTTCAGCAACAATCAGAATCCAACAAACTAAAGAAGCCACGCCCGCCCAACCTTCTTTCTTTCTTCTCTTCTTCTCTGAAATCCAGCCCAACCCGCAGACCTCCACACCAACCTTCCGTCCGTCCGTCTATTCCTACCGCCGGCGACCACCGTCGCTAACCCTCCCTCCTCCCTTCTTCCTTTTTTTTCTTTCCTATTTCTCCATTTCTTTCCTCCAGTACGCAACACCCCTGTTCGTGGCGCCACCTCTGTCTGCACCTTCCAGTTCCGGTGAAAACCACCAGCGGCGGTGAAACACTGTGCCGCTACGACACTACCTTCGCTCCTTACGCTATCTTCTTTTTTCACTCCTCAACGCAGGTTCCATTCCATCCTCTGTATCTGTTTTTTTTTCTAATTATTTTTTTATTTCAATGCCTTTTGATTCTGCTTTTACTGATCTTGTTAGACTTAGGATAGTTAATTATTTGTGTTTCTGGACTGAATGTGTATTGGCTGGTTGAAATTTTTGGGTTGATTGATGCTTACATTAAACTGAAATTGCTGTTTATGAATCCTGCATACAACCTGTTCGATAAATTGCCTGAAAGTTAAATCTTATGTCTGATCATCATAGGCTTCAAATTTTGTTTCCATTAGGCATTGTAACTCAGAGAAGAAGGCAAACCGAAATGTGAAGAAGGAGAGGAGGGTTAGTCATCATGGGTGATGGAAATGACAAGGAGAAGTGGACGAGGGGAGGACACCGGCAGAGTAGTGGTTGCAGCGGCTATTGCGGTAGCAATAGTTCGGTGATGAGGAACAAAGATGAAGGTACCCGGCTCTTTAGCTGAGAAGAGGAAATGGGTGAGGAAGATGTGGCGGCGCTAGGTAAAGGCTGGAGGTGATGGTGGTGGCAATGGAGATGCTGGAAGCTGCGATAGGGCTAGGGTTCGGTGCGTGGAAGAGGGTGATGAAGATGGCAGATTGGCGGCGACAGTAAGCTCGGGCCCGGCAGAAGTGGTTCACCAGGAAAAAAGCTCGACGACTCTGGACCTGATGGGGAAGAAGAGGATAGAGGGAGGAGGTTGAACGCGGTAGTCGCAGATGGTGGAGGCTATGGTGGCTCGCGGTGGTGGTTCAGCCTTAGGCCAATGGAAAGAGCTACAATGCTTGAGGAAGGGAGAAAGGGAAAGAAAAATTGGAAGAAGAGAGAAGGGTAATGGCTCCAATTGGAGGAACAATGGTGATGGTGGAAGGTGATGAAGTCCACGTGGAGGTGGTGGAACTGCCAGCTCAGCGCTCCGGCTGCTGAGTCACGCCGGAATTGGGTGGAGGGACCAGGATTTCGCACGGAGCTCAATCTGAAGGGTGCAATTAGAAAATTTCGAAAGTCAGGAGTAACATTGGTGCACGGGCTCAATCTGAAGGACCATTATAGAATTTTACTCATCCAATCATGCATATTGGAAATATCTTAGATAAATATTTTAAAAATTTTGATTAATGATGTAAATGAAACACCTGTTACGAAAACGAAAGTAGTAATAACATAATGATAATAACTAATAAGGATATAAATATATAATGTTATGTACCAAAAGAAATTATATTATTTTTACGTCATTCATTAGTTTCATTGCATCAAGAGGCTAAGTGCCTTGGGAGGGACTAATAATAACCTGCAAATAAAGTATGTATATATGACCTCCTTTATTTACATATATTGACTCTTGACTATATATAGTAGTTAATCATGCCATTATCTGAATCACTTAAATTTCGGTATATCAAATACCGTAATAAAAAATATTGGATTCTTTCAAAAATTAATTCCGAACCACTGTATATTAGGTACTATATATCCAAAATATATTGCTCGTAATCTTATGAGTTAAGTACTGAAATCGTCTTTAATGTTTTGGGTCAAAATCAAAATCGTTTCCGATATTTTTTTGTTATTAAAATCATCCTCAACGTTCAAAAACGCTTCAAAATCATCTTTTTTAACAATTTTATTTTTTTATTACCAAACTACCCTTCATTAAAAAAATTATAAAATAACCGCACTGCTGCACCGCTGCCCTGCCGCCTGTGATCCGCCACTCTTCTTCTTCTTCTTCTGTGAACTGGTTTTTTATTGTAGAATTTCTGAATTTTTTGTGAATTGTTGCTGATTTTTTATTATTGCTTATTGTTGTGTTTTGATTATTGCTTATTGCTGAGTTTTGCTGAGTTTTGATTATTGTTGTTGCTGAATTTGTTGATTATTGTTGCTGAGTTTTGATTATTCTAATTTTTTGAGTTCTGATTTTATGAGTTATGATTTTCTGAGGTGGAGGTGGTGGTGGGTTCTGGGAGAGGGGGTTACGGGAGGGTGAGGGGTGAGGGAGTGAAGGGAGTCGGGAGTGGGGTGATGGGTGAGGGATGTTACAGGAGGGAGGAGGGG
>NC_029788.2:119445191-119446956 GCF_000816755.2 Arachis ipaensis
GAGTTTGTCGTCTTCAGCCTCGAATCCCTCTTCTTTTTGTTCTTCCTTTTTTTTATTTTTTTCTGAAGAACATAAACTGATAAATATCATTTTTTTAAAAATTTTTTTAATTTCTGTTGCTGTTGAATTTGGATCTGAAGTTGCAGTTGATGATTGCTGAATTGTTGTTAAATTTAAAATTTTTGTTGATTTATTTTGTGGATGTTGTTGTTGATGTTGTTCATTTTGTGGTTGCTGTTGCTAAATGTGTGTTAATGTTGCTGAATTTGTTGGTTAATTTATTGTTGCTGTTGCTAAATTTAGTTTGTGGGTGGGTGATAGTGATTTAGAGAGAAGGAAAGTGTGATAGTTATGGAGGCAGTGGTGATGGCCATGAGAAAAAGAAGAGGGAGAGGAAGAGAGTTGCCTAAGGATGATGAAGATGATGCAGAAGTTATGGACAAAAAGTGATAAGGATGATGAAGATAATGCAGAACATGATGTGTAGGTGTGATAGTGAGGGAGTTACGGGAGGGGAGGGGGGAGAGTTTGTTTTAATTTTTTAATATTATTTTATATTATTTTAATAAATAATAAAGGGTAATATGGTAAAAAAATAAAATTGAAGTGGAAAATGACGATTTTATAACGTTTTGTAATGTTGAGGATGATTTTAATAACAAAAAAAAGTCGGAGACGATTTTGATTTTCACCCCAGACCCAATTTCAGTTATATTATTTTTATTAATAATAAAGGGTAATATGGTAAAAAAATAAAATTGAAGTGGAAAATGACGATTTTATAACGTTTTGTAATGTTGAGGATGATTTTAATAACAAAAAAAAGTCGGAGACGATTTTGATTTTCACCCCAGACCTTAGGAACAATTTCAGTACTTAACCCTAATCTTATTTAATATATACTTATTAATCACAAAATGTCGTGGAGTTAGATAAAATATTAGAGGAGTTAAAAATATTTACACAATAAAATAAAATTAAAATAAAATTTTAAGAGGGGGGCTAAACTGAAATTTACATATAATTTACATGTAAAAAATTAAAATTAGGGAGGACGATTGCCCCCTTTTAATGTATGTAGCTTCGCCCCTCCTATAAAGCTAATGTTCAATTGTTCATATCTTAGTTTCAAAAAAATAAAAAAAAGAAGTCACATACAAAACAAAAATGAGAGAGTGTGATGATACCAAACAATGATAGGGTAAACATTCTCTGTAGGATAAAATATAAGTATTTCTCATTTTTTTAATAAATGGAGGATAAAATATAGTAAATTAAATCTTTATTTAAAGTAGAAGTGTTTAATATTGTTACTAATCATTAAGATGATTTTGAGTTGATTGATCCATTGATACTTAAAATAAGAGATATCATGCATTGAAATTGGCGTGTTGACTTTCGTTTGATTATGAGATATGCAAACACAGTGCATGACAGACATCATGACAAAAATAACAATAAAGTTACAATTTCATTATGTGAAACTTCTTTTACCTTAGAAAGAATTTAAAAGTAGTTTTAAATGAAATTTTGTCCCTCTATTTAAGGAGTTTTTTTGTTTTTCTTTGTTTAATTTATTTAATTTATTTAAGTCACAAAAAAATCTTCATTTAAGGAAACAAATAAAAAAAATATTCAAATCTTATCGATAAGAATAAGATTATTTATTGGGATTTAATTTCTTTTCAATTTTAGAATGAAGATATTTTATTTCTATGTATTGTTAAGCTAATAATAAAAATTTTCACACTTATTTTACGAAAGT
>NC_029788.2:119450579-119469882 GCF_000816755.2 Arachis ipaensis
TAGAGTGAATAGAGTGAATACACAATCCAGTCCTTGTCCATTTTAAATTAGGACAAGACAATCCCTGTCAGAAAAATATACCTATGCCGGCCCCTGTTTGTCCCAAAAGCGAGCCATCACGGCCCCTCCATTGCGGCCCCAGTAGATTTAACATTAGAAAAATATATTTTATTTTTAATTTTAAATTACTATTTATGACATAGAATCTAAAATAAAATTGAGATTAAAACTAGAGTGAATACACAATCCAGTCCTTGTCCATTTTAAATTAGGACAAGACAATCCCTGTCAGAAAAATATACCTATGCCGGCCCCTGTTTGTCCCAAAAGCGAGCCATCACGGCCCCTCCATTGCGGCCCCTTTAGTTTTAGTAGATTTAGAGTTGTAGGTTTGAATTGTTGAAAGTGTTTGATATATCCTATTTATTGATTCTTAATTATTGATTCTAGTTTAGTGGATTTATGGATTTTACTTCTTGATTATTGACTATTATTCATTGATTGTTGACAATTGGTGTTGTTTAAGTTAATTGTTGATGGATAGAGTTTGTGGCGCATTTCAGTTATAGATAAAACTCAGCCGAACTTTTTAAAAAAATCTCTATTATGGTTATTTGCTTTGGAAGTTTTAATTTATATTGCCATATTGGTTTGTTTGTAAATTATTGATAGGTTTGCAGCAAACAACAACGCATATACTAAGGAGAGATGACCAACGTCATCAAGCTAATATATGACCATCCATGGCCGAGCAACAAGAAGATTCCCTCTAAGACCAAAGAGTGATAGTTTCAGAAGTGGGCGGTAAGAACTTAATATAGTCAAGCTTTCTTAACTATTTTATATCTTCTATTTTGTTTAATATGAAATATTTAATTAACTAATTTTAAAGTTTTTTGTACAACTACACTTTATATGGGACAAAGAGCATAATCTCATCATCAGGAAGATATACGACCATCGTATGAGTAGGCAGCTGCAACAGATGCTGGAAGATGTAGGTGAGAGGTGTGACCACCTCACTTCCTGGTTCTGTCCGAAAATCAAGAAGGCTCTGTATGTTCACTGGGAGATCGATGAGGGGGTTCAAGCATTGGCATCTCACAAACAGAGCTAACAGGACATCGGCCAGATTATCCAAGTATACCGACAGCTCAGCAACCTTCATGAAGACTAAGGCCAGTCTGGTATGTAAATTCTCTAATTTTGTTATTAATTTAGTTATATTTTTGACATATCATTAGTAGGCATCTTAATATTTTGTTTCAATGCAACATGTGTAGTTGAAGTCATTGGATTGCGATGCAATATTAGCAAAGTGATGGCAGGCCAAATGTCAGTCTAGAATTTTCTCAATAAAATCTCGTCGCAAATATAGTTTCAAACCAACAAATGACCCGAATCAGAGTTTAATTTATTGTCACAAATTCAAATCAATAAAAAATTGAGAGTTTTAAAGCCTGAATTGTCTCTCAAAAGAATTAAAATGAGGTGTGTATAACATTGGCTATGAGAAAAAGGGGTTTGAAATGCAAAAGACGAAAAATTAAATGACAAGAAAGCAAAGAGTAAACAAAGAAATTTAAGTGCTAAAAGACATCTTAGCAAGGATTGAGAGTTAAAGTTTCCTATCCAAGTCATTGACCACAAACATGGTAATTAAGAAGAGTTAATCCCACTTCGTCATTCCCAAACATCGGAAAAAATTTAAATAAGCATAATTGATTTTAATCCACAAGTTCTAGCCAACTCACTAATTAGACTTAGTGAAAGACTAGCGTTAGTGGAAACAAAACCAACTAATAACCCTAAATTATCAATTAATATTGGACATCAATGACTCAAGGTCACCTAAGTCCTCAATTCCAAGCCAAGAATGTAAAATTCTACTGTAAAATTAAAGAAGGTATTTCAACAAATACTTAAAAAGAATAAAATAAAAATATCATAAATTGCAAGAAGGCAATAATAACAACTAAAAGAAAGAAGTAACAATAAACATGAAAACATGAAATTGCATTAAAAGAAAATTAGAATTCAAACAAGTGTTCATAAACTAAAAGTCACAAAAATAAAGAAACTAATAAGTAAAAATAAACAAATTAAGATATTAGAACAAAAAATCATAAAGAAAATCACACTAAAACAAGAACTAAAACCTAAATCTAAGAAGAAACTAAACTAAAAATCCTAACATCCTAGAGAGAAGTTGGAGCTTCTCTCTCTAAGAATTAACCTAAAATATGGTTCTACACTCCTACTATAATTACTTGGTTCATCCCCTTGAGTCTTGCCTCTATATGCATAAAAAATGAGTTGGATTGAGCGCAAAATAGGCTTGAAATCGCGAGCCACATGTTTACTTAAGTAAATCACGTGTCACTGCTCATGCGTACGCAAAAGCCATGCGTACGCACAAATTCAAGGAGATGCGTACACATAAGGCATGCATACGCACAACCATAAAAATGTCCAATCTTCATTTCTTCATGAATTCTCCACTATTAAATGCTTTTTTTATTTCTTCAAGTCATCCTTGCCTTCTAAACCTTAAATCACTCAAATAGACACATCAAGGTATCAAATGGAATAAAAGTGAATTAAATTTGATAATTTTCAAGCATAAAAAACATATTTTTCACAGTTAAGCATAATTAGGAGAAATTCACAAAACTACGCATTTTCTAGGAATAAATCGAAGATAAGTTGATAAATTCTACTCTTTTCAACCCAAAATTCATCATAAAATATGGATTTATCATGAAGACCTTCAAGTACACCCACATTTTGAAGGAGAATAAGGCGAGATTTGTTGATCAGCGGTCTGTGGATCATTATTATGTGAGTAAACATATGATCTTGTAATATAAAATTTTCAATTAATTGTATAGATGTCGTCCTAATCATAAAAACATGTGTTATATAAGAGTCTTACACGTAGAGACTGGAGGTCGCAACTCAGCAATCTCAGCAAAGTGGACAGGACGCCAGTGGCTCTGCTGCTTCAGTCGTCAATCCCGATGCGGTTTGGCGCGAGACCGCCTTAGCGCCGTACAAAAACCACGTAATATGGGCTGGAGTCGTTCTTCGCCAGCAGCCTTCACACCTTCACGCCGCCTCTACCACCAGTCGAGCTGTCGATCTCAAGGAAGGCGTTGATTTAAAGCTGCAGGAGCTCACCCGGAGCCTTCACGAATAGGATCAGGAGCTAAACGAGGCTCGGGAGAGGTATCAGAAGATCTTCACACGCGTGATGGACACGGATAAGCTGAGGCTAGAATAGAGGGAGCAGCTAGAGCGGCTTCAGCAGATGACAATATACCAGACTTAGATGCGTGTTAGTGGCAGTGGCACTGCTGGTGGCAGCGTGATGCTAGTAGGACATAGACATCATCTCTTTCTTTGCCGCCTCAACAAGACCACGAGAATGATGACGACGACTACCAGGATCTTTAAGGTTTAGGATTTTGTTTTACTGTTTCATTGTATTTGATTTATTTGACTTTTAATTTATTTGAACATTTGATATTTAATAATATTACATAATTAGTTTCTATTATTTATAATTTGACCACTAATTGTATGAAAAAGAAATTTAAATAAAAAATTAAAATTAAAAAAAATTTGTGTCACAATATATTTAAAAAAATTTGACATTACCATCGAATTTACTGAGAAAATCTGACGGTAATAATGTGAGAAACAGTATATTTTGGCACCGACGTTACCATTGAACAAATTTATTGGTAACCAAAAGATTTTTTTAGGCAGGTAATCTGCTATAGAATCCGACAGTAATTACCGTTGGACGAAAAAATTCGACGACAATTAGTTACCGGTGTATTCCATCGAATTACTTTCGACGATAAAACCGTTGGTAATTAACTTTCCGTCAAATTTTATTTTATTTTTTTCAATAATTTTGATGGCACTCAGTGTTTTTTTGGTAGTGTGGGTTGCTGGTTGAAATCAATAGGAATGCTTAGAATTTTTTCTGCTTTAAAATGAAAGAAAGTTTGTCGAATAAGGTCCTCTTTCCATTGTAATGTAGTTTTGTTAATTAGTGGCTCTATCTTAGTGTCCGGGCCAAAGTTCATGCAAGGACTCCAAATCTTAAAGCCATTTTGATTAAGTAATCAGGGATTTCTCCAAATCCTTGTAGTACTACCTGAGCCAATTCTCAAAATATCACTTAATTGTAGAACTCATTTGGCAGACCAGATACTTCTCCATGTATAACTAGGGGTGGTAAAGCGGGTCGCCTCGCTCCAACCCGCCCCGCCCCGCCCCCTTAATAACCTTTTGCTACCAGTGAACATGGTGCATGAATGAGCCGCCACCCATATTTTTCTAGTAAGACTTGGTTGAAAGCTTCGAAACTCCAAAACCCCAAACCCCCTCCTCCTTTGCTTTATAAAGCTTTGTCCAGCTAATCCAATTGACTATTTTCTCTCCATTCTTGCTACCCCAATAGAAGTGGCTTATAAAACTCTTAATTTGTTGGCACAAATTCTTTGGGAGTTGGAAACACCCCAAAATGTAGGAAGAAATCACTTGAGCTACCGACTGAATGAGTACCCTTTACTAGCTTTAGAAAGACTTGTCTCTTTTCAACTCTTTAGCTTTTTTTCAAACACAATCTTGAAAAAAATCAAAGATATGTTTCTTAGAACGACCCACAAAGGTAGATGAAAGAGCTAGAAGATTGATGGTTTAGAGGTCATAGTAAACTCTCGTTGTAAGTATAGTTACTAAACCAAGCAATCAACCTGTCTTACAAACGTTTTGGTTGTCACAAGTAACAAACCCCTAAATAAATTGATAACCGAAGTATTCAAACCTCGGGTCGTCTTCTCAAGAAACTGCAGGGAAGTATGTTCTTATTATTGGTTATGGAGGTTGTAAATTGGGGTTTTGAGAATGAGGAGCGAATAGTTTAATTAGCAATTAAAGTAAATGAAGAACAAGTAATTTAAATGGCAAGTAAAATAAATAGATGACTGTAAATAAAATTTTGGCAAGGTATAAGAAATTAGAGGTCCTATCCTAGCTATCCTTATCAATGATGATGAAAATTGAATCTTAATTCCACTTTGTTAACCTTTACTAAGGCAAAGGAAGGTCAATGGATTAATTAGCCTGATCTTCGGATCCTATTTATTTCCTAAGAAAAGATTGGGATTATTGAAGTTCAATTCAATTAGCAAAGATAACAATTATCAAGCATGTTTGAGTTTGATAACTCCTGAGTTACTGACTTCTTAACCAAGACCAAAAGGAGAAAAGTAAATCTACTGGAATAAAAATGTCTTCAGATTGGGAATAACAGTAACATAGATAAAAGAAAGCAATATTAAACTGAAATACCTCAATTAACATTAATTCAAAAGAATGATCTGTAACATGGAAGAATTCATAAATCAAATTGCAAAAGTAAATAAAAAGGAATGTTGAACCTGATAAAGAGATAATCCTGAAAGCAAGTAAAATCCTAATTCTAAATCTTAATCCTAAAGAGAGATAGAGAGAGGAGAGAATCTCTCTCAAAACTAAATCTAAATCATGAAAACTAACTAATTGGAGACTCTCCCTGAATGGATGCATTCCCCCACTTCATAACCTCTGGTCTATGCCTTCTGGACTTAGAATTGGGCCGAAAAGGGCTTCAGAAATCGCTATGAGTATTTTCTGCAATTTCGGGTGCGTGGCCTCTGTCACGCGTCCGCGTGGGTCACGCGGTCGCGTCAATTAGAGTTTTTCTTATCACGCGGTCGCGTCAGTCATGCGGCCGCATCATGTGTGTTCTACTTATGGCGCACGATCGCATCAGTCACGCGGTCGCGTCGCTGTTGATTCGCGCTGGCATGGGCCGCGTCGCTCATGCGATCGCGTGGCTGCCAGTTTCTTTATGAACTCCATTTTGTGCTTTCCTTCCAATTTTGTATGTTTTCTTTCCATCCTTTAAGTCATTCCTGCCTTAGAAGATCTGAAACTACTCAACACACGAATCACGGCATCGAATGGAAATAAAGGGTAATTAAAATAATTATTTTTAAGCATAGGAAACATGTTTTTCACATACATCACATAATAAGGAAGGAAAAGTAAAACCATGCAATTAATATGAATAAGTGGGTGAAGGATTGAATAAATCACTCAATTTGAACACAAAATATATCATAAAATATAGGTTTATCAACCTCCCCACACTTAAACAATAGTATGTCCTCATGCTAAATCCAAGAGTAATGTTAGGTTAAAGTGGTGGAATGTCATGCAATGCATTCTAATCTAAATGCAACTACCTAAATGAATGATGCATCATGCAATTCTAATTTTTATTCACTTGTATATAAAGCTTACATGTAGTTGAATTAATTCACATTCTCAAGGAGTCATATATATATATATATATATCCAAACCTTAGATAATGATAAAGCACTTTTACAGTTGAGATGGGAGAGAAAAGCATTTTATAAACTTGCAAGACAATTAATAATTCAAGCAGAGATATATGTTAATGAGCTATTGAACCCTCACTGGATTTTGTGTTTACTCTCTAGTCACTCAGTGTTTATTGGGTTAATCACTCTATTCTTCTTTTTATCCTTTCTTTCTACAACTTTGTTCTTCATCTAACCAATCAACAATTGTAGAATATAGACATACCAAAAATTATGAGGTCTTTAATTAAGGTTGTAATGGGGCCAAGGTAAAGGCAAGAGTATATGTATAAGGCTAAGTGAGCTAATTAAGTGAATCCTTGATTAGTCTAAGATCTCACCTAACATACATACTTTGTAAAGCAAAACTTCTTTACCTATTTTTCCATATTTTTTCCACTTTTGATACATGCTCATATTTTAACTTTTGTCCCATGTGCATTTATTTTGTACTTTGAGAGTTCTTTTGTATCCCCTTTATTCAAATACTGAAAAATAACAATTTTTTATGCACATGGTAATTCAATTATTTGATTTTACATGAGCATGCTTCCCAAAATTTTTATTTGAATTATTTTATTCTTTTCAACTTTTCTACCTTTTATTTTTATCATCCATGTTCCCAATATATTTCTCACACTTAAACAATTACACACTTCTATCTTAAGCTAACCAAAGATTAAACTTGAGATTTTTATTTTGTTTTTCTACTTAAGGCTAGTATTGTGGTTTATAGAATAAGAGGGGATTTAAAGGTTCAAGGGTGATGTAAAAGGTAGGCTAATCTGGGATAAGTGAGCTAAAATCAAACAATGGCCTCAATCACTCTCTTGGTATGTATTTCTATTCTATAATTGGACATATAGATTAAAACAAAGTAAAGAACATCAAAATAAATAAGAAGGGCGAAACATACAGGAATAAAATATTATGGTTTGAATGTAACCATACAATTAAGCTCAAAACTCACAGGCTGTGTGTTCTCTAACTCAAAAATCATATATCAGTTATGTATGTCATGCAAGTAAAATTAAAAGTTCCCATTATTCTCAATGTAAAATTTGATTTGAATGGCTTTAAATTTTGTGTTTCTCCTTGATGAAATGTTGTTAACTAACTAACATATAATGCTATATATACAAGGTGTGTGGATTGTTTCTATTATGTTCAAGTTCCTAGTTTACTTCCTTTTTATATTTTCAAATTAAACTAAGCTATCTTATGCTAAAAAGGGGTAAACTATACTAATTAATCCACAATTTCTATAACTAATAAGTTAGAATTGCAACTAAACTAAATGGCTAAAATATGAACTAAAAATGCAACATGTAGAAATAGAGTAGAAATACATGAAAATAGCAATGTATAAGTACTGGAAAAATAAAAATAAAAATAAAGAGAAAAATACAGAAAAAATAGCAAAATAAAATGAAAGAGTCTGTAGTGGTTCACCAAAAAAAGTATACGCCAGAGATGGCGACCTCCCCACACTTAAAATGAAGCATCGTCCCTGATGCTCACTCAAGCAGGGTGTGAAGGGGTGTCATCACTGGAAGGGTGGGTAGCTGGAGTCTCTGTGGTGGTGGTCTGAGGATCTGCCTGCTGCAGAGGAGGTGCTGACTGGATAGGGATCTCGGGGTCTACAGCCTGAATCTGAGGCGGAGCCTCCTGATGTGATGCAGCCTGCTCTGTGCCTGCCTGCTTAGCCTCGCTCTGTGGATGGGTCTCTGCCTTGTGATCATCCGCCTCCTCCTCAGATGGTGTGTCAGGCTCTGAGGGAATGTCACCGCCAGATCGGATCATCAGCTTCAGGTGCTCATAGCGTCGCTTGTTGCGACGCTCCATCTGGTCAAGCCGTCGAAACAGGCGGTGCACTAGGTGATAAATAGGCTCTGAGGCAGGTGGAGGTGTAGTGGTGGTAGCAGGGGTAGCTGTAGAGGAAGAGGGGCCGGCAGATGGTGTGGCTATCTCAGCAGTAGCAGTGAGAAATGGAGGTCTGTAGCCCAAAGTCAGAAAGTTCCTGCTGTGAGGGATAATCTTCTTGCATTCTGTAGCAGGTAGCTTCTCATCAGCATCCTCCCAAGGCACGTCAGCTCGACGGCCTAGCTGTGTAATCAGATAAGGAAAGGGTAGAGTGCCTCGGACGTGGACCCTGGCCATATAGTACCGGATAAAGCGTGGCAGGTACAGGTCCTTACCCTCCATCACACACCATAGGAGGGTGATCATAGCGGCAGGTATCTCTATCTCATGGGTGCTCGGCATGACAAAATTGCTCAGGATCTGATGCCATAGCCAAGCCTCATCATTTAAGTAAATCCGCTTGATTCCCTTTGGCATGGTGGTGTTCTGACCCATGATCCATGGAACGGTCGGGTCAAGGGCTATCCTGGCCTTGACTGCATCCCAATCAAATTTCATGAAGCACATATCCTCTTCAGCTTTTTGATAACCATCCAGCTGATCAGATTTAGGCAGAAGCTTCAGAACATCCTCTATGGCCTCTTCAGTGACCAGAATCTGCTTCCCTCTAAGGTTCACTGCATCTAGGGAAGTCTTGAAGTAATTGCAGTAGAATTCCCTTACCCAAGATGCATTGACCTCAGTCAGGTTTCTCTCCAGGAAGAACCAGCCTCTTTGTTTGATCTGATCAGAGGTGTATTGCTGGTGTTCTTCTGGGATCTTCAAAGTCCTCTCCAGGTATAGGTTCCTGGAGGTTTCAAACACCGGATACTTCAGCTCACAATATCGGTTTGCAAACTTTACTGGATCATTAGCAAGGAGCAGCTGGTCAGCCTTTTCCTGCGGGGTAAAGTTTTTCTCCCGCCAGGAGTCATCGTTCATGATATCCAGGATGGACATGGCGGATTCTCCTCTTTTACGTTTTCCAGTAGTTGCCTTTGCTTTTCCCTTTCTCTGGGTGGCAGACATCCTGAAAAACAGAAAACCAGAATATAATAAAAATAGGAAAATAAATAGGCAAATAGTCAAAAGAAACACAAAGTGGCAAAGGAGCAATAGGATAAGGAAAATGAGTTAAGTAAATGTGCATTAAGGATTGTATAGGAGTTAAAAGTCTGAAAAGAAGAATTCACAATCCAAAATAGAATAGAAGGCATGTTAATTAGGAAAAAGTATCAGTATGCCGTGGTTAGAAGGCTAAAAGAAAGTGAAAAACCAGAAGAGATGTTTTGAAAGGTTAGTTCGGTTAGAATGGAAAAAGAGTTTAGGAAGTTAAAATTAGTGAGTTAGTAAAAAGTGGATTAAGGTAAGTGGCATAATGATAAGTTTCTAAGTAACAAGCATTCACAATTAAAGGCTACAGGTAACTCATAACCAAATAAGGAAAACAGGTTGATGATGATTCAGATAGACATAGAAATAGCAAAAAATTGGTTTCTAAGCATCAAAAATGCAATTTATGAACCAGGAAATCAAAAAGAATAAGAAAGCTTGCCCTGGCATTCATGAATTAGTTTGGTTAAATCTAAGGAAAGCACAGTTGAAAATGCCAAAACCAAGACATGAATGGAAATATTTTACAGAAATTTGGGCAGCATTCCGGCTAAAATTGGATTGTCCCGGAAAATAAACAGCAACAGAATAGTTCATATGAATCAAAAATACAGCTGTAATTACATATAGGGAATATGAACATGAAAAAGCAGTGTAAAGAGCAGCATGAAACAATAAATTTTAGCATATGAACAATACGAACATCACAACAAGAGCAGAATTGCGAATTGATAAAGCAAGAAACATGAACAACGCAATTAAACAGGCCTAAATCCACTAACCACATCTTAGGCTACCTAACAACCTAAAATCCACTACAACATGCATATCTAACTAGCCTAAATATGAACATAAATAGAAAAATATGAATTAACTACGAATGGATAGAAGGGTGGCGTTCGTCGGAACCTGGTAGGCGAATTAAGGAGAGTGGGGCAGAGAGGTGGCTGGGGGATGAAGAGGGGGTTGGGTGGCGGCGGGGTCTGGGTGGTCGGCGGGGTGGCGGCGGTCGGTGATGGTGGCTGGGTGGTGGTGCTTGGTTGGAGAGGAAGAGAGGAAGAAAAAGGGTTGGGGGGGCGCGAATGGTAGGGTTCGCGTGACTGGGGGGTTATAAATTTGAATCCACGCGATCGCGTGGGGCACACGGTCGCGTGGTTGGGCTGAAATGGTGGTTGACGCGATCGCGTGGGTGGCGCGATCGCATGAAATGGGAAAAGAGTGAATGACGCGATCGCCTGAGGCATGCGATCGCGTCGCTGGAAATTGTGCTGAACGCACGATTCCAGCGTCGTTTCAGCGCAACTCTCTGTCTCTTTTTTGGGGTGTTTGTGCAATTCATGCGACGCTGTCGCGTGGGATTGGTGTTGTGCAAGTGACGCGATCGCGTGAGTGACGCGACTGCGTGGGTCGTTTGTGTGAAACGCACAATGGCCGCACGATTCCAGCCCAACTTTCTGGACGTTGGATCTTTACGCCGATCTCCAGATCACGCGGCCGCATGAATGATGCGGTCGCATCGCACACCCTTTTTTTTTGATGCAGTATGCATAATGCAATGCTTAATATGAATGCTATGCAAAACTCCAGGTTCAATATAATAAAATAAAATAAAACTTGAAAACAAGTAAAACTAAATAAAAAATGAAAAGGGAACGATCATACCATGGTGGGTTGTCTCCTACCTAGCACTTTTAGTTAAAGTCCTTAAGTTGGACATTGGATGAGCTTCCTGTTATGGTGGCTTATGCTTAAATTCATCCAGAAATCTCCACCAATGCTTGGAATGCCAATAGCCTCCGGGGTCCCAAACTAGGCATGTAAAGCTTCTGAGCAGCTTCAAATAGATTCTCAGGCTCCCAGGGTAACGAATGTCAGAATAGATTCCAGGATCCCAAACTTGGCTTTTAAATCTGCCTTTGTCTTGATCTATACTTTTCCATCTGGCAGTTTAGAAATTAGATTCTCACCAGGATAACCAAACGTTTTCCGAGATCCATTCGGTTGATCATGATGTCAATCTGTGCACTTCAAGTTGAAGCATGGAACCTTATTGAACCTTGTGCACCAGCTCTGAGTACGAGCCATTTCCCGCTTACTCTTAAAGCCGCAGAGAGCTCTAAGCTGGCCATCTGTTTCAAGCAAACCATATTCAAGTGGAAAAACACAGTTAAAGGTTAAGGATTGTACCCACTTGAAGCTTGTATTGGGTGGTAATGGCCTTGGGATAGGTGGTTCCAGTGGTTCTGTGAGTTCTGCTCCCTTGTGCTCTTCTGTGAAATTCTCCACTTCTTTGCAAGATTCTTCAAACATATCCATGTCCTGATCAAAGCCCTCGATGTCTTCCTCATCACTTAAGTCATAAACTGGAGGTTGAGAGAAATCTACCTCCGTATCATCTTCGTATTCACTTGGGGAAGATTTTTCGATCTTAGAGAATTCACTCGCGGATGCAAGTTCATTACTTGGGGGTTGGGCACTGTCCTCCTTAGCATCAATTGTAACGTCCTTGACAGAATTTTCCACAACTCTGGATTCCCATGGAAGTTCAGCATCTCCTAAGTCTTCAACCAACTCTTCTTCTTTTACAATAACAGCTTCCTCTACTTGTTCCAGTACGAAGCCATGCTCTGTCTTGTCCACTGGAGTTTCTAGTATCTCCTTCATGCTACGCTCTTCTTTAGATTGTCTACATGGGGTTGTGGGAGGCCCTTGAATGTTCGAACATCTAGAAGATAATTGACTTATTGCTTGCTCCACTTGATGAAGGGTTGTTTGAAGTTGATCTACTGTTTCCTTGAGGTGAACCTCTGATTCTCGGGGTGATAGATTTGGATATGGTACATGGGGAAGTGGTGATGTTTGGGAGTAATTGGATTGGAATCGGGGTAAATGAGGATCATACGGTGGTGAATGGTGAAAAGGAGCTTGTGAGTGTGGTAGTTCGAAGTTATGTTGAGAGGATGGTCTATAAGCACATGGTGAGACTTGTTGGTGATTACAAGGCTGTCCACCACGTCTATTTGTTTGGTATGTATTGTAGAATGGTCTTTGCCCATGATATCTTGGAGGGTGTTGTTGCCTAAAGGGTTGATCAGATCCTCTTGGCTCCATCCATCTTTGATTGCTCTGACCTTGATGCATGTTCCTATTATAACTTTCATTCCTTTCAATAACATTAGAACTAAACTCAAAGCGAAAAGGGTGAGAATTCATAGTAGCTAATAAAAATAAAAGGGGAAAATAAAGACAAATAACAAGTAAAAGAAAAATATTTACAATAACCAATAATAAGGCACACGATTGCAGTTTCCCGGCAATGGCGCCATTTTGAAAGAACTGAAAGATTGATGGTTTAGAGGTCATAGTAAACTCTCGTTGTAAGTATAGTTACTAAACCAAGCAATCAACCTGTTTTACAAACGTTTTGGTTGTCACAAGTAACAAACCCCTAAATAAATTGATAACCGAAGTATTCAAATCTCGGGTCGTCTTCTCAAGGAACTGCAGGAAAGTATGTTCTTAGTATTGGTTATGGAGGTTGTAAATTGGGGTTTTGAGAATAAGAAGCAAATAGTTTAATTAGCAATTAAAGTAAATGAAGAACAAGTAATTTAAATAGCAAGTAAAATAAATAGATGACTGTAAATAAACTTTTGGCAAGGTATAAGAAATTAGAGGTCCTATCCTAGCTATCCTTATCAATGATGATGAAAATTGAATCTTAATTCCACTTTGTTAACCTTTACTAAGGCAAAGGAAGGTCAAGGGATTAATTAGCCTGATCTTCGGATCCTATTTATTTCCTAAGAAAAGATTGGGATTATTGAAGTTCAATTCAATTAGCAAAGATAACAATTATCAAGCATGTTTGAGTTTGATAACTCCTGAGTTACTGACTTCTTAACCAAGACCAAAAGGAGAAAAGTAAATCTACTGGAATAAAAATGTCTTCAGATTGGGAATAACAGTAACATAGATAAAAGAAAGTAATATTAAACTGAAATACCTCAATTAACATTAATTCAAAAGAATGATCTGTAACATGGAAGAATTCATAAATCAAATTGCAAAAGTAAATAAAAGGGAATGTTGAACCTGATAAAGAGATAATCCTGAAAGCAAGTAAAATCCTAATTCTAAATCCTAATCCTAAAGAGAGAGAGAGGAGAGAACCTCTCTCAAAACTAAATCTAAATCATGAAAACTAACTAATTGGAGACTCTCCCTGAATGGATGCATTCTCCCACTTCATAACCTCTGGTCTATGCCTTCTGGACTTAGAATTGGGCCGAAAAGGGCTTCAGAAATCGCTATGAGCGTTTTCTGCAATTTCGGGTGCGTGGCCTCTGTCACGCGTCCGCATGGGTCACGCGGTCGCGTCAATTGGAGTTTCCTTATCACGCAGTCGCGTTAGTCATGCGGCCGCATCATGTGTGTTCTGCTTATGGCGCGCGATCGCGTCAGTCACGCGGTCGCGTCACTGTTGATTCGCGCTGGCATGCGGCCGCGTCGCCCATGCGATCGTGTGGCTGCCAGTTTCTTCACAAACTCTATTTTGTGCTTTCCTTCTAATTTTGTATGTTTTCTTTCCATCCTTTAAGTCATTCCTGCCTTAAAAGATCTGAAACTACTCAACACACAAATCACGGCATCGAATGGAAATATAGGGTAATTAAAATAATTATTTTTAAGCATAGGAAACATGTTTTTCACATACATCACATAATAAGGAAGGAAAAGTAAAACCATACAATTAATATGAATAAATGGGTGAAGGATTAAATAAATAACTCAATTTGAACACAAAATATATCATAAAATATGGGTTTATCAGTAGACAATCCCAAATACTTTGAGTGATTCTCGACTGCCTTTATTTTCAGCCAATCCTAAATAAGTATTTGTCTGATAAGTGGCACATTTCGGTTGAATGAGAGCTCTAATTTTTCAAGTTAATTCATTGACTAGATGTTAATTGGTAGATTCGGAGAATGGCTTTTGTCTCTATGATAACTTCATCCATGGTCCTTAGAAAAAGTATGTTATCATCTGCAAAAAAATAAGTGTGAAATATCCGAAGCATATCTTGATACTTTGATCCCATGGATTGTCTTTCTTTCTTGTGCTTTCATTAAAAGGCTTGAAAATATTTTGGCACATTGAATGAATAAGTAGGGTGATAAGTGGTCTCCTTGTCTAATTCCTCGAGTTGGTCTAAAAGATTTTGAAGGAGTTCCGTTAACGAAGACTGAAAAAAAGACTGTAGTAACACACCTTTTAGTTAGATCAAATCACCATAGTGGGAATCTCATAGCTTTTAATAATTCAAAAAGAAAATTCCATTCTATGTAGTCATAGGCTTTCTCCATATCCCTCTTGAGTCCAATATAGTCTTTGACACCCGTCTTCTTTTTCCTCATAAATAAAATATTTCAAAAGCGACTAAGCCATTATTTGTTATTAATCTACTAGGCACAAATTGATGCGTGAGCATCTTGTCTATTTTTTCTAGTGAATTTGCATCTAATTTGTTGAGTTTAATTAAGAATTAATTATATTTTAGCCACTATGGATGCTATTTTGAGTTTTGTGCAATTTTATTTATTTTAGGTAGCATTCGGATGGATTTGATGAAGTCTCTGCAGAGAAAGAGAAGAAACCAAGGAGATGACCAGCGAATACCGATACGGACGCATGGCTTACGCGACCGCGCGGAATAGAGGAAATCGCAATGACGCGATCGCGTGCCTGACGCGAACGCGTGGACTGGAATCTGCACAAATGACGCGAACGCATGGACGACGCGGACGCGTCACATGAGCGATCTGCAGAATTGACAGAAAATTCTGGGGGCGATTTATGGGTTATTTTGACCTAGTTTCCAGCCCAGAAAACACAGATTAGAAGCTGCAGCATGGACAATTTAAGTGGTCCCCATCCATCCATTGAAGATTTGATTATTTAAATTAATTCAAATTTAAATTCAAATTTTAATTTTAGGAAAAGATATTATTTTAATTTTTAGTTTTAGATATTAGATTTCAAATTAATTAGGATTAGTTATAAAAAGGGGAGACTTCTCTCCTAGTAGAACATACCATTAGGGAGATTCCATTAGGGAATTCTATACAAATTTACATTCTACATTCCATGAGCAACTAATCCTCCATTGTTAAGGTTAGGAGCTCTGTCTATTTCTATGGATTAATTTTATTTTTTTTTTCTATTTTAATTTATGTATGGGTTTATAATTTAAGAATTGTTTTCGCTCTTTATTTTATGAATTTGGGTGGAACGGAAGTATGACCCTTTTTTCTATTTGAGTTCTTGTAAAACTTGGAAAAGCTATTTACTTGAACAACAGCTTGAAAACATATTCTCCTAAATTTTAATTATCTGGATTTAAGGGGATAAGTGACATATAATCCTTTTATTTTTGGGTAATTAGAGTTTTTGTGGCGTATAAACTGAAAATTGATCATCACCCTCTAATTGGAATTAATTGACCAAGGAATTGGCTGTTGATGAATTTTAGAGGAGACTAGGAAGGTCTAAGAAATTAGGGTCTAATCACATATAGTTTGCCATAAATTAAATCCTACATAATTAAAATAGTTAGTAAGAAAAGTAAATCCGGAAAAATAGATAACTCTGAAACCTTAACTGCATTCTCCATATTTTATTCCCAACTTATTTATTTTACTATTTTATTTTCTGCACGATTGAATATTTAAATACTCTTTTCTGTTTGTCTAACTAAGCCTATCAAACGCTATTGTTGCTTAATCCATCAATTCTCGTGGGATCGACCCTTACTCACGTAAGGTATTACTTGGTACGACCCGGTGCACTTGCCGGATAGTTTGTGGGTTGTAAATACCGCACCACAAATGCACTTTGGTTCTCACCTACTAAATTCGGCAAAATTAACTTTAGCCTAATTGCAATTATCTTTTGTCGCAAACTTGAACACAACGTTGCAAATTGAAATTAGCCTAAACTCCTTCGAGTATTTGGACTCATTTACTTTTGGAATGAGACAAATGTAGATCTTGTTTAAATCTGAGGGTTCACCTCCACTATTAAGCAGTTGCAAAACTCTACTTGTTATTGCCTGCCCCACTATCCACATAGTTTGGTAAAATAGCGCCGACATACCATCTGATCCTGGAGTTTTATTAGGGTGCATCTGAAACATAGATGTCTTCAGCTCTTCGTTTGTGAATAATGATCTAAAATATTATACGCACCATGATTTTAGATTTATAGTTTGATAATACTTTAATTTATACAAATTATATGTGTGTAAACATATTTAGTTAACTTCTATTTTAAGAGCACATGAAACTGATTCTGAAAATACAGTTACATGCATTTATGAAGGTAACTTTAATTGGCTGAAAAGGAGGGTTAAAAGGAATAAGAAAAAGAAGGTTTTTGGTAGGCTTGGTGTTAGGCTTATGAAGGAATTGAAGGGAGAGCGGATTGTGTGGAATGTGATCATATTAATTATGAAGTTGATTATGAAGATACAGTAACATGGATTTATGAAAGTAACTTTAATGGATTAGAAATGAGGGGCAAACGGAATAAGAAAAAGAAGGCTCTTTGTAGGCTTGGTGCTAGGCCCAACAATTCAAAGTTGTCCAAAAAAGATAGAGAAGGATCTTTGGACCCGGTTTCCTCAATCAACCGGTTCGGTGATGTTGGGTTGGGTCTGGAATCCAGGTCAGACTTGATGAAAATGGAGCACGATTTCCATGATAGAGATGGGCACGCTAGGGAAGGGTCTATGACAAGTGTGCAAGAAGCTGCATCTGTGAAACTTGCACTGGAGACCGGCGATGAGATGACTGAGGGAAACCGAATCGGTGTTGAAGGAGGGAAGCTAAAGGCTGGCCACGACAGAGGAGGCTCAACGTGGCAAATGAGATGCGCAACCCTGACGCCACCTATATTAGGTCGTGAGATCGAGGAAGTGTTGGTAGCGGAGAACCAAGCTGCTACTCTGCCGGCGGTGACATTTAATGGAGGGACTAGTGGGTTGGGTGTGTATGTTAATGATGATGGTGCGGAAGACATTAATGAAGGAACGGGTGATAAGGAGTGTGAATGATAGTGGCATGAGTTCCGGCACAAAGGGAACAACATTAACAAAGGGACAGGGAGAGCTATCGGAACATGATGAAGAAGTAGTTGGGAAGAGGATTGTTGATGATGGTGGTTCGGACAAGAATGAAGGAATTAAGGAAAACAGAGATAGTATTTTGGAGGAGCAGATACTTGAAAATAGAGAAACTTGGGACCTCGAGTTGGAATCAGGTGCAATTTTATACAATGAAGGAGATGATATTATGACTATTCTCTAAGTACAGAATGAAAAAATTGCTCAAAAAAAATGGCAAAATAAAAAGAGAAAGCAAGTCGTTGCAAGCCCAAAAAAAAAAAGTGTATAATAATTTATTAAAATAATTTTGTTCTTGGAATGTTAGAAGATTAATGGGTGATAGAAAATTGAGTATGATCAAAAACCTCAAGAAAAAATTTAAATTGAATATATTAGGCTTGTTTGAGACTAAGTGGCAGGTAGTGACAAAGTTTGATATAATAAGAATTCGAGGAAGTGATACTGCAGAATGAGAATATGTTGAGTCGAAGGGTGTCTCAAGTAGTTTACTCTTAATTTGGGATGAAATAATGTTTAAAATGAGTCGCTGTTATAAAGGGGAGTTTTGGTTGTGTGTTGAAGGGATCTTATTAAAAATAATTTCAATTATGCTTTCTTTAGTGTATGAAGTTCATACAAGAGAAGAGAAATTTGCTGTGTGGGAGAAATTGAATTACATTGTAGGATTATGTCAGTTTCTATGGGAGACTTCAATGAGATTGTACAGGTAGAGGCGAAAAAAGATGCTATCAGATTATTATAGTTTTAAAAAGAATTGAATACAAAAAGATATATAATTGGTGGATTTTCGCTTAGCGATCTTGCAATCGGATTGACAGAGTTTTAGTAAGATTAGAGTGGCTAAGATGTTTTCACGAGTGCAAAATCAGGAGTACACTGTAAAAAGAAGGAGCTCAAAAAAGGTTGATGTGTTTTTTTACGATTTTTTTTAATTTTTTGTTTGTTTATCGTTATTCTTGCTCTACTTATTGTGTTAAACTCTCTTGTTAAAAAAAAAAAAAAAAGCACATGTTATCATTATAATTAATAAAAAAGTTTAAATTTTTTATTTTAACAAATACACAATATTAAAACTTACATATATATTTTTAAATAAATTAGTTAATAATCAATCACATATATATAACTTAGCTTTCAATTGGCATCGAATTGGAAAGCTTCTTAATTATTAGTTGTCCTTTTTGTTTTGATATTCTTTTATAATTTATTTGGAATATATCTCTTTCTCTTTCGATGTTGTTTATATGACAGACAGTTCCGAAAATGAGGTTTGATTTTTCTAAATCAATTATTGTTTTTAAGCCAAAAAACAAATCTCCGTACCTCTGATTCAATCAAAAGTCTTACAATTGAACGTGAATAGTAGAAACCGCGTTTTAGAGTTAGAACTTGTAATGCTTACAAAGCCATTTGGAACATGAAATTTCAAATTAGTGCTTCAATTAGCATAAATACTAGGTGCTTAGCTTCTTAAGCAAAAACATAAAAGTAATTAAATTAGTGCTAATAAAGTTAATTAGTAGTATTACTAAAGAGAAATTAATAATATCTCCACGCATTTTTCTTGAAGCTGAAATCATACATTGGGAATTTGTAACTCTTTTTCATAAACTTTATATTTTTAATTAATTAATTAACTAATTTTTTTTACTAACC